>NC_046228.1:25710514-26018556 GCF_009819885.2 Catharus ustulatus | reverse complement strand
GTGTCACAGCTCATACTGCTAACGTCAATGTGCAATTCTCTTCGTCCAGGTCTCTGTTAAGTCACCATCTACCTTTGCTAAATTCACCCTCAGCAATTTCAAGTCAGTTTAGCTAATTTTGAACAGATAGGATTTTTCACACAGTACTCCACATCATCTTAATAACCACAACCTCCAAACAAGGAGGTTTTTCACCTCAGATGTTTCAAAAAAATCTGCATGATCAAGCCCCAAGTAACTAAGAAAGAATACAAATCAAATATTCAGGCATTCACTGAACCATAATCTGGACTCAGCAGTTCAGCCCCCATGAGCTCCTAACACAAGGTGAGCCCTCTGACAGTCACACTGAAACACAAAAGACAGAAGGGAAGGTTTGCTCCCTTTGACCTGAATGAAACGCAAGCACTGAAAAAAACCAAATTGTTTGAAATTTGTCAGCATGGGAAACACTGCAGTCAAATCACAGCAAGAAAATCTCAGGGAAAAGGCTGCCCTGCCATGGTGAAGCTCTGCAAGGCAAGGAGAAGACATCAGCCACTGCTGAACCCACCACTTTTAACAGCCTGAGATCAGTAAATCAAACCACAGACAAGAGATGCAGGCACTGAAAATCGTGCAGATCTCCAGCAGGAGAGGCAAGTGCAGGCTCAGTGCTGTTAATGAAGCTGGGTGTTGATTCCTCCCTTAAGTAAAAGAAATCAATATAACTGAATTCTGTAGCTATTTCTGTGCTCTCAGCAATGAATCTGCTTGTGCTAGGGGCTTTCACATGGGGGATTACTAGAATTAAAACAGAAACCTTTTATTCATGAAATAAGTGGATAAGTGTTGAAATTACAACAGAGACCTTCCAGGTTGAGACCTAATAGAATGTCTGGAAGGAGCCCTTATCTTTTACAGTGTGAAGTAAGTCTAAATTAAAATGATTCTATAGTTCAGGCAGCTCAAATCAAGTACCAAAGAGAATTGATTCCTCCTCCTACTTGCAGTAATTCAGATCAATGCCAGTGGATAAAAGCCCAAACATGCCTTCTGCTGAATAAAGCACCATGGGGCAGGAGGATTGAAATGCATCATGCCTGACTCCTCAGCCCCTGATGAAAGGGTGGATTCTCACATAAGACATTACCTTGACCCTTCACATCTCTTGTACATGGCTGAAAATACAAGGCACCTAACCTATTATTTCATCTCCAGAATTGTTTGTGTGCTCTGAAAGAGAGGCAGGCACTTACCCAGCAGAGGCAAATTACCAGGCAGCAATAGATACAATACTGTACAGACACACAACAAACTGGCACACAGCCCAGAACCCTACAGAGAAAATAATAGTTTTGGGTCTAAAAGCCTGAGAAGACCATCAGGGTTTTGCACCAAAGAACAGCAACAGGAAACTAACTGCTCTGTAGCCTTGAACTTTTATTTGGCAGAGGAGGCTGGCTTATAGGTTACAAATTACACATTTATAACAGTTTATTAAAATTTGCCTACAAAATAATGAATGTAAATGCTTAAACTCTCCTACTTATCCAAACAGCAGGTTCAAGCTCAGCCCTTGTAGACTGCATCATTTGCTTCTCTTACACAGCATGTACCACACAGGCTGGGAGCAGGGACTGAGGTATTCCAGGGATTGAAGAAAGCCTCTGATCTCCAGACAAAACTCTTGGCCACCATGGGTGACAATTTATTAGTTCTGTTGGTAAGGGAACACAGAGGAGTGTTCTGATAAAATGTTGTACATAATAAAGAACCAAAACAGAACTGTGTGTGTTTAACACACGAAGAGAGATCTCCAGAGTGGAATTCTCCACGTGTGTCACTGCCTGCAGCTTCACATGCATTCAGAAATGATTGGTGTTTCCTTAATGGAAGAAACACAAACAAAACCCACGTGTGTGATACAGACCACTGAAAAATATGGTTTGTTTCTCTTTTTGTTGTTTAGTGCAGACATTTCTACTGCTGACTTAACAGGACACTCACAGCCTGATTAGCCAGAAACATGAACATTTGCCTTTAAGGGAGTTGAGGGATTTTTCCAGAAAATTAAGAAAAAATAGACATAAAATAGGCATAGGCTCACACACAATTTTTTATATATACATATATTTGTTGTTTTGTATACAGGAATGCAAAAAATTCCAGAAGTAGATTAGGATGACTTAAACTTTAGTAGAGGAAATAATCCAAAGGATTTCCTCTTAGTATTTTACATAATTGACTTCTTTCACTAGTACATCCAAGCCAGAACTCTTTGTACAATAACAATCACGTTAAAAATTCAGGCACAGGTTCATAATTGACACCTGAAGTCCATTTTCAATGTACAGTAATTTCACGAATACAAGCCGCAGCAAGAAGACTAAAATTTTGGTGGAAACCCGGAAATGCGGCCAATATTCCGGTGCGGCTAATCTATGGACAAAAATGTGATATCTGCCCTTACCTAGTATCATGCTGGTCCAGTCCCGAGCCAAAACAGTCTGAAATCCATGGTTTCCCGTTGTTCCGACGATGAACCAATCAGAGAACAGCTTATTGCCTGCCTGTGGATGGCGGCGTTACTGAGGGGCGGGGGTTGTTATCGGGGTGAGTTACCTCGGCAGTTCGATAAAAGTGTGTGATATTTCTCTGTACTTTTTAAAGTGTTTTCAGTCTTGTGCGGCTGCGGGGCTGGCTGGGCTCGCAGGGAGAGGGCTGGGGGAGCCGCTCAGCCCGCAGGGAGAGGGCTAGAGTGGCCGCTCGGCCCGCGGGGCCGCGAGGGCTACAACGGCCGCTCCTGTGCCAGCACGGAGATGTGGCTCCGCTCGGAGCTCAGCTGCCTGCCCGCATGGCTGAGCGGCTGTTTAAAGGCAACGCAGATCCATTGGGAATGCTCGCAAAATGACCACACTATTGTTCCTGTCTTTTTCGGCTTGTAAATAAAGGGTGTGTCTTTTTTCACTTGGAAACAATGTTTCCGAGGTCGGCAGTAAGCCAGTAAGCCCCGGTGATCCCGCGATTGTGTTACTAAATGACGACTTTGTGAAAGTGCGGCTAATATTCCGGGTGCGGCTTATCTATTAACAAAGGCAACAATGTTGCCAACACACCGGATATGCGGCTTATACTCCGTGCGGCTTGTATTCGTGAATTTACTGTACATTTTACCTAAATTAAAAGAAAAAGTACATCCAGAAATCTCCCCTGCCAAAATCCTCAGTACTACATGCAGTGCCAGCACACCTGGTTACCACCTGGAGCACGATCAACAAAATAGTGACTTTGCAAAAGAGAAAAGAAACCCCCACCACTGAACTGGACAACAAAAAGAGAGAGGAAAAAAGAATTTAAAAAAACATGGGAGTATTTTCCACATTAAAAGGCCTCACCCCTTGATTATCTCATATAATACAATGAGTGTCTAATTGAATTTACAAAAGTCAATTCCATGGAGAAGAAAGAAAGAAAAAAACTGATGTAAATAAAATTCCTGACAGAGATTTTTTAAAGATTCTTGCTGAACACACCCTAGAAAGAAGATAGTGGTGAGATTGAGATCATTATAATTGCCAGCCTGGCATTTCAAACAAGTGTGTGAAAGGGCTGAGACCATACACAGGGCACTGAACACAAAGCATTCCCCAGACCTGATCTTCAGCCAAAAGGAAGAGATGTGAAAACACCTATGTAAAACTAATACATACATAAAATCCCACAATTAAATTGTGGAGGATTTGGGGATTTACACTGTCACATGTTGTCCCTGGAGCACATCAATATACTCACATAACCTAAGTTAAATCCTACAATTTATTTGAGGAAAGCTAGAACTAAATTTGTTAGTACACTTCATTTCAAATTAAACATTGACTACACGTCACCATGTAGTGATAACGCTGCCAGAAATGCAAAAATATTATAATTTTTACAAAAACCTCAAAACTAGGAACAAATTGAAACCATAAATACACTTTATAAAGTCTATATGTTCTTTTCACAGTAATTAAAAATTAAATCAAATTAAATGTGCAACTGCAGCCACCATTGTCACAGAGTATAATTCACCTTGAAAAGAAAACAAAATATATATATATATATAATACTTTTATATTTAAACCCTGACTAATGAACTAGTAAGTTGCTTCTCTTTAAGGAATGGTGCTACTAAAAGCAGAGGTGCACTTTCCTGAAGTGAACGTGGTCTGTTCAAAGGTGGCTGCCACAGGCCTGGCCACACACAGCTGTCCTGGCATTGCCAGAGCAAGAAAGTGAACACCAAACATCAGAAGTTTATTTTACAGGGAACTGCTGCTCCTTTATGAATTTCCTCTGGCAGAACCACCAGATCAAATCCACTCAAATCACAAGTGATGGGGCTGAGCAGCAAGGCAGAAATTTTGCATTAATGCCCCCTTTGTTCTTTCTAAAAAGATGTGGGATTCAGTATCTCTTAGACAGTAATTCCCATGCTTTCATCTTTTCAGAGAATATTTTTTATTATGCATAATATTGATTTTTATATAAATATTCAGCTGCTCTAGACACTCTCTGCATAAGGGATATATATACATGTATAAAAGCCAATGTATATCAATATATATTTGCATCTGTTGACTCAGAGAACATCAAATTTTTGACACTGGTGATCAAAATAGATTTATAATCCTACCCATTTCTTAAAAAAACAAAAAAAAGGTAACACTCCCTCCCTCAAGCTAAGCCCCCAGCAACAAAAAAAAACAAAAAAGCTTTGGCAAAGTGGCAAGAGATATAGACCTGCATCCCTCTTCAAACCTCCACTCCTCCTCTGATATTTCTTCTATCACTCATGTAAAGGAAATTATTGAAATCTAATCCTTTCAGGTAATAAAGACCTATGGTTTCTTGAAGTACCTTATGCAGAAAGGATTGTGTTGGACATCATGAGTAAATACTCTTCTGCAAAATAACACATTTGTTGTAAACCCAGCACAGATAGGGAGCTGTGCAGGGCTCTAAAAACTTCTCCTTCCAACATAAACAGCATCAGGGGGCTGGACTCTGCCTTTATGAAAAAACTCTCCAACACTCCAAAATAAAATTACTCTGGCGAGATGCTGGATCCAGTCAAGTACAGAAGTGCACAAGTTTAAAGTATCTTTGAACACATGGTATATCCAGTGACATAAGACAAGCCTCCTGTAGGAAATTAGATGAATAATCAAATGGTTCTCATTTTCCATTTTTCTGGAATACTTGCCCTGTAAATATCAGATGATCTCATCTATCATACTGAGACAGCTTAATAATTTCTGGGCTATGGAACTGAAATTTCTAAAATTCTTGATTTCAAATAATTACTGCTCTCAAATTTACTAGTACTTCTTTCTGTTTATTTTTTTTTGAAACCTCAGCAGTATTTCTGAAATAAAGAGCAATAGTAAGAGGTGAAATTAGAAATAGAGGCTAGATTTCTTTAGGAGCCAGAGCAGGAAATAAAACCCAGGAGAACTGCATGTTCATCAGTAGTCAATGTGTCTGACTACTCAAAGAATAACAAGGGAAAAAAATCAAACTAAATGTAAATTACTTTGCCTCAAATTAGATACACATACACTACTTCTTTCCAAGACAGGAAATAAAAAAAAATTAATGAAGTTTCTTTTCAACAAACTAATCACTATCTCACTGTACTCCTTCTCTCCACAAGTGTTTTCTACATAGACACAACTCTATATCAGAATATAATGCCAAATGTTTGATCTCAGTTTTCTTTCACTTCATACTATACCTAGAAGAAATACATATACCCACCCAGAAAGCTATATTATGTAACTTTATATCTTGTATCAGATAATTACTAAACATAAAAATACCACATTGAGAGAGGTTTCATAAGTTTTAGGTTCATAGGGGAATTTTTTCCATTTTAAAATACTGCTGTATTTTACAATACTACTCCCAGCAGAAGGACAAGAAGAGTCCAAATTCTCACATGGACATCTCATTCTTTGTGCTCACTTCCTTGTCTTCCTGAGAAACATTAACATCTTTAATTTGTCCATAAAAACCTAAAACTGACCTCAGTACCTTACATGGAGAGCTGCTCAATGGGAGCCTCTTCCTGTTCCTATTTTTAGCATTAGATTTGGAATTACACAAATATTAAAAACTGTGTCCCCTTTTCTTGCTGTTGGCAATAGTTTTTCATGACCAAAAGCTTGTCCAGGCTTCTTCTGACCTAAAAGTCATAGATTAAATAACTAATAGGTGAAATCAGTTTAGATGCACTGCACCTACCTCACTAATTGACAAAGACCTGAATTAGAGACTGAGAATGCAATGGTCAAATCCCTTGTTATCCTCTCACAGCATTTGGCTTTAAAGCCAGATTACCTGATGTGTATCTAAAGGAACAACACTGATACCAATCTGTCTATTATAAGCTTTATTCATGTTTCCCTGGGAGATTCAGGTGGGACTATTAAGGAAATAGAGCTGGGAAGCATTATAGCAGTATGATTCTGGAATCAGTAATTGAAACTAAATAATAGCAATTTTTACAGAAGCATTATTTAGTTTTACAAACATAGCAAAAACAGTAAAAAAATCTCCTTAAGCAAAGGAAGACTTACTGCAGAACAAAGGACAGAGTAGACTGTACAAGTTCCTCAGAAAAACTCTGCTGCCAAGGAAAAGCTGCAAACTGTTTTTGACACCTCATACCACTTCCCTCATACCTCTACTTCTTACAACAAGTTATTTTTCCAGTCTCTAGAGCCCTGCTATTGAGTAAAGGCAGGGTCAAGCCTATCTGTACAGCAATCTTTCTCTCCCAAACTGGAAACCTGATGTGTGATGCTTCTGCAATTTCAGAAGGCAGAAACAGTTCTGCTCTGCATTTATGGAAAGTGGAACCTTTTAATATTTGCAGGGGAGTGCCACAGCATGCACTGGCCATGAGTGCTGAGAACTCCTTGTGAACATATATGCACAAAGAGACTAATACTGCTTGTCACAAAGAGAGATTAAACTTCTTCATGGCCTGAAAACCAGCTAGTGTGAGTGTAACATTTCTTCATGAAGACAATGAGCTTTTTTTTTTTTGAACTACTGAAAAAGTTCCTTTATTCTCATGCAGATGCTTCAATTTACTGGAATTCAGATAAATGGATAAACTCGTCCTCTGTTGTAGTGTGAAACTCAGCCATATCATCCCTACTGCTCAACCCTCTTTTTTTTGGGTTTAATGAAGACCAAGTAATCCTAAAATCTGAAGAGAGGTTTTGCAAGTGTATTTTCACTAATATCCACATTGTGTATGAACACTTGCAAGCTTTGTCAATTTTAAAGATAAAATCTGAGAGATAAAACTCAAAAAAGGATGGAAATACCTATCTATATTCATGCCCAGCCTCCCAGTATTCTGGCTAAATTGATATGCACTTTCCACCTCTGTTTCTTTTTAAAGAAAAGCACGAAGTTCATCCTTTTCTAAAGTTCAGTATATCCATATGTTAACACAGGTAATTCCCAATGGACCTGAGATTTTATTAGCAGCTGTTTAAATACTTACTCAACAAACTGCATACATTTAACTTACTGAAGTGTTCTCTAACTGGTGATTGGATTTTTGTCTCTCAGTCACTCTATTAATTGCAGAAAATCACTGCAGTTATGAAGATTAATCAAAAAAGGGGGTAAAAAACTTCTTGGCATCAGACATATGTGACTGTCTGGTGCATTGGGCCTTAGGAATTATTTGACAAGATGAGATAATAAAAGTTACCATGCATAGAACACAGAAGGGCTGCTTGGAAAGGGGAACAAAATCATACATTTGCCAGTAACATGCACAAAATTACCTCCCAAACCACATTCATTAACACCATTCCTGAGAGAAGATGGAATACTTCTCAACAGATATGAAAAGCTGTGGAATAAAACTTACATCAGAAACCTGAAGGCTATTTTCATACATAGAAATTCAGTAAAATGCAATACTAACTTTATGTGCCATGGTTTTTAAGGCACATTGCTGGTATTTTTCAAAGTGCAAATATTAAAAGTTACAAAGATACAAAACTTAAAGAACACCAAAGGTAACAAGAAAAATATAAATTTTGTTATTTCAAATTAATTTTTAAAATCTTTTGCTATAATTAACATCATATTATTTTTAAATATAGATTCTAAACTAAACCCAAGCTAAATTTCAAATACACAATAATACATCGTGGGGGTATTGACAGCAAATTGATAAAAGATGCTGGATAAGTGATCATAAAAGCAGTAATATAAAAATAAAATGCACCTCAGGGTTTGCAAATTGCTCCCTAAAATTTCTACATGCTTGGAAAAGAGGTACCTTGTTTTGTCCTAGCAAGGAAGATGGGAAGAATTTAGCAGCATAAATTCCATGCTAGGGTTATCACATAGCGTTAAACTGGCAAAACCAGCTCACAATAAAATCACAAGATTTATTCCGCTATGTAAAAATACAATTTTCAAAAATGTGTACAAGAAGTTCTTTAAAAATAGAAGGACTTTTTCCATTGACAGAACAGGTCAGATGATTCCATTATAGGTTCAACCACACAATTCCTTTAAAGGTAGAATTCCAGGGTATGAACTCACATGCATCTTTGTCACTCTGTTTTGAGCTTTGTTACAAAGTCAGGAAGAGACACACTGAATCCTCACTGATTTATTTCATTTGGACAGATTTGTGTCTCAGAAAAGAAATTATGCTAACTCCTCAGTTGGATAGAATTGCTGCAAAAAAATCAGATAAATGGAAATAACTTGCATTTATTTTCATTCCAGTTTCATTCAAATCTGAAATTTTGTGAAAAAAGATCCTATGGATGAGGTGCTTTATAAGACATAAATAATCATGCAGTACAAAACTAAGAGCCCTATTATTAACTCCCAAAGCCCTTTCTACCTAAATGATTTTACCAACACCCCCTTGGTCCTGATAGTGCCAGTCCTTTGCAGATCCTGCACCCTTATCACAAATGTATTCTCACTGGTTTAACATGGGCAAAAATCTCTTGTTTCCATCCCTGCACTGAGCTGCTGCCCCTGAATGGAACAACCTGTGCTAGGGGCTGGATTCTCTGGAACTGCAGTGTGAGGTTAAACCTCCGGTGCTCTGAGGCACCAACTTCATCGAGTTGTCTCCTAAATGAGCAAAGCAGCTAATAGTTGCTAAAAGGTTGTTTATTGCAGGAGCACATCAGTCTCAAAAGCTAAGTCACAGACATGAAAGTCCATGCTAAGTTTTGGTATAGAGTCCCAAACAGAAGCAGAAGCTGCTCTTGTCAAGGTCCCAGTGGAGCCTATGTTGCTGTGGCAGCTCCTCTCTTCTTCTGGGGTGTTGATTATGGCAGTGAGAGAGCAAAGCAAAAGCAAAGCAATAGCAAAAAGCAGTGGCAAGAGCAAAAGGTCTCCCCAGTGCATGTTATATAGAATTTTCCCAAGAAGACACCATCTCAGACCACCACTTCTTAACCTCTTAGAATTCTAGTTTCTTAACACGCCAGGCTACATATAAACTACGCATATGACCTATCTTGTTCTATCTGAAAAATGTAAACAATATTCTTACTGGAGCTCTATGTCTAAGTACTGCCTATAACTGAACTTCTGGAGCCTCTACTGAGAACACCAGTATGCTTTTCAACCTTCACTAGAACTTGCACTTCTGCTCTGGCATCTGAACCTTTCACTCACTAAAAGCATTAGAGCTCTTACTAAAATTTACTTACTGACTCACTTACTCATCCCAAAACTTAAATTTACACCTCTACTTTATGTGTGAGTGACTTAACATACTTCAATACATCCAAAGACTTTAATTCAATCCCTGCACTCTGATTTCTCTCTGAAGAATTCAGAGACCCCCAACTCACTGACTAACACTGCAGCAGCTTGCAGGTACGTGTGACAGCCCCTGATGGCGACACTGGTCCTGCACTTATCAGCTGGCTTCCCCCTGATTTTAGTGACAAGCTGGATAGGGACTCCAAGTCCTTCCAGCCAACCACAAAGAACACATCTTTTTCCCACTTAACCTTCCAGTCAGTTGGGACCTTCCCACTTACACGATCACTGGTAAATTTGAAAACTTTTGTCTCACTTAATTGTTTATGCCTCTGTGGGTACCTTGAAAACAGATATGGGATGAGCAAATAGTCTACACTGGTGGTACAATTTACAGCATGTGCAGAAATCCTGCTCGGTTTCAGATCTCTGTAGTTGTGATTCAGACATTAAATTACTCCCAGTCAAAACCAAACACTGGGTACTCAGAGAAGTCTTTCAATACAAGCCAAGTGATTGAAGCATTTCGAACTGTGCACTGACCATCTGGAAACACAGGCAAAAGCAATTAAATCTTATTCAATACTGTCCTAAAAATAGGGTTTGAAGTTAACTCAAGGTATCAATGGGGTGGATTTTCAAGCTCCATTACATTCACACGCAAACTGAAAAGCAATCAGATTTTACTGTAGTAAGTTTACCTTCTCAACAGAAATAATCTCTTTGACTCATCCAAACAAGACATGAGACACTATCATAAACTAGTAATTACAGCAACAATCAAGGATAAATATTTGTAAAACTATGGCCTACAATGAAGTTCTCTGTGCTACTCAATTTCCCTCTTTAGTGCCTTTTGGGCAGCACCATCCTGACACCTTTTCAGGGCTGGACCAGACACTTTTTTCAAATGCTGCCCAGACCCACTTAAAACAAAACAGGGACAACCAATGCAAATTCTAAAGCCAGCTGTCAAAAAGTTTTGCAAAATGATAAACTATGAAGAAGGTTAATTTATTCTGTGAATAGATATTTCCCATCAGGAGTAGATCAGTTTTTTATACAGAACAAGCACTGTTCTGCCTATCTTATACAACCAGAATTGTTCTTGAAAACATCTGTGAGAGTTTTATGGATATCTGCTGGGTTCTCTTTTGTCCTGCAATGAAGATCTGTGTGCAGGTCATGTTTTACTGCTTCAGGGATATCTGTTTTCTTATTGATTGAAAATTAAAATGGTAATTTATGCTTCCATACTGGACCACTGCAATGTTTTATTTCATTGATTTTGTGGCAGCTCTTTGCATGCATTTAACAGCTTATGTGAAACCCTGACAGCAAGGTCATTTCAAACAAGCCATTCCCAATTCTGCTCCCTTCAGCTCCCCACAACACCAAATCATTAGCTTCTAATTAAATTTTGTACATTTGGGGGTTTTCTAATCTTTAAAGGTTCTTAAATATCGAGTCAAAATATCTTATCGTCCTCTGCTCTGTGCCCTGCCTCCCTCATATACTCAAGCCCAGCAAAAATTTTCTTTAAAGGATTTCCCCATTGATTGAGTGATTTTTTTTTCCCTTCTAAGCTTTTAGCTGTTGTTAACCTTGTATGTCAGGCCAACAATTTGTTACAATTAGGCTGACGAACTTTCAGCTTTTAACTTCACTCTCAGAGCTCATTTATTTGATCTAATGTGAGCTTAATTACCCGAGTTGCTAATTCTGTAAAAAATAAAAAAAAAAACCAAAAAAACTCAAACCCACAAAAACCACAAAACATCAACAACAACAAAAAATACTAAAAAACCCCCTCAACCCTGAAATATAGTACCTGCCATGAAAAATCTTCCAAAAGTACACTGTGAGAGCCTGATAATTGATAATGCTTTGATTCTTCTGAGCATGTGCTGATTTTGGACTCACAGGACCAAGATTAAATTATTATCTTTTTAATAATACAGAGGCCAGTATAAAAAGCATAATATTAAAACATTTGCCATATGCAAAAACTGAACCACTGGAAAACCTAACCTTTCTTCATGTTAAGACATTCAGTAGTTACTGAAATTATGTCACTTCAGAGCATGTGGAGCCTGAAATTTAGGAATTACTCTTCAAGGAATTCTGGAGAGAGAAAGTGTGATAAAAAACAGAGTAATTGGAACACTTTTGGATGGCTACAGAGCTATAGGATGAAATTTTATCCAACATATGAGATCTTGTTGCCGTTCCATGTATGTACTTCAGAGAAGGGAAATCTCTTACATGCAATATATTTTAATTTTTATTTTTATTTTCATTGGCTGTTTATTGTTCATTTACTCTTTCTTGATGCTACCTACATAAATGCTAAACCAGCTGAAACGTATTGCTGTGTACTGTATCCAAGTTCTGCACCTCAAAATACAGCAACCAATCTTTGAAAGCTTTCAAGTACCATAAAATTTAACACCAGATCAAGAAAAATGCCCTCCTTGATTCTTTCTGTCTTTGTTGCAGTTTGTCAATTCCTGGAGTTTTAAAAACTTTAACAAATGTCATTTATCCTACTGGATCATTTACTGTGAAGTGATTACTGCAGTGAATTTTTTCTGATGGTTTCAGGAGATCAGGGCACATAACACAGACAAAAGTGCTGAATGACTGTTTTGGTTCCTCATTCCTGAAGATAAACTTATTTTCCTTATCTGCTTTGAAACATGAACTGAGGTTACAAGATTGCTGCTCAGAGAGTATTTGCTGTTCTAACAGCAGTAATTGTGTTTATTCATGAGAGCATATCAACAAAGAGATGATATCTCAAGACTTCATTTATGGGAGTCTAAAAAGACAAGAGTCCTCAAAGAACATCCTCAAAATGCATTTTCAACTGGATGTCCCCTTGCAGCTCTGCAACAGTCTCTGTCCTGCACACAGCAAGCTTCTCTCTAGACAAATGACTGAAAATAAAAATGCTACCTGCTTTTAAATTAACATTTAATTGCTCTTGTACAAATTATGGATTTGAGTCTTCTATAGAATATATCAGGCAGCTGTCTCTCCATGGATTTCCAAGAAAGTCAATATCATAGTTAAATTTAAGACTAATATCTTTAACTATATTTTAAATAATTAATATGTTTAATGTGTATCCATAACATCATTTACAGTTTTCTGTTCTATATACATTCTTCACTTCATGTTTTCAGTCACTGGCTTTAGCCAATATTTATGGGTCATAGTTCTAATTTTTATTTCAAATAAATGTTCTATTGCTGAAATTACATCTAAACTAAAGACTTTGTGCACTGATGTGGAATTGTGCATTTCTGTAAAAATCAAGGACAGTACCTTGAAATTCCTCTGCAGTTACAAATCTCGTTTGAAACATAATCATCTGCAATATCTAAAATGTAAAAGGGAAGAGAAATAGGTGAGGAGATAAGTTCACTAATTCATCATTTGTCACAGGGACTATAAAGAGCTATTATCTTGGTTTAATTACAATAAAACCCAAAAAGCCCATTTGCAAGTAATGAATAGTTGCAATAGTAATTAGTAAGTGTTGACAGCAGCAGAAAGCAAGCATTTCATAAATATTGGGTTGTACTGGTTTATGTGCCTGGTTTTACAATAGGCACCAACACTCAGCAGCTACTGCTAGATCTGTTCGTGGCTGCAGAATTCCACCCTCCTTTCTGCATCACATCACCACATATAAGGTATGAGCTGAACAAACTACTCATGCTTCTGGTATAGCAAATCCAAGTGGGGCTAGGGGGAATACAAGTTAGAGAATTTCTCAGCACTGCTGACCCAGGACTAATCAACACTGGTGTGCAATACTGGTCAACAAAACCATTTTAGATGGGCTGATTTCAGTTGTAACAAAAAAACTTGACAAAAAAAACCCTCAGAAGAAAAGAAGCCGTAAGTAAACCATTTCTCTGTTTTCATTTGTTTGTTCCTAAGACCAGACCCTGAAGAGACAAGTGCAAAAGCAGAAAATTGATTTAGTGTTTGTTTATATGCATAAAGGATGCATTTTTTGCTTGATGGTATCTAAGACAACGAAATGGCAATCACAAAGGATTCAGTTCCAGCAGGAGGTAAAATAAGATAATATCTGTAAACAGAAGGATCTTTAAAATCTGAAGTCAAGAGACAATGCAGTCTCCAGTCACAAAGATTTACATCTGACCTTGCTGGTTGGACACATTAGTTTATAAGACTAGGAAAAGGAAACTAACAGGCAAGTGGGAACAGACTACAAGACTGTAGCTCCCAAAATATTAGTGTCCAAGATAAGACTGTAGGCAAAATTTGAGTGCTACATATACATATAGAATCTATTCCATTAAAAGCCACTTCTCATTATTTATTTAGCTACTGCTGTGATTAGATAGTATTTAAGACACTGATCAGGCTTGGATTAATGTCACATCAGAGGAAACTGCAATCATTGCAGCAACCTGCAGTGCAGCATGTGCATCCCACCTGGTGTGACAGCAGAGACCCCACAGCTCCCCCAGCACATCTGCACAGCCATCAGTCCTCAGTAATCAACAGTCAGCTCACCACAAGACAGAGACCCGCCTCATAAGGATTTATGTCAAACTGCAGATAATAAGCTTTACTAGCAAAAAATATATTGGATGACTTCCCCTGATTTTGTCCATCAGACAAAACTGAAATGCATTTCAATCATCAATTTTCAACACTATAGTGTTGATTAATAAGCCTACTTTACAAAGTCACTGGAGTTGTGTGTTTGAGAGGTAATAGCACCAAATATTCTATTTTACGAGGAAGTTGTTATGGCATGAAGACATTCTAAGCACACAAAGAAGTCAAGGATAGGTTGAAGTGCATAGAAATCTCTGACTGTGACAGTTTTTTCTTGATCTACAAATTTCTTGAGATCAAGGCGTCCCCACAGTAAGTGCAAACTTCTGCCAGAAGGGGTTTGAAGTTTCAGATTTACTGCAGCCTAAATACCAAGACAGGCAAAAAGGCAAAACAACTGCTTCAAATGAACTTTGACTCTGCATTCAAAGAGGACAGACAGAAAGTATAAATGTCATCTGGTCAATAATCATTAGAGGTTAAAAGCTGTTGCCTATTTTTGGAGCAGATGACTGTTCCTGAAAAGTTCAGGATTAAGTCACTGCTAAAAGGAAGGAAGTAAAACAGTGAAATTTAATACATATCACAGATTCTTCTAACTGATATCCCAGGAATGTAGCTCTGGATTTTGACAAAAGATCAAGAATTCTCCAGCGCAATGAAACACAGCAGAGTGTCAGCTCCAGAAACTCCTTCCAAGAAAATGGATATACTTTCATTTTTACACTTGTGCACATTTTAAAAAGAAATAACAATCAAGTGCCTAATTATTATAAAGCATAACACAGTCCCTATTAGCTACATACAAACTGCCTAATGATTTTAGGACTCATAATTGTAAATTTTTCATATGACTATCAGACTTCCCTGTTATTCCAGCTGACCATAAATTGAAAGGAGAATAGCACTTGCATATCCAGGTTTTTTGGATGATAATAAAGATCTTTATTGACACTTTGGTGTAACACAAACATAATGAAAACTAACATCTGTGCTCTAAGGATGATGCTAAAAAAAATATTTCAATCTCCTTATTCCCCACAAAACACTAACAAAGCATTAAAGACATTTGCAAAAGCTTACATGTGTCACTAATTAATATGGACACTGCAATGGTAAATTATAATGCAAGCTTCTAATTGATTGAGAACCCACTCAAGCCAGTTCTTTAACAGCTCTAGCTTGTACAACACTTACTCTATAAAGGCCACATTTTACATTTTATTTACAAAGGGAAAGTTTACATGCATTTTTCACATATTACTTGCCTGTTTTCAGAAATGTCAACAGATTAAGTTGCTGAAAACAACTGATGGGTACTACACCTTCCTGGCTGTTGCTACAGGGAATAGTTGCATTTTAAGGCAAGCAGTATAGGAAAAGCTTATCTGGAATTTTGCCACTAACAGACACTAAGCTTTCTTCCTGGCTACTCTGCAAACATTTGCAAGTACTAAAAGGCTGAGATTGTAGTTTTCCTTTTCCATCACATAATTATGTAACTCTGATCCTTTGGTGAACAATGATTCATTAGGCATGAATCCATGGTTTCTTCCCAATGATGCAAGTTCACTCTGTCATGTAATGCTGCAGTTCTCTCTACACCTAAAAACTGTGTGCCAGAATTACCATGATAATCCTTTTCAGGTTGCACCACACAATCCCTAAGCAAAAATAAATCATAGCAATAACAAGACAATTTAAGAGAAGACCCTGAATCACCCCCATTTGATCACAGTTAATTTTATCCATTCCTGCTTTCCCTTGTGATGGTTTTGAACTACTGGGGCCTTTCAGTAACCATACACAGAGCAACAAATTTACAAGGCATTTGTAATTATAGAAAGTGGACAAAAAGTGTTCACAGAAAAAAAAAACAAAAAACAACAAAACAAACAAAACAACACCCCCAAAAACTAAAAACCACCAAACAAATCTGTTTCCAAAAAAAAAAAAATCACAAGGTTTTCTAGTGTCTGGTTATATCACCACAATGAAATCCTTTCTGTATAAGAATCTGACACTCTGAAGAGACCTGTGTGTATATTTAAAATTTAGATCCTGCACATAATTTACCTCCTTGCTAAGTAACAATTATTTTTCCAATTTGTTACTTCTGCAAAAGTCTGTCATTTGCTACTTATCATGGAAGAGCTGAGATTGACCCTTTTCATGCACAGATATAAATGAATACATGTATATATATATTCTTACATGTGTATATCTAGATATACATATCTTTGGCTCTAAGGATGCACTGCCAGGATCTAGTTCAGAAAGGATTTAACTGAACAAATAATTAAAAGATTAAGAACAACTCTGTTTATGCTGTGTTGAGCCTCAGATTACTGCTGGACATCTATGACAAAATGCCAGGCAAGCAAGCCAAAATGAACATTTAAACAGAATGAATGCACTTGGGATGACTGAGACAGATCTGTGATCTGTGTGGTTTCATCAGATGTGTGGTGTGATTACAAATTATTGAAAATAACTGTGGGAAGACAAAATCCAGAGCAATTCATCTTTGAAAACCATGAAAAAACTACCAGATGCAGCTACAGACACAGTAGTGTCTTCCTTCTATCTAACCCAAAAAAACACAACACTTGAGATAATTCTGTAACAATACTTTTTTTAATAAAAAAATTAATTCCAGTTCTGTCAATATGCAGCATCTTGTTTTCTGATTTATCTTAACATCATGAGCAAATCAAACTACACAAAGAAAGCAAGTTGCTCTGGACAAAAGCACAATCATTTTGATTCAGCAAATAAGAAGATTTACTAGAAATTTCATCCTGGCAAATATTACAGTTATCCATCATGCATAATGAATTAACTTTGTGCTTTATTTAAAATTCATACAGTCTATTTTTTGCTAATATGCTGCATATATTGCCACTATCCTGTCCATTTTCTTCTATTAGGAAATATTCTACTGTGCACTACTTGCAAAAATGAGATAGATATAAAAATCCTTAGTGCAGTGTACCAGCCATTTCCACTGCTCTAAATCATTATTATTCACACACAGAGTGCTCAGAGATTTACAGGAGTGAGCATTTTAAAACCACTGCTATCAGAACTTGCTAGTTCTTTCCAAAAGAGAGCATCTTTTCTTCTTGTTTTGGGATGTTTTTACTTTAGCTGTATATACAAAAAAAACCCCCATCAAATTTTAGTTGTTGCTGCCATTTTCTTCCTGAATTGCAGGAAACTCATGTTCTTTGATAGAAATTGGTTTAAAAATTTGTTAGAAACTCCTGGTTCCAGGACAATTTTGAAGTTCCTATGTAAAGAGGTAAATCCTCAGACCCACTCCTTAAAATAAATAAACCCAGTAGTATTAACTTACCACCTCTACAGATACTACAAGAAAAACCTCTCCCAAATGGAATGATCAAAATGGTCAAAGTAACAGAGAAAAGCAAAACTAGTACAGTCCTTTCTGACAATCTCTTGTATGATTTGATGGAAATCGTTCTCTGCTTTTAGAGTGCATTTTGGCAAAGCCTTTCTGTATCACACAGCATCAGCACCTCACCTTGGCACTGCCAGAGCAGCCACAACATCAAGTTCTGCTGCTGCTCCCTAATAGGAACTGATTTAGTGCATAGAGCTGCTTGCCTTTATAACATGCTGGTTGGATGCTTGACAAAACAAAAGGGTCTTTGTTCTAAATAAGACCAAAAAATCATGTAGACCCTGGACACAATGCAGCAACATGAAGTCCCAATGATTCCTGCCCTGGTTTTGAGTTAGTAAGTCACATGGAAACAGTAGCAATTTAGCATGGAAGGGGCACCACAGATTTATGAACAGCATTCCCTTCCTTGCAATTTTCTTCAGTCCACAAAGACTTTGATGGTGTTGAATGGAAAAGTCTGGAAAAATATTTAAGCAGCTGGTCTTATTTAATTGTTGTTGACTTATTAATCCATCAAGTTATGATTTTATACTGTCTATACTAACTCAAAGTTCTCATTCTCCATCTTTTCCTCCAGAGCCCTCAAAGACAATCAGCACAGTGTCACCCTGTTGCCCTAACCTCAGCCAGCAACCACAGCCTTATACTGGTATAGATTGGTATATACTGGTATACATTGGTATGTCACCCACCTTACAAATTTATTAAGACCATGTTTGGAATAAACTTTTCCTATTGAAGGGAGCAGGGGGTGAAAGTCTGTTTTAGGCTTTTGCCAGTATTTCCCCAATAAAATTAGCAAAAAACTCACTTTTTAGGACTTGGTCATCCTCACAAACACTCTTGGGAGCTCTAGTCACAGTGAGAAATTTAAGCAGAAAGCTGGAAATTCCTCCAGAAGGCAGTTCACTGGGAATGCCCATCCAGGACAGCCATCCTAGGAGGACTTTCCACTGCCCTCCTTCCCATTTCTGATGGGATTAGACCCCAAAAGTCAGAATCTCACTGTTACCTGAGCAAGGTTAGAGGGGCCATAAAGGCAGAAACTGAAGAAATGGATGCAAAAGAACGGCAGAATTAAAGGGCAGCCTGACTCAAGAGCAGCTTGCAAAATTCCATTCTGCAGCCTCAAAGAGTCTTCAGAGTGATCCCATCAACTTCAGCCCCATCACTTTAGATATCATATTATTCTAGTTTTTACTTTTCAAAATAGCGAAAACAAACAAAAAAAAAGTATTTTTGTGGCCTGTGAGGATCTTCCAGAGACCAGCAAGATCAAATTGAGGCTTTATTTCATTTCTAAATGTTTTTCCTCCTGTCTTCAATAAGCTTTTAATAAAAACTAACAAACAAAAAAAGTATTAGCTTCCTAATGTTTTTTTTGTAAAAAATAAAATAAAATTAATTTGCCTCATGAAGTCAGGATAAAGCATCATAAAATAGGAAAGGTTCAGACAAAATGCTTGCTGCAAAGATTGCATACATTCACCAAAGGATCAATGCTGTTTTATAAAAATATGCAGTACCTGATGAAAAGTTTATGAACTCATATACCTTTATAGCAGATGCTTCCCTTCCAGAAGCAGTTCCACAGTTAACCTCTGACTTGGCATTCTCCTGTCAAATACCCTTGGCATTTAATCAATTAACAAGGATCATTGGGATATTATAATTATCTGAAGCACTTGGACCTCAGATTTGTGTGCTGATCCAAGTGAGAGTGCAGATATTACCCTAAGCTTCTTCAACAGCACAATTCTGGTGAAAACTGCAGTTTTCTACCTAACAAAGCAGCTGATGAGGCACAAACACAGCCAAAAGGTGTTTCATGAACAGCTCCTGGCATTATCTCTGAAGAGACTTTATCTAAGTCTGCTTCTTATTATTTACTGTTGGCAGGTTGCCTAAAGAGTTCACCCCTCTGCACTGGAAAAACTTCAAGGAGTAAGTTTAAAATTCAAACACTACATTAATGGGTACAGAATAAGAATCAGAATATTTATCTATTCAATACACCTCACAGAAAACAGTTTGCCTGCCTGTCTAATCTCACATGCCCCACTTTACTCAGTGTTACAGGGTCCACACATTTTTGCTTCACTTCTCCTCTTTCTATTTGAGATAGCAATAAGGGTTTTCTCAGCAGTAAAGAATAGAGGAAACAACAGGTGGTTGGTTTTGTTTGTTTTCCTCATTTAGATGGATCTAGAGTGCTGGTGGATTAAAGTTCTGGTATTTAGCATTTTGATATAGTTGGCATATATTTCTATTTAAAGGACTCAATTGGCCACGGCTTATTTCTTCTTCTAGTGAGTTTCTTTTTCCCAGATCTTCTGGGAGAATGTCTGCAGATAGGATTAGATTGGAAATGCTATTGCTTTCAGTGTACTTAAGACACTGGCAGGGATGAGAATTTAAATGAGAGATTTCAGATGTCTGCATTATGCACTTCACAAATTCCTTCTTGCCTAAGGGAGGTAAGAACAACAACAAACTTAATTCATTTCCAAGTTAATTTAAGAGCAGAGTTTGATGGCAGAGTATTTGCATATGCTAGTTTCAAGACAGATGCAATATATGCCATCAATAATTTGCACCTGTACATTTTAAGATATGATTTCTTTTTCTAGAAATTCTTTGTGTGTACTATAAAAGCTTTTTCCACTGGGGTCTTGGAAAATAAGGGGGGGAAAAAACCCCAATTCCAATAATCTGACAGAACTTTCCTTTGCGGTGGAAGGACTTCACCAATTTGTGGTTTTCCAATTTTCAGGATATATCTCCATTTTGTATTTATTTAGTTTCAGACAGCATGTACTGAGTAACAGTTTTCTGTATGTGTCACAGCATTGCTTTCCTTTAGAATTAGGAAATAGGAGGCAGTTTAGATGTAATTTATTCTACTGACTGATCAACTTGCTTAATAGAAGTTTGTATTTTGTATAGAATAGGATGCCTTGCTAAACTATGATGGCAAGATACAGCTTCAGAAACCTGTGTAGGCACAAGAAAAGGTGGTGATAAAACTGAAAGGTCCCACCAGATTTAAGTATTCTCGATATTGAGACATGGGAATAAATGTTAGTACAGCACTGGTTCCTGATCTCCCATTTCATGCCAAATGAAGAAATCCAAGCATTATTAGCAGCCCCCAAAAAAAAGCCATCTCAGCTGCTGAGCTGGCAATTACTTTTCTCACTTCTCCCCACTGAAATTCCAGGTTATAGCCCAGCTCCTGATTCAACCAGCGGAAGGGATCCTGCCAAATCCAAAGGGAGCTGAATTTAGCCTCTTTCCCTTCCAGAACTCCAGGAAGGGATGACAGTTTACTTAAAGCTTCCAGAAATATTTTTGTTTCACTCACATTACTGGTTGTTCTAAAAAAGGATACCTATCTCTTATGTCTGGGAAGTAACTCCGTACATACATAAATGAAAGAATTCACGCTGCTTAATTTGATGCTATTATCTCTGTGCTGCAGATGTGTGACTTTAAAAAAGTAAAATGTAAGCAGGGGGATGTGCTAAGCCTGTAACTATGTTTTGCCATACTCTACATTAACTGAAATTGGATTTACATTAGTCCTAAGTATTCTAGGAAAGAGAAATTAATTCCATGCTTTTTCAGTACTGCATGCTGACACAGGTTTAAAACACACTCATTTTCTTAAGCATCAACATTTACTTTGGATGCATATCTACACAATTTCTTCTTTATTTCCTCAAACTCTTTCACAAATATTAATTTGAATGAGCATTTCAAACAAGACAAAATGGAACTAAGATTTTTGTGTTGCTTTCATGGCTATTTGCTTGAACTGAATGAATCACAGGTGAATTGTTAAATTGGAGTGTAATTGAATTATCTGGGCATGCATTTTATCTGTATGGTATTATGACTTTTACCTTATTGTTCCCACTGGGAAAATGCATCTTCACCATAACCTTAAGCAGGTGCATCAATTTCATGGCTTCAAAAGACAGAAACGGAGCCAGGAAATCCCACTGGTTAGTAATCAAATTTTTTTTTTCAAAGGAAAACCATTAGAATATATAGCCTAAGGTGTTCAGCAGAAAGCAAATTAAACCTGAAATACTATGAATACAGGTTACAGAAACTTTAAATTATCATTAAATACAAAGCTTTCTTTCATTCTGTATTTCTTTTTGCTGCCAAATTAATTTATCCACCACGAAACAATAAAAGCAACACAAAACTGCTTTCAGAAGATGTTTGAGGGATAATGAATAATAGACATTTTGCCAGTGACCTTCTGGTGACCTTCAAGAGCTGCTTGAAGGACTGATACCATGTGAACAGCAACAACCATAACAAACACTGGTTTATTAAAACCAAGAACTTAAATGTGTGAAGGGTGAACTTCTGCAAACACATCAGGGAGAATATCTGTCAGGACATTTGATATGAAAACTATTCCACTGCTGCATTAAAACCCTTAGTTTTGCAGATATTTGAAAGTAATTGGATTGCACACAACTTTTAAAATGGTGTATGTATTCTGCAAGCTGAAAGTATTTTCCACCATTGAAGTTACATGCAATAATCTAGGGGAAAATCTGTAAATAAAAAGCACGGTAAAATGGAGTGTTGACACTGTCAAAATTAATCAATAATTAAAGTACTTTGACAAGAAGATTTCTCAAGAGCCTCTATCTTCTGAATGTTAAATTATGAAAGCGTGAATCAGATGTTTTGTGTTTCGTGTGAATATCATATAATGTGCTCCTGCACTATTGCATCTGGGGAGGATGTTAAAAGACTCAATTTACATTTAAAAACCTGTTTGTTATTTATTGAATTCTTATACCATATATTAGACTTGAAGGGGCTTAATTTCAGAGAACTGTTAGGAAAAGAATAGGGATAACTGAAAAAGTACTGATTTTATATAGGTGGAATTTGGTATTTGGACCAGTTAATTTAGTTTTTATTCTAATTAACGGCATCCAATTAAAAAAATGCAAGGCTTATATGCTGATTACAAAAAAATTCAAACTAAATTATGAAAAGAATGTAAGACTGGATAATATGGAAAGAGTTAGGTAGCAAGTAAGAGTCCTATAGATATCTTGGACTTTACCCCATTTCACCTTGAGGTTTAGAAACCATTTTTCTTCACAGTTCATATCTAAAAAGGTTTGAAAGAAGAAACCAGTTATGTGATAACAAAGCCGTACAACCTCTTCCTGTTATTTTGGGGGGCAGGAGCTTGAAAGAGAAAGCACAGAAACGCTTTGGGTTTGGGGAGTGTTTTCTGGTTTGGTCTTTGTTTGGAGATTTTTTTATTTGCTTATTTTGTGAAGGAGAAGAAATATCTAAAATTATACAAGAAAAGCATGATGGTTTCCACTTAAAAAAAAGACAGAAGTAGTCACATTGTAGATGATATCAGTGCTACCTAAGGCAGAAAAGGTTTAAATTTATTTATTTATTACAAGTGCTACCTGGAGTAAATGAAGCTGGTGCTACCCTGGCAATGTGCACTCCCTGTACAGACTTCTGGGCCAGAATTCCAACTTCCTAACTTCTTACAGGTTGAGTTTTGAAAAGGATGAAGCAGACACAACACTTTAGGCATACTGGCCATTCCATCTGAGCTAAAGACAAAATCCCAGTGCTGAAAGTAACCACAGCCTGTGAGAGCACTGCAGAAGAAACAGGGCATGGAGTAATAGCACAATGGGCTATCTATATTAAAGACTTGCTTAACAACAGCTTATAAATATCTGGCTTTGTATTTCAGCTTCACTTCAGGGCCTTAAAAAGTAAACATGAAAGTAAAGGCAGAAGCATTCCAGGAAATGGTGCATGCAATTACACAAATATAATCTAGCTATGTGCTACAGCAATGCCCATAAGACAATAATTTTCACAATTGCCCTTGACATGGAAAATACCCTAAATTCCAAGCACAGCCTTCTTTCTTCCTTTAAAAGTTTGTAGCTGTTGTGTTACATTGTCATCTTAATAGAGTGAATTATTTTGATGAAACCATGCTTGGAATATTATGACATGATTGAGTTTTTTTAATGTATTCAATGCTACTCAATAGCAAATAATTTCCTGGGCTTGCATTCTGGAAAAGTGTCAGCATAATACAAGATGGGGGAATGCACAAAATGGGGTAGCTGGTATTTTAAAACACCTAGGTCAGACTGCCAAAGCCTAGAAAACAAGCCATGTAACTAAATCAGGGAAATTATATTCTTAGCTTTTTAGATTTTTAACTTATGGTTAAGTGCACATATCATATGCCACGCTCAGAACTGTTCTCAAGTCCCATCTGTTTGATCCCTTTCTCCTGCTTTTACTGACAGCAAGGGCTATGCCTGGATTACAGTCACTATTATGCAGAAGACTCACAATAAAACCTGACAGTACATAAACATTTATCCAAACTGAATTTTCATTAAATGGGGATTCAATCCTTCTGCTCTCATGACAGATTTTAAATAAAGCTGAGAAATGCTGGTATAATTTTTTAATCAACTAAATGTAAAAATGGAAAATTTATGCATAAATATGAGCAAGATCACCCAGCTCAGAATTCACCAGAACAGCATGTATGCATCAAAAACAGACTGTCCAATGAAATCTGAAAACTCTGGGATCCTCACCACAGTAGCACACTTCAGATGCTGATAAACCTGCTGCAATTTGGTCAACTGGAAATGATGTTTCATTTACTGTACATTGGTGAGTCTTCTTTCATTCTCCATTCAGGCCTTCTATTGCTTGAAGGAGAGATGAAGGACAGACAGGATGAAAGGAGTATCTCATCCAACATACTAAACCTATAAAGAGTGCATCAGAGTTTATCACCAATGCCAAGACTTCCTGTGCATACACAATAGTCTTAAAGGCTTCTTCCAGAGGAGAAATTTGAAAGTACAATCCTCTTCTGCACTCAAAAGTTTTAGCCACTAACTCAACCAGTGTTTTCCAATCCTAAACAGGTTATCTAAAGAAAATTCAGGGACTAAAAAGATAAAAAACAATGTAGAAAGAGTCACAAAAAAAGCCCAAAACCCACAACCCCACAAGTCAAACTCAAAAAAACCCAGAATTCCTTGAGATGGGGTATTTTAAATAAAATTGTACAAAGAAAATTTTAACAGGTCTTTTTAAAGCCTGGATTACATAATACCCCATTAAACACTGATGTGTCAGAGTTGACTTTGTACTTGATTTGTTTTGTGTAAATTACAAATTAAGGCACCCTCACCATTGAGCTTAAATTCTCAAGGTGCCAACATTGAAAAAAATTTAAGCATATGGAGAAGCTAAATATGAAGTTTCCCTACCAATGACCTACCCTATCCTTAAAAGAAGCTCATGTTAAACCATTCACAAAAATAAACACTGAAGTCACAGTTTTAAATAGCACAATACATCTAGTGGATCTTGTTTGTTACCTAACCACGCGGGAGAACTCTTGCCAGTTTACAGCCCAGGCAATTTTTCACCAAGAGGGAGTGAGCAAAATGTAGAAGTTTGAATAAAAAAAAATTGAATTACAGAATTTGAGTTAAATTTAGAATAAAAATCATTAAATTATTTTTTTAAAAATTAAAATCCTGTGACTTTGGGATGTTCCTCTGTTGGCGAACAGGAATGGAAGATCCATGATCAGGGTTCCTTCTGACCTCCTCATTTCCTGTGCTCTCAGTGGTCTCCTGCCACAGAGCCTCCCCCTGCCCTTGGCCAAGGGTGCACCTTAGTCCCACTCCCCACAGTTACGGGTTCTAAGCAGGTAGGGCAGGAATCCCACAAAACAGGAACGAGCCAGAGCCAGCACTCTTCAGCATCCTGGTGCCAGTGTCACCACTGACAGCTGGAGGCAGAGGATGGACACGTTGTCAACTTTCCAACAACAGCACAATGGAGCTCGTGAACTCTGAAAGGTGAGTGAGCTGCCAGCTGAGCCTGTTGGGTCACAAGGATACAGAAGAGGTCCAAATATTTATTAATTGCTACCAAATCTCTCTTTTTGTCCCTTGATAATCAGCATATTTATCCTTAGACATGCACACAACAAGAACAACTGCACAACTCCCTAAGAATATCATCTACTAATTCCCTTCAAACCTGACCAAGTGGGAGGAAAGTTTTTTGCTCATTCAAGGTTCTCTGTCTGCAGCTGTTCCACATGGCAAATTCCCATTTCAGTAAATTGGCGCTCTGCTCCCAGAACAGATGCAAAATCACTCTCACAGTGAGAATATACAATGCAGCCTGATTCTAAGAACAAAGTACCATTTTAAGTGTTCATAATTCTGTATTCAAATTATTCTTTTTTGATCGCAATGGGAATTCCATTACCCTAGTAAAAAATGGCTTTTTTACCAGTTAGAGGACAATTACAGTATATCAGTATTGTATTTTTCTATATGTGTACATTCTGGCTGTGATTTCTGAGCACTGCTATAGGCTACAGACAGAAAAACACCTACATTCCACTCATTATAGGACTGACCCTGACAGATACACCCAGTCCACCAAGGTAGAGATATAGCATTTAAGGGTCAAATGTAAAGGTTCATTCCATTAATGACAAATGTATCAGTATAAAACTGATTCAGATTGTTGCTTGCAGTGTCGAAGGTCCTTGCAAAACTAAACAAAGTATTGCAACTAATAACCCTTTAAATTTGGAAATGTGTTTCCTTTTGCTATATGAAAATTGTTGCCGTATGCAGGTCCTTTGGTGTTGCACCACTCAAAGTACCCACCATAAAAAAGATGTTTAATTCCCAAAGAATGTGCCAGTGCCTGGAACTTGTACAAACAACAAAAACCTCAAACACACAGGAGCCAAGAGACTCCCAGGGTTACTGGTGCTTCCCTATGGAAGGATAACACAAGGACAGAGATGAAAAAATTTCATTCTTTCCAGCGGAGTGAAAAGTCAACATTCTGGCTTGTTGAGTTAAAGGGGAAAGCTTGGGTGGAAAACTTCTAATCATTTATCAGGCTGCACTATCAGAGTCACAGGAAACAAAGAAAATTTTGGCAAATTCGATAGGAAAGATCGTGAAAGCCAAAGAGACAAACCAACAGCAACAAAAAAAAAATGCAGCTCCTAAGAGGTATCTCCTACAAACTTTTTAAAATGTAATCCACAGTTTACAAAATCAGTCTGTTTAAAGATATTAGCTACTAAATTTATCAGCCAATTTAAAAATTCTCATATACACCCATTTTCCTCTGTTATTTTATAGCATTCAGTTTGAATATTCTGACAATGAAAAACACTTGAATAATTGAGTGATATAATTCCCTTAATAGCTCATGACATTTCTAAGAAAGACCAAAAAACCTCATCTGCTTTGAGAAAACAACAAAAAAGCCTGTGTAGTATTATGATGGAAGTAGAAAAAGACACAATTTTCCGCAATAAATGAATCATAATATTTAATTTAAGCATGCCATACAAAAACATAAAGAAGGGAATTGGTGGTCATTGAATCATATACGACTGAATGAGAAAAATCACCAGCAATGTACAAAAAAGTGAAAATTTTGGAAATATTCTTCTGATAAGCAGAATTTTATCAATCTTTAAATTCACAAATTTGCATTTTTAAGCCAGGCACATGGGACTTTGAGACTTTTTTTTCTACTTTTATTGAGACTTAGCAGCTCAAGTCCCAAATCCTTCAGTAAATCTGTCCTCCACACTTTTTATTATTTATGTTAGAGTTCTCCATATATTTAGATGTTCAGATTAGGACTTTGGCATATGAGTATCTCAGATACACTTTTTGTATGCCATACACAGTATCTTAGGAGCAAAACAGATCACAAGAGTCCAAAATGAAAATCTGTTCTTCTGCTTAAAAGATTACTTAAATAATTGGGGGTCTGGTGGGTATGTATGTTAAAATCCTCATCCTTAGGAAGATACTGCATTATTCCTTCTGCATATCACTCCTTTTTACAGGCCTCTGTGGCTACATAACAATTAAAAATAAATAAATAAATAAATGCAGTGATCTGGCCTTCTTTTCTGATATTCTTTCCAACATATTCAAGATTGCCTTGCATAATAGTAGAAGTTCAGGAGTATAAAAGTTTGCAACAGCTATAGAGCAAGTTGAGATAGCTATCATAGTCCATTTTATCTCTCATTAATTAAACTTAAGAAACCCTAATTCTAAGACTACTAGCCCTTCCTCTCTCTCAATTAACAGTACATAAAGCTATTGTCAAATACTCTAATTGGAGTACCCAAAATAAAGGAATGCTTCTGGTATGTCAGGGAATATATGACTTTTATATGCAAAAACCCAACAAAATGAAACATTAATCCTTACATGATTAGAAAACAGAATATTGAAGATTCTTCTTATCCATGGAAAGATCAAAATGTTGCTTCTTGTATTTACATATTCCAATATATGATTATCACAGACTAGTAAAAAACCCATCAACTGTGAGGAATGCAGTTGAATTGGAGAAAAAAAATTCCATTGCTTTCCAACATTCTACACCCGAGTGTTTACTTTTTCCTAATGCTTCCTCCCTCAGACAGAAGAGTTTTGTGGCACTGGCTGGACTTACCGGCAGTGTTTGTGGGATCCCGTCAGGGTTTCGATCACAAAGCATTCCCCTTCGTTGAGACAATATGCAAGGTCCTTGTCTTTGCATGGCTTAAAGTGCTCAGATCGCTCCGTGGAATACGTCGTGGTGTCTGAGGAGGAAACAGCGAGAGGAGAGAAGTGCTGTGAGGATAAATATTGGATATTCCTATGGCACGCGGTAAATAAATTTGATTGTACTGGACCCTGCAACATGGAACACACACTAAAAGAAATGGAAAGCACGGGGCATGGATTGCAGATTGTTTGCAATCAGGTTTCTTAAAAGGTTCACAAGAAACACCTGCAGGAAAACAAACCAGACTGCAGCAAAGTTGGAGGATAATCTCAACCACTTCCAATTTCCGAGGTTTCCCTGCTGAAATGTAGACACCTACTTTGCGACCTTTAACCAGAACAATGTTTTTATATTACTACACCAAAACGTGATTTGAAATAAGATACAAAACCTTTTCATAAACCCCAAGCAAAAGTACTTAATACAGTGTTAATTAAATGAATACGCAAATAAATAAAACTCCCTACAATGAAAGAGGGAAAAATGCCAAATACACAAGGTCAATGCTAATTCGATTCAGCAGCTACAAAAAAAAGCACCTAAAACTCAAACACAAGCAATGTACAGGGACTGTGTCATTTCACATAGATCATCTGTAGGTGTATTAAGTCCACCCCTATAAAACAGTTACAGGCTTAGTTACAGGTAGAACTATTGGCTGCACCTTTGGAATATTTAGATAATTAGATTGGGAATAGACTGACAGTATGTCATCATTCCCGTCTTCTAATAAATCTCTTTAACCTTTCCAATCCAGTTGGATTAATCAACAATAAAGTGAAATTTTCAGAGGAAGATGCCTGACTGACACATATTTTAATTTTCTTTACTATGACATGGTTTTGTCTAATGAAGTGTGATTTTCCAGTAAGATTATGATTTCCACAGAGCCATGGTTTAATCTTCATATTCAATCTTAATTCAAAAAGTTTAAATTCCTAATCACTTTGCAGGACCTGATATATACTGAAATAGTAAGGGAACATTTCATTGTATTCCATATACCTTATCACAAAATATTAAGTTGCCTGCTGTCAAATAAATGAAGCAGTTCTCAATAGACACAGAACCTTGCAAACTCAAAGTTATACAAACACTTTTACTTGGTTTTGCTCATAACTCAATACAAGGTAAATGTCCAAACTAACATCAAAGTTGAAAACCAATACTGAACCACAAGACACCTGTAACTACAGTTCTGCAAGACAACTCAGATAATGTCAAAAATTGTCAAAAGTAGTTTTTTTGTTCTCAATATATTTTTAACACCTCTGCAGATTTTCCTTATATACAAACTAAATCACAGAAGATTAATAAAACACATTTGAAAATAATAAGAAAATCCACACCCTAGTCTTTGTATGCTACACTTTTTTGTTCTTTCTCTCCAGAGAGAAAATGTAGTAGTTTAGTGTTTTCAGTGGAGAGAAAAAAAAATAACTGGGAATAAACTCCAACAGTCATTCCTCAAATGTTTTTACAGATTCAGAACAAAAGGCCATGGCATTGTCCCCTGTAGCAGTGCTCACAAAAAAGATGCAAGCCGAATAGAACCTATGTTTTTAATGATTGCAAGCAAACCCTGAATTAAAATGAATCAAGTTGAATTTTGGAGATGATACAAGATGTTTATAGATGCAAACAGTGACTAGCTGCTGAAATTTTAAAAATTATCACCTTTAATGTAAAAAAAAAAATTCCTCACATAGAAAAGAGGTAACCTAATTACTTTTTAAGGCTAGTTTTACCCATAAGCACTAAAAGGACCATTCAAAACTTGATTAGGTAAAAAAATCACTATAAACCTGAGTAACCAGCTGTATTTATATCCCATTTAAAAACAGAAAACTGAAGGCAACGTTATTTGAAAGCACTCGTGATTATTACAAAAGGAGCAGAAACTCAGCTTGATCCAGCTTTTGGGAACAGAAAACCTGGAGTTGCCAGCCTGCTGTGAAGAAGCAATCTGTGCAAACACCTTTGTGAAGGCAGCTGCAGTACACAGACCAAAGGAGTCTGAGGTGCTCCCAAAGTACACAGTAGAAGAAGGGAGATGGGCACCACCAGGGAGCCAGGCTGAGGCAGTGAATTCTCACAGCACGGCTTTTGAAGTGCAGGAGACTCCTCTTCTACCGTCATTAAATCAAGAACACCTTGTCAAGGTCAGCATTTTAAAGTTTTAGATTAAATGTATTCTTTAGAAGTTTTGTTCTGCTTTATTTTAATTACTCTGTTTAATATTAATCAACCTTTGTGTTTTATTTATAAATGGGCATAAGTTGCAATACTTCATTTTCTCCACTTGGACACAATCTCCAGCTTTTCTTTTGTGTTTTGTCCCTCACCTTTCGAATTCAGTACAGTAGCTGTAGGTAACAAGGATGCTGGCAGCTCCTTAGGGCAGCCTTGGACTGCACTCCTAATGTTAAAAATTACAGTAATTTCACACGTATAAGGCGCACCCTTTTGACTAAAATTTTGCTCCAAACCCGGAAGTGCGCCTTATACCCCAGAGCACCTTATATATGGACAAAGTTTGGAAATTTGCCAACCCAGCAGTGCGAGCTGAACCGCATGGGGCAGTGTGGCTCAGCGGGGCGCAGCAGTGTCCTGGTTTGGAGGACAGGTATCTGCTAAGAAAGGCAGGAATCTCTCTTTGAAATGGAGAATACAAACCCCCTCCCTCCAAATTATGATAATTTTGAAATTAAGGGGCTCTAAGGCAAAGATATGGGAATTAGGAATAACAGTTATTTACTAAGGAAATTAAGACAGAAATACAGTACTACAAAGAAACAAACCCCAAACACTGACAAAGTGTCTTGGGTTATAACACAGGATGTGATCAAAGTATCTATTCTATCATTATCTGTTGTGACCAGGTGGGGCAGTGATCCTTATCTCTGTGGGAGATACTCTGCTAATGGGCCATCCATTGAAACCAGTAGGGCATTGTTCTTTATCTTTGCACCTCCCCATCCTTCCTCCAGGGAATTATCTTCTGCTAATGGCCATTGAGTCCCACTGTGGGACTGATAAAATTACTGCATCCCATTGAGAGTTGCTCCAGCCAGGGGGGAGCCCAGCCTTTCCTACCTAAAAACTGCAATTCTGGGACACCAAGTCACCCTCTTTTCCCTGGACTCCAGAGGAAAACTGGACCCTTCTGGACCCCACTGGACCCTTCTAAAAGACCACTGCTTCAACTGAGCCACATCTGTCACTGCAGGAGGACTGTAGCCACCATTTAATGGGACTGCTACCAACACTCTGCCTGACAGGTGTCACCCTGATGGGGTGTCAGGTTGTACTCTGACTTTGTGTCTTAGTTTGGAGGACAGGTGTCTGCTGAGAAAGGAAGGAGCCTCTCTTTGAAATGGAAAATGTAAACCCCCTCTCCCAAAATTATTATAATTTTGAAATCAAGGAGTTCTCAAGCAAAGATATGGGAATTAGGAATAACAGTTCTTTACTAGGGAAATTAAAATAGAAATACAGTACTACAAAGAAAGAAACTCCAAACCCTGACAAAGTCAGAGTACAGCCTGACACCCCGTCAGGCAGGGTGTTGGTAGCAGTTTGATTAAATAGTGGCTACAGTCTTCTTTACAGTGACAGATGTGGTTTAGTTGAAGCAGTGGTCTTGTAGAAGGTGCAGTTTCCTTCCAGAGGTCTAGTAGTGATGTGGAAAAATCTCATTTTCTTCTAGAGTCCAGTAGAGAAAGGGCTACTTGGTGTCCTAGAATTTGAGTTTTTAATCTAAGTAAGAAAGGCTTGACTCTCCCCCCGGCTGGAGCAACTCTCAATGGGATCAAGTAATTTTATCAGTCACACAGTGGGACTCAATATGCCATTAGCAGAAGATAACTGTTACTAATTGGTTACTTTGTTGCACATGGATGCTCACTAAAAAAAAAAGGTGCGCCTTATAGTCCGGTGCACCTTATATATGGCCAAAATTTAGAAATTTGCCAACACCTGGAAGTGTGCCTTATAATAGTGAAATTACTGTACACAAGAATTGGAAAAGTGTTTGGGTTTTGTTTGTTTTGTTTTTAATAATCACATTAAAAGTCACTTTTCAATTAGAGTATTTTCTGGTTTGGAATATTTGTGCAAGTCTAAGCAGGCTGGTGCACAAGGACACTTCCTACAGTTGAGCTGTGCCCAGAGCTCTGGGCTGCAGAGAGCGGGTGCTGCGGCTCAAAGGTCATTCACCAACACTCCAAAGCTATGTCACTAATTGATATTTAAAGCTAATTGATATCCCTGGAGCTGCTGGCTGCTTTCTGCTGGAGACAACTCACATAGCCCATACACAAGTTTCATAAAAGTTACAATCCTGCTGTTATTTTATGTTGCATTCACAAACTCCGCCATGGCTTCATCAAATAGTGATAGAAACAAAACCTAAAAACTGGTTCTAAACGTAACTGCAGAAAGAACAAAATAACAGAAAACACTGTAGAGACTATACACTTTTCCTAACTCCTTATCTAAGAAATATTAAACCCTGTTGTCTCTTGTTTTATTTTACTCCTAACCAAATACTGAAATGACTTTTTCATGTGAAATCGTCCTTCACAGAAGTCTGCTAAATAAGCACTATTGTATTGTGATGTCTAACTCTTCATATTTTTAAGACTAAGTAAAACTTAGACATTCAAAAAACTGAACAAAGCAGCTCCTTTATTTATTTTTAGCCTTTGGATGTCATAACAGTCCCAAATGTTGGTAAGTAACAGAGGGGAATTTCTGTTAAGCATTCAGATGTCCCTGAATTCAGTGCATACTCCTTAAGGTAATTTTTCACTTTTTTAACTGCCATGTGTCCAGGTATTTAATGCAAATGGAGCAGGTGATATTGATTTCTGCTGGAATCTTTTCAACTAACAGGGAATAAAAATATTCTAGGCACTCTTGCTCTTTTTTTTTTTTTTTGCCTTATTATATCAGCAAAGGCTTACACATAATTCCCAAATATATCCAAAAATGGATACATCATTGCCAACCCTCAGTTACCATTGTTTAATCAAACAAACCAGAATTCCATTCGCATTTCAAAGGAAGGCTTCAAGATCACTTATTTATAAATATAGAGATGGTTTCTAAAAAAAATTCAATCTCTAGGACTGTTGAAAAAAATCAGCAGGAAGATTTCAGATATTATTTTATTCCATTTAGGTCTATAACAGTTGTATTCTTGAAGTGAATTTGTATTCTTGTCTCATTAATATATGCCATCATATTTATACCAGTACAGGATGGTTCATTATAGCTGATTTTTTGAGTGATCTCCAAGGTATGATATGGTTACTAGAAATGCTATTTGCTCCTTCAAGGCTACCACTTTCAGTGTTTCCAATACTATGCCCTGATACTGATAAACCTGTAACTGCCAGAGAAAAATGCAGGAAAACAAAGAATGCAAGATTTAAAATATCCTGGGAAACCGCAGCATTTAAGTCAGCTGCACAGATTGCAGCAGCAGCCATTCCCATCCATCACATCTGTCCTGCAGCATCCCAGCCTCAGAAACAGATTTTATTGCTTACACCTTGAACAAAGCAAGTTTCCTAGGCTAGCTTTAATGACACCTACACTCCATGGCCCTCTCGCTGTAAACATCTTCTTCCAGACAGACAACATTAACTCCTGTGGGGAGAAAAATGACCCAGGAGAACAAGAGATGGAAATGCCTTGTGTAAGTCTGGGACTAGCAGACAGGCACCCAAACTCTGCAGCCACAGTCATTAACACAGGTAAGGCAGGTCCTTGGTGCATTTCCACCAAGGAATATTAAGACATGGCTCATTTTAATGCCAGAGTTCGCACACTAAAAGACTTTTTAACATGTTGCACATTTGGACTGCCACTAGGTATTCAGGTTCAGTATCAACACACAAACTGGCTTTTCCTTTACCTTTTTATCCATTTATAACTGATCATTTCCCAGAAAACCATTACTGAGGTACCAAAAAAGCAAGATGTTTATTTTCAATTCCTGGTCTCATTTCTAAATGTACTGAAAAAATAAGCCAGATACAACTGAATTTCTTCTGAAAATACAACTCTAGTTATCAAAAAAAAAAAACCTTCAAGAAATCCCAACATTTTTTTACAATATATTCATGTATCACTACTGCATTCTGTGAAGAAGGCATCATAAAAAGTTAATAGCATACAGGGAGGCAAATTTTGTGTTTGGTGAAGTCAGTGGCAGAATATTTACAATGATTCAGAATAAGCAGGGTTCCCTGAAGTTTCTATAGAGTCATCTAGTGCTTCTCTCCTGCTATCTCAGAATTAGTGTGGTAGCCCTAACTAGAGTCTTGCACAAAAAATGAAACTTACACACAGAACAGTTTAGATGTGATTTTGTCTATTCACTTACTGAACCTTAAAAAAATTGAACCTAAAATTTTTATTCGTGTGCTTTCAGGAGTGTAAAGTTTAGGAAAGGCATTTCCCAGGTTACTGCTTCCCCTATTCCCTCTCCAGTTCAAAACACAAAACGCAAAGATCACAGTACAAGAGTGATTTCCTGGAAACAGCAAGGACAAAAGAAAGGGAACAGTAACAGCATCAATACTGATAACCAAATGTGCAATGAGAGGGAGGTTTACACAGCAAATGTTCACCAAGCCTGAGACAACGACAAACAAGGAGGTTCAGATGCTCTGGCCACCAAGATTCCCCTCACTGGATAATACCTTCTTCCTTCTCGGATGTGAGAGTCCCTTTCCTGCCCCTGCCAAATAAGACCTGGGCAGAAGAAGAAGATACTAAGTACCAGGAAGATATTCATTAAGGTAGAAAGAAGGGAAAACATAAATATTTAGTGTTTATTTTGATTTAGCCTCAGCTGATGGTAGCTCTTTAAGTTGTTGATATTTGCAAAGAAATCATTCTAGATATTGCCATTTTTAATGCCAAGCAGAGATCTTGCTTTGTCAGTGCTACCTGAACAATAGCTGGCATTAGGCATGGAATAATAAAATCTAAAATTCCTGTAAGAAATCATGAGAATTAACAAAAAACAAAAAAGAAAACTTCATGTTTTTAAAATAACAGACTTCTTGTTCTGAACTTACTTGAACTCTTTTGCATATATTTATGTATTATTAAAACCAAAAGCTTAGTTAAAAAATAGGAAAAGTATTTTTTTGCATTTAGAGAGGCACTTTTATATAAACAAGCAATAGATTTCTGGATGCCAATTATTCAAGAAGCTATCCCTTAGCCATATTTTGTGCCAGAGAAAATTTTATTTAATCCATTAACACTTTCAAAGCTTTGATTGTATCATGATATAAAACAAAGTTGTGCTACAGATATGGGACTTTTTGGAGATTTTCTATTATCCTTCAGGTTCAAATTAATATATTGGTATAATTGAGCAACAAAATGAAAGAGCCAATGCACCAAAAACAATGTCATTTACAGGTGTTGGCTTCCCAGTCAGACTGGGGGAAGCTGAAGTTATCAGAAATAGCCCCAGTGCATTTCTGAGGATTACATAAGAAAGCTCATGTGGCATTAACTCATCCAGCACATCACTGAAACATTTCTCTCAGTATACACCAGCACAAACAGACTGCTCTTCTTCCATCACACCAGAGCACAGCATCACATGCACCACTGCAGAGACAACACAGAACACTTCCAGAAGAAGATATTACAGTCATCTCTCCAAAAATCACACATGCTCCCTTGTCAGCAACTCCTAAATTAATTCTTTAAGTATGACCTTGTTGTTCATATTTTCTAAATGTTTTTGCAGTTTGAAATCACTATACACAAGTACTAATACATATCTTGAAAAACATATGGAAGCATTTTCAAGCTACTAGTGCGTTATTACCAAATATCATGTGTTATTTACTTGATGCAAAAAACTTTGAAATATAAAATTATCCCTTTACTTTCATGACTTAAAAAAAAAGCCTAACTAATCAAGCATTAGTTCTTAAAATAATGTAAAAATTACACCTGCCTAGTGCTTTGTCACAACAAACTCAAAAGTAGAAAAAGAAATAATTCTAGTATCACTTTGAAATGCAATATCTGATCACATCTGTCAGAACTGAAATAGTGAACCCTAAACACCACTGAAATTCATCTCTGTATGGGCAATTTGCACATCAGAGCCTGCATTCTCCGTGCTGCCCAAACTGAAACCAGGGAAAGCTGAACAAATGGGAAATGACTCAGGAGAGAGCCCTGTGAGACACAAAGGGCCAGAAGTTCTGTATCTAGGAGCCAAAGAAGCAGAGTGACTCTAAAGACTCTGAAAGGTTTTAGTGTTCAAAGTGAAGAATGACTCTGAAATTGAGTTGTGACAGTTCTGATGGGCTCTCTAGGTGCAGAGTGCTTTTGTCAATCAAATGTATTCAGTTATCCTTCAGTAGGGCTCAATAATTGATCTAGAAGCTCATAGAGGAAATCAGTGAAAAGGCAGAATATCAGGGATTGTGGCAGACGTGGGTCCATCACCCACACCAGGGTTTCTCTGTGCTTTGACATCTCTGGAGACACCAAAAGCCCTTGAGACTGGATGGCACCACTGCACCAAAAAGAGGAACCCTCTTGGGGATGTGAAAATAGCTCTAGGAAATAATCTCCAATAGATGGAGAAACTGAAACATCGTTAAATTAAGTGACTTCAGAGCATCAAAGCAAAATAGTAAATTCATTTTCAATATAAAATAAAATACAGACTTCAAGAGGTGCAAACAAAACTTAGGAGGGCCATCCCAAATCAGAAAATTCTGTACAGGTTAAAAGATGCCAGAAAAAAGCTGAGGTAGCACACACCTGTGGTATCTACAATCATCAGTACTCTGAAAAACAAAAACAAACAAACAAAAAATCCCTCATGTGAAATCTAGTGAATCAAATCAAGAAGAAAATAAAAACAAACTAAATTACCTAAATAATTCAGTACAGCTACAACAAGAGTATAAAAGTGGTGTTACAATTATTGCTACATATAGTAAAAAAACCCATCAAGTCCTCTAAATCTTTTTATTTCTTGTATCACAGTTGTGTTCTTTCTCCCTCTGCCAGTGAAATATTGTGTGGGGGTGGGAGTTTAGATGCAAGTCCCAGAGGAGAGCAAGGGAATGACAGAAACCTTAGATCTGGAAGGCAAATATTTCTGTTTAGAACATACAGGGACTGCAGCTTGCCCAGCTCTTCTTTAAGAAAGAAATGCTAGAATTGATAAAGTCTCATCACTAATGGCAGCTGCAGCAACATTTCTTATAGACCTGTAACAATCTATATCTGCACATCTTTCCATCCTTTACTATGGTATAGGGAAGTTCTTCTGGAGCATTGTATGATTTTTATACATTCTCATGGTAAGCAGCAGCAAAGGGAAAACAGAGGCTATGACTTACAGTGCTGACAAGGGTGGGCTGCCCCAGCCTGATCTGTGCTCTCAGGTTTGCAGTTCTTCTGGATCATTTACCATTTCCTAAAAGTTGTACAGGAACTAGCCAGCACTGTGTTTTCAACATTTAATAAATCATTTCTTGTAGCAACTGTTAAGGTACTGTAGGCTCAAAGAGAATGGAATAAAAGAATTCTTCCAGTTATATGGGAAAACACTTAATGGTTTAATGTAAAAAAACTAATTATCAAGAAGATATGAGTAGGTTGTTTGATGCTCTTTCTCCAAGGAACTGAAATAGGTCAAACAATACATTAACTAGAAACAAGGGAAATAAGAAAAGCTATTTTAACTCTAAGCTTCTGCTTATTTCCAAGGCATGCAATCTGTAATTTATTCATTACTTCATTTATAATGCTGACATCTTTGGTGTGTGGACATGCAGAGTCAGGCAATGAAACACTGACATCACTTTCCATATTTCCTTTCACAAAGAAACCCATATATTCTAAATTTTGATTTTTTAAAATCTAATTTCCTCACTTTTATTCAGTCTTCCAGAACAGAAAGGGGATGAGCACAAGAAGGTAAAGTGTCTTTGCAACAGTTCCCTCATTGTGCACTGCCCTGTCCTTGTGTGTGGATTACCTCACAGGATTTCTCTTACTTTCTCATGTAAGGAGAACAATTTTCCATTTCTTTTTGATGTGGCACCGTCAGAAGTTCACACACTTACTGACACTTGTCTTTACTACCAGCGCACAACAAAAACTGCTCAGCTTTATTGGCCCTCATTTTCCAATGCCAGTAAATCACATATAGCTTTTTAATCTATGCACACACTGGTTCAGCACAGCCAAGAGTCAGTCAACTGTGTAAGGAAGAGTTGAATGATGAGGTTCTTGGTGGGCGACTACAGCTTCAGAAATCAGACTGGAGTCAACAATGCCCAAGTTGGGCTGAGTTTGACCAGAGATGTCGAAGGTATGTCTAATATCCCAACATCTCTATAAATATTCCACAGAATAATACAAACATGATTTTTTTCTAGTTCATTAATCCTTGGCCTTTGACTCGCATTCAAACCACAATTAGTTGCATCCGCCTCTGATCTTCAATTTAACACACAACTCTGAGTTCAACAAATCTAAGTCATTGGCCATGAAGTGAAACAGATTTTTCTGCTAAATTCCCTGCAATCGAGACTATTATGTTGGTACAAAAGTTTAAAAATTGAAACTTCTTGGCTGGTTGCTTATTATTAAAGAATACACAACCTTAGTGCAATAAACCAGTATACGTATTCTTGTTAATGGTAAGGCAAGGAGCAGAGGGAAGAGAAGACACAGTTTGGGACTACAGGGAAAGACTTTCATGAAGACAGAGTACAACGCACTCTGAAATTTCTCTTGGGACCATTGCCAGTACAAGCAATATTCTGCTGGTTCCTGTTTTTCACCTCAGTCTCCACAATCCACAACACTGTAAAGTTGCATTTGGAAGCACATAAGTACTCCTCCATCCAATGTGCTCTACAGATCTAATTTTATAACCTGTCACCATGCTCACCCTGAGTGAAGTACCACAAGGTCTTACAAGTTATCAGCTAAGTGCTTGATTATTGAGTTTCAGGAGATGTAATTATTAGTTAAAATCAGCATTTCCAATTTCAGTGCATTTAATTCATTAATTCTAGTGTTAAATTAAAAGTTAATATGCAATTTCTTTCTATGGTAGAGGTGGTTTAGAGCATGGCTCACTGGCAGGTAAGGAAAACATGGACATACCTCTTTTCTATAATGCTACTAAGAAGATTATGAAGCACCAGAAACTTAATTAACACCAAAGCTAGCCACCAGGAAGTCTAACCTATCTGCCTTCCACATTTAATAATCTCTACAGCATTTATATCCTTCCAAAACCATCAGGAGAGTACATGTAATTCAGTCTTTCAATAGTGACAGCAAGTTAGTAAATGAGTAAGTTACAGTCCCTCTTCTCTATGTCATTCAAGTTCTTCCAGCTCCTTCTGAGACCTGAGCACCAGAAGCACACAAAGCACTCAAGCCTTAGCATCTGCATTTATTCAGTGACTTCTAAAAAATCCAAACACCCCACCCCACTGCTTTTCCAGTGATTCCCTCCTTGTGGCATACCCGGAGCCTACAGCATTGCACACACACATCAAGGCAAAATCAGCACTGGCTGCTGCTGAGTTCCGGTCACCACCAGCCACAGAACTTATCTTTGACTGCCAGGCACCTGTGGGCTGACACAGTGGCACCCTGAGGTGCCTCTCAGCAGCAATTCCAGCAATTCACAGCTTTTTGGGGCTGTGGTTACTTCTGGACATCGTAGCATTCATCCTTAATCATTGAGTGACTGAAGCATTACTGCAGGAAAGCAGAGTGCTGTGCAGCAAACACACTCTGTTCTTTTCAGTAGAATCCACTTGTTTTGGTGGGAGTTATGATTTTTTGGTTTTATATAACTGAATCAGCCTGTACAGTGCATCATTCAGCAAAACAGTTGTGAAGGCTATGATTAGAAACATTCCAGTAATTACTTACTCCAATGAAAATGATGAAGAACAAATACGTCCCTGAGAACTAAGACTATTTGGAATTTTAAAGTTCTCAAAAACACCCAGGTGAATTTTCTACTCATTAATAACTAAACAAACTTCTTAGGTCTTATGCTTTGCCTTCCCACTTTTAAACTTTTTTAGGAACATTACTATATATTCTTTTAAATTCAAGCTTACAAAAAACCAAACCAACCAAAGTAATGCAGAAAATCCTACCAACCCTCTAGTTTTATTTACCTGAGAAAGCAGTGTAATTGAGAGAAAAATAAATTCAATGGTCAGTTTTCCCCTCCAATGCTGCACAAACTCACAAAACACAAGGTCTGCAGGGTGGGTTTCTAGTAGTGTAAATTTAATGCTACACAAACCTCAATCTTCCTTCACACTTCAAGTTATAAGAACAGCACGACAGAACAAAGCCACCACTACTTGAATGTCAAAAAGGATAAAGGCAATGTTAAAATAGCATCAACAAATTTGCACTGTGGCAACATTTTATGACATTCGCTATTTTCCCCTATTTTGCATTAGGAAAGGAGAAGAATGAAACATCTCTTTTTCTTCTTGCTCTGATAAGCATTTAGATGCATTCTCACCCTTCAGTCCTCCCCACTCCACAATTAATTGATTAAAGCACAATTGTAACATTCATCTTGTAATAAAATTAGCCTTGAAATAGAAAACAGAAATATTCCTTAGCTTTCCTATACTCCTAAATCAAATCCACATTAACCTAAGTTATCTACCAGTGTTAGCTAGCAGAGAACATGACATTTCCCATAGTGAAGTTGCATCCTTACTCCATTACTTAGATTAATCCAGTATAGAATTGAAGCTGAAACATCTCCTACCTTTACCCACGAGAAATTTGGGCAAAGTCACGAGCACTCTGTGCCTCACCGTACCGGCGGGATGGCCGCAGAGCAGAGAGCTTTGCAGTGCTAAACAAAACAGCTTGAGGTTCAACAAATCAGCAGTGTTGGCATCTGATATAGCTCAAGTAAGGGGGAGGAGAGTCACTGCGAGATGTCACTGACAACTTCATTTCCACTTCTGTGCAAATTAAATGTAGGCTGGGGCACAGAAATGGAACATAATTAGACATAAAAAGTAGGACTGCAGGCTGTGGTTGACTGAAGATACTGGTACAGGAAAGAAAAAGTCAATTAAACCAGTAGTTGAACTCACAAACTGCAGCATTAATAATCCTAATAGAACTACAAAACAACAACCACAAAAGTCCAGTTCTGGAAATGCAACACTGAGCACCTCCAATGGTAGCCTAATTCCATTGTAAAATCTTTCCATTGGAAAATGCATCATATACACTGCTCTAGTGCCACCACATTGGAGAAAAACATAGATATAAGCCACAGATGTAATCACTGAAATATGAGAATACAATACGAGCAATTAACAACTGGGTGAGAGAAGATTACAGGAGAACTACATTATCCTTTTTGATGGCTTCTAATTTTTAAAGCTGTTGTATACAACAACTGAATAACTATTCTAACTTAGACCGCTTACACATCTTTCAACCTGCTAACCAGAATAATAAGCACAGAATTTCCCAATCATTATTGTGTTAGGCCACTTTTAATGACATTTTATAACTAGTAGGAGATTTATTGTCTACTCAAAAGCTGCCCACTAGGCAGCAAACTTATCACTACTGCAGCTGCCTCTGAATTTGTCATATTACAAAGCTGACTCAGACAGCAATTTCGTGCCAGAAGATCTTTGGCAGCAGCAGCAAAAATCCTAGTAATATCCTCTGGAAAGCACAACTGCTACTCTTGGAAGGGTGGAAAAGACCAAGAAAAAAAATCAGCTGATAAATCAGATAAGCTAGTTTCAAAATGCTCCAGTAATCGTTGTCAGAAGTTCACAGGAGATGAACCTTGACACTCACCAATTCTTCTAACAGCATCTCGTTTCAGGTTTGTGGAAAGAAGTGCAGGCAGAAATACTCTTTACAGTATTTTGCTCCCTCTTCTTCCAATGAATGGTTAACATTTGACTTTGTTTCTCCAGTCACATTGCTTTTTAAATTATTCTCATGTAATGTTGCCCAGGTCACACCAATATGTATATATATACTTAAATATGTGAGGCTTTTAATAATGGATCAAAGTGGATCAAACAGTGGTTCTTGACACAAATAGTTCATTCAGTTTATCCAGGTTAAAATTCAGTGTTAACTGGGAGAGCCAAGACACAACTGTCTGCTCACATTGAGATATATTTGCTCCTCAGCCATTCCTAAGAAAACATAATTTCCTTTACAATCTACCCCACTGTTCTCCTAAGAAAATCTTCCCAGAGCAAAGACTGCTTAATCAGTGCAAGTTCTGACCAAGGATACCAGGAATGGAAGTGGAATGAAGGCCTGAGGAAAAAAAAAAAAAAAAAAAATCAAAGGGAGACTACATTAATCAAACAGGTACTAAAACATAATTTCTCCAAATATAAATGACAAAGTTAGCAGGTTGTAAAAGGGTAAAAAATACAAGGCATGAGAAGGAAAGTATAAAAGACAACTAACCAAAAAAAATAAAAAACCCAAAAAAACCCAAAAGCTGGAAATTCAGGATGTCAAGAAAGTAGAAGAAAAACCTGCTCGCACAAACAGCTAACAGGTCCCTTCAGGAAAACCACTGAGAATTACAAAAAACCACCTAATATCTATCTCTAAGACTGCAGTGTACATAGCTGAGATGTAACTTGGATGAACTCAAGGCTGAAGAAGAATCACTCATTAGTGGGGTACTTAAAGTCCATAAATAGCAGATAGATAGTTAATAATCCAGCATTTTTTTACATATTACATCTATTTATTTCACAAATCAGTTGAGACTTTTAATTAATCTGCTTTAATCCAGGGTATAAGCATACCACTGCTTCTTCTCCAATTAGAGCAATATTAAATCAAGTTACTAACATCACTTCTTAAAAAGGGGAAACTCAGCATCCAACCAAACATCTAAGTCTGGTTTGGAAACACTCATTCAGATGGAAATTACAAGGTAGTTCATTTCGAAACTGGGATTTTTAATTTTCTTTTGCTTTTAAAGGGTTATTTTTGCATTGCTTCAGCTTTCAATTTGTTTTTTGCCAAAAGTAAATTTAGATTGACTGCTCTAAAAAGCAGTGGAAAATGTGTGATGGTTTGTGCCTAATTAAAACCTGAGCAAAGGCATGGAAAACTTGGGGGCAGGGGAAAGCACACAATCAGAAGTTCTCCACCACGCAGAGAAAGTGGAAATCTTTGGCTTCAGTCATGGTTGGGCTGAATTAACCATCTTTTGCACACAGAAAAGTTTCATAAACGAAAAGGTTATTTTAACAGATCCCATGCCAGCCCCCTTGAATAGGCACTGGCACACATAAGAAAGACACACACCCACATCTAGGAGGAGAGAGTCAGAATTTCTTTCCTTGAAGCTGATCTCATTTTTGCTGCAACAGCCTCTGTGGGGCACTGGAGGCTGGAGTGAGCTAGAACAAGCTAGAACAATTTTCAGACTATCTATTTTGCATAAGCAATAAGGTTGGCATCTGGTGCCTCCAAAAATAAATACAATTTTAAAAATTAAAAAAAACCCCAGTCCTGAGATGGTAGAATTAATGCTTCACATCCTTTTGGCAGCTTGTATCTCTCTGTTTGCCAGCTACTCTATTTTCTTGCTATTTTCTCCAGTTGAGTATGCTTCATGGTTATTCAGAAGATTTATGTATTTTCTTATGCTACTGCCTTAGTAATGTCAAACATGCAAGATGATACTTTCTGCTAGCTAATTCTCTTCCCACTAGATGACAAGGACTTCAAAGACAGAACTAACATCTTGACTCTTTATCATCCAACTTCCCACTGGCGCGCTCGCTGCACGCAGGGTTTGTTTGAGGCGGCAACTTGATAGCAAAGCAAGACACAGAGCACATCAGTTCTGCTCATCTTGTCGGTGCAGATGAGCTGTTGGAGCTCAGCAGCAAACAAAGGCAGCAGCACACCCTGCCACACACTTAATCATAAGGCTGGCAGGCTTATCTCTGAGCACACACAAGATATGGATGTTGCTGAAAATCTCAGTGTGTTTTCATGGTGTATCAAAGTTCAAATCAGAAGGAAATGGCTTTTGAGTACTAACATCTATACCACACCTGAACTGACTATTGGAAATGAAGAACAGAATCACCAAAAGCCAGTGTGGAAGCAAATCACACCTTCAGATGTCCACTATGGCTGGATAAAGTCTCAGCTGCTATCAGACAAGCTGTTCCACAAACCATGGCTACTTAGATCAATATCTGAACAGTGCTAATATTTGGGATGTTTCAAGAAACACATGTCCACAAATCCATGTATTGTATCCCTAATTATCATAACATGGTCAATTAGTGCTGCTAATGATTGTTTCAGAAAATAAATAGGTCACTGATGCTGCATTTTTCCATGCCAACAGAACTGCAGATGCATCTTTGGATGAGGAACTTCACCTCACGCATTCCAGAGCCTGCAGTGCCCTTCCACGTGCAGCAGTGCGGTGTGGTGGTGTTCTGGTGATTTTGCCAGGCTCTCATTTCATCACAGCATTATCAAACAGATGAGAGAGGCAAGTGAACAACCAGGCAAACAGCTGAGAGCTTGCTCATTTATAGAACTCTGGCTGAAATTCAGCCTTCCAACAGCTGCAGCCATGTTCATGACATTTTGAAAAAAACTGAACTTCACTCCTATGAAGATTTTGCTTTTGTGTGCAAGTTTTTGCTGCCCTATTTTAGGATTCAGGAAGGATTGAAAACTTCACATCTCTCTCTCCGGTAAAGCTTAATTGTTAATGAATTGCAATTAAGAACTGAAGCCCCACCCTCTGTCCACCTCCACAGAAGTTGTAACTCCAGCAACCAGCTCTTTTATTCCCTTCCCTCCCCCTTCAGCACTGGAGGCAGAATGTACAGAGTGGGACCCTCCCATCTCTTCACAGAATTAGATGAATACACTGGGAGCACATCAGGAAGCAATTTAGATTACAGCATTATTTCAAAAGCTGTGTACTTTGAACATTCCTTGAAATGCCAGAAGAAATCTGAGCATCTGTAATTTTTTCAGCTTTCATATCTGGGACACATTTTACATAGGGAAAACTTCCAAGGGCTGAGGGTTTAGTGTTCTGATCTATCCTAAAAATCACAGTATAGTAAAAACCAGGACAGAATCTGCCCTAAAACCAAGAACAGTTAGAAGCCTCACTTTGTAGATGCTAATATTCTCCATATTGCTGTGAGCTATATTTGATATTATTTGTCTAGCATCAGAGCTATGCAGAGTACTTCACAAAATGCAGGAAATGGAGATTTATACCTAGGAAATTTGTCTCTTGAGTTTTAAGAAAAAAAACACACCATGTAAAGGGTCACAAACTAGACAACTACTAAGGTAACCTTCCTCTCCAATTGTTATTCAAGTTTCCTTACAGATGGCTTTCAAGAAAGGCTTTATGGCTGAAAAATTAGATATGCAGTCATTGCAAATATCTAGGCTTTTAGTAATTATGACATAGCAATGATTTTGAGAAAAATAACATCACTAAAACAAACTACAACTTCCGCCCATGCCTCTTTATTTTTTTCCTACAGACCCACAAAAGGACTTAAAAACTTCTCCTCCTCAGCTTTTAATTCCACTGTTTCCATACTGCTTTGATCTGGGCTTGTTGACAGACACGCACTTCCCAATCCCATCCTGAACTGGGTGTCTAATTTTGCAGATACACTTCATTGCTTTACCTTCATTACTGAGTTGCATCCTCTTATAATTATGGTGTACAGGAGTGTGAACACACACAAACATTGCTGAGTTGCACCAGGACAGGGGCCAGAGCTAATAAAATGCACGTGAAACAAATGCAGACTGGTGCATGCTCCAATCTGTGTCTGATTTTGTTTGTGGAACCAGGCAGGTGCCACCAGGGATAACTTTTGACAACTATGTGCAGGATTTGTGCTTGATAAAATGACATCATTAATTTGCTAATCTCATCACCCACCTGGTTTTCAATCAGAATGCAGTGGTGTACATGTATGCATGCATGTGGCTACACAGAGACACTCTGGCTTGCTTGTTTATAAATCTATCAGTTGTTTGGTGTAAGATTTATGGGGTGGTTTGCTGGTAAACAACTTTGGCATCTCATTTCACTTATCTGGGGACAGGCTATAACATGAAAAAGACTAAGAAATTATTCTGTGCTTCAGCAAGTATCTTAAAACTCTAACACAGAACAGCTGCCTGCCCCTGGAGCTCTGGGTACTTCTGGCAACATTGGGGTTTCAACAACTAGAAGTTCACTTGGACAGAGGTGTTAGAGGAAGCAGTAGAGACACTTTGTTATTTTCAAACCCAGCAATAAACATGGGATGTTAAATGCTTCAGCACATTAGCAACTGATATTAAATCTTTTTAATGCTAGGAAACATTTTAAGATCCACTGTCCATCACAGAATATTCTGTGTTTATTTACTATGATCTAAAGTATCATATTCAAGCAATGTTTATAAAATACTGTTGATCGCAGTTAAGATTTTCTACTTGTTCCAGTTTAGACAGAGGATGCAAATCTCCTCTAGGTTAGCACTACAGAAAGTTTTATTCCCCTTGATGCAAGTTTCATTAGATATTCAGTGAGGAAAAAGCATCTTGAATAAATCTCTGTATCACAGCAGCCCTTTGGCCTCATTGGCTGATACACTAAAGGACTATCAAAGGAAAAGAAAACAGAAAGAAAAATCCCTCTATTCAACCCAAGTCTATTTAGAAAAGTATGAATATAAACACCATCATTTTTTTCTGCCATCTTCACTTTGCCCCAGTTCTATGGAAAGCCTTCAAAATGGTAAAGACAGAATATGATCTTTTAGCACATCTTTTACAGCGGCTTCTGTCTCTCCAAACTCAAAATTAAACTTCTGCCATCCCAAAGGCATAGCAAAGAGCAGGGGTGGAGGAGAGGAAAGTGCAGCCTATTTTTGAAGAGCAGTTTTCCAAAGCATGCTCTTTGCTCAAACAGGATCACCTTTGAACAGGCACAGCACTGACAGTGGCTTCCAGCAACCTCCAGCACAACCAATACGAAATCACAACAAAAGTAGTTCTCTGGGGCTTTTTTCCCTTTTTTTCAAGAAAGTACACAGAGACAAACCTTGTCCTGAAAAAAAAAGTAATCTAAAACAAAATAAAAAGAAAAGGATCATTGTTAGCCTTTAACAGAAATACAAGTAAGGCACAGAGAACCCAAGTGATGCACTGGATGGGACACACACTGTTTACAGCAGAGCCAGGAAATAAACTGAGTCTGCGAGAACCGTTCTACATCCACTGTCTCAAAGTTAATTTTCATTTTGACCAAAGTTGTCACAAATGAGGATGTGTACCCAAAACACCAGACTTAGATGTAGTTAGCAGCTTATAAAGTGCAAACTAATGAATCACCTATTTCTCATTCTAAATCACAAAGTCACAGAATCCAAGTTGGAAGGGACATTGGGAGGTTAGCTAGTCCAGCATCCTTCTCAAAGCTGGGTCAAACACTGAATTTAGATTCAGTTGCTCAAGGCTTTGTGTTGAGAAGCCTAGAAAACCTCCAAGGACCTGTGTCTTCAATATGAAATTTAAATGAAATATGTCAAGGAGAAAATATCCTGAAGAGATATCCTATCACTCACCTTTTGAGGAAAGCAAGCATGATAATTCTGATCATAAATAATGCTATTTCATATTACCTCTTTAAAATACTCGACCTGGCTTAAGCGTGCAGCAAGTGAGGACAAAAAGGCAACACAGAACTTCAAATTATAAATTCAACCTGTCTTCAGGTCTGACTTCTTTTAAAATTCAAACTTAATGTAATGACAACCTGAGTTTAAAATACAAAAACAACCACACATCCTCCAAGAAAAAGGTTCAAACCAAAGTGCTCTTCGACAGAGACAGATGCTGTGTGTAAGTGTGCACATGAGCACCTCTTGTCCCATTATGCCCCAAAACCACTTTAGGATACTCATACAACATAAGGGTTTCCAACCATTTTGTTTGGAAGCATCTGGAAAAGCAACTACCAAAATAATTACCAGGGTACAGAGTACTGTACGGAAGTTACTATGACAAAATAGTTTATTTAACTCAAAATACTTTAAGCCTACTTATGCTCATTTAATGTAATAAAGATTATGTACGCTGACATTTTGTGAGGCAATGTCTTTTTACTACAAGACCTGCATCCATATTCTTTCTTCCCTTCTATTAAAAAAAAAAAAAGTATTTTAAGAAACTTATTTTCCAAGAAGTACTGTCTTGAAATAACTCACTCTAATGGTGGTGGACTGTAAATCTTAAAACAAATGACACATTTATTTCTGACAACATTCTCTAGCAATCATTGTCATTTATGTCTTTTAAAGAGCACACGACATTGCCTGTGTAAACATTATTTTTTTCCTCTGATTGGTTTCAATAAAGTAATTTTTTTCCAGGCAGAACATTTGAATTACCATGCATTGAAAAGCAGAATGTCTTATAACATCTGGTTTGAATTTGTGAAGTACCTTATTGTTCATGCACTTTCAGCTGTGTGGAATAAAATTGTGTTGATGAAGCAGTAAATATTTTTTTATGGAACACAATGAAAGATGAGTTCTGAGAACAGTCCACTGTTAATTACAGTGGTACAGGTACTCTGCCAAATATTTACTTCAAAAATAGTCAACAAACCAAGCTAACAAAGCAGAATAGACACATGCACAGTGACACATGGGGTTCAAGCAAGAACTCAGAATCCTGCTGCATACATCAGGCTTTTTAGTTACCATCTGCAACAGGAACATCACCTTGCCTTTTTGGCTTCTATCAGTCCAGCCTTTAGGCACCTGAAATGAAATCTATCCCTGATTTCTCTGGACATGCACTGGAAGGTGTGCTGACTTGCTCTGCCCTCTACTGAGGTCCCAGCCTACAGAGTTGCAGAACAGCTCTGTCAAACCCCTGGGTAAGAAATTCTTTGTCATTCAGTAATAGCAAAGCAAAGCAACCAATGTAGCCACTTGCCCACACACTTCACCCTCTAGCTCAAGATAAAAATAATAAATTTAATCAGAAGATATGCTACAAGGTTATATGATAACAAAAGAGATGGGGCGGGGAGGGGACAAACACAAAACAAGAAAGCCTCAGATTCTTAAATGTTTTTCAGCAAACAAAAGAGGAATATTTTCTTGCTTCTTCTCTTAACCAGCTGGCATGCTATCTTCTCCAGACAATGCAGATGCCTTGGTTTTCTTTTTTGTGTCTCTCAATTATCTATCTTCACATTCAGCACATCATAGAGATCAGAATCTCTCCCAGACTCTGTCCTCACTGCCGAGCTTTCTAAGACTGCTGCTCATCAGTATAGTCTTGATTTCAATTGCTGATTCATCAGTATGTGCTTAGCTCGAGGTGTCCAGAAATGACACTTTGTTACATAGAGCAATTAACTTCATTCAGTCCGGGAAAGCTTAGAATTCAATGTTTAATAAAGCATCACACCTACAGATAGGTTACCTGCATGAACAGGACTGCTGATTTCACATGCCTAAAAGCTGGACTTCAGCAACAGCAGGCTAGTGTTTCTGCATCCTCTGCTGGCATGGATTACAGAGGCTGTCAGCCCCTCCCAACCCATAGCACAAGCCCCCTGACTGTCCCCTCAAATTAAGGGGCACAATACTTGGAGAATTACCCACCATCTGAAAAGCATTCACATGGAAAGCTGCTGAACTGCACATCTGAAACAGAGGTTATTATTTAGGAACTTAGGTCTGCACATGTTCATTTAAATGTTCCCATCTTAAAAATAAAACCACATGACATTCTATTCCAATGCATCTGTAGAGTCAGTGATTCATCTAATCACTTGGCTCTTGTGAAGTCTGATTTACTGAGTCTCTCCAAGTAGAAGTACCTCTTAAATTGTTTTAGTGAATTATTTCATGGCAGTTACATGAGGATTAGTTGAAACTTTTGTTTCCGTTCAAAGGTAGAGCACCTGAAAGTTTATTTGTGTTAGGCCATGACCTAACTTTCATTGATCCACCATCAGCACTGAAATCTGAACCCTGAAAGGTCTCTGGGTTTGGTGAACAGAGTGTTAATATTGGCTTTCAGAGGAAGGGAAGAAGAAAAATCTATAGCACTGCTCCTAAATATAGCTAGCTAGTTCCTGACCTAACATTCTGCCTTTGAATGACCAATGTTCAGGGAAATTTTTAAACAACCAAAGCACAACTAAGTCATATAAGTATTCATATTTAGATTGCATTTACTGCTTTGATACTGTCACCTCATCATCAATTTGGTGCCTGTGGATTTAGGCATTCAGGGCTTGTAAGTTTGCAGCATCTCCACGCAGACCATTCACAGGTTTGAAGACTCAGGGGAAGACTGGAACAGATTAAACTGTTCCAGGGCTGGGTCCAGCCTACAGACTGCCTCTGCCTGCTCCCACTAGAGTGAGTTCTAAACTAATTAGCACATGAGCTGCTGGCAACTTCTGCTCTCAGAAGCACGAATCTCTGGTCAGCTAAGTGTGAAACTACTCACTCAGTTCTCAGGTTACTGCAGGCTGTGATGAGCTGCTGTGGTTAAAAGCAAGCTGTAATGCCAACCAGTTGAATTCATTCTTGTTCTCATGTGCCCTAAGAAGATGGCAGGACTGATTTCAACCAGCATTTTTAGATGCAGGCTGTTTACCTGACATACCTACAATTTCTAATGACAACCCAGCATTTTAGCATGCAGCTCTCTTTCCCTTCTCATCAAGAGTTTTAATGTAAAAAAGATTTAAAAGAGCAGGGACTGTGCAAGGTTTGTGATTTATTCAAGGTTGCAGAGTGAGAAGCACAGTTATTTCATGTAACACCCAGCGTGTACTAGGTTACACATGTAACCTAGTGGGGTTAAGATCCCACATTTCAGCATGATATCCAGTCATGAATTTTGTTCTTTATGTTTGGTTATTGTCCTAGGTTACAATGCAAAGATATGCCCAAAGGTATGTATTCTATCACCATCTCCTGAAACCAGTTGGGCCAGTGTTCCTTATCTTTGTGGGAGATATCTTCTGTTAATGGGCCATCTGTTAAAACCAGGTGGGGGAGTGTTCGTTACCTTTTCCATGACCCACCCTTCTTCTGTTAATGGGCCATTGAGTACCACTGCATGACTGATAAAATTACAGGGGGAGGAGCCAAGCCTTTCCTACCTAGATAAATACTGAGATTTGGAACACCAAGGCAGCCCTTACCTGTGGGTTTTCAGAGGACAAGAGCTACCAGACCTTTCTACAGGATCACTACTTCAACAGGACCACTTCATCTGGACTGCTACCACCACCCTAACTAGCAGGGTGTCAGGTTGTATTCTGACTCTTTTGCATTATTATATGTTTTTTATTCTTCTCTTTTTTCCTATTAAACGGTATCTCTGATTTGGAGTCTCTCACTGAGAGGAAAAGACCCATAACACTAGGGAGAAAAAAACAAAAAAGTGAAATTGGCCCTGGAAATACACTTCAAAGCTTCTCAGCCTGTCCCAGTCTTCAAGGCTATATATTCTCCAAGACTCTTCCCATGATGCAAAGGAGTTGTTTGCCTTAATGGTAAATTAATGTCAAGGCATCAGAATAAAATGTATTGTGTCAAGTCATTCAAACTAGGGTTTAATTGGCAAGTAAATAGTAGGACCTGTCCTTATTTTAATGGAACAATGATATAATTGAGCTCTTTCAACTTCACATTCCTAAACAACTATGGTTTCTTCCAGTAATAACAGAATTTTTAAGCAAATTATTTTTAAAACCCACTTTTCCAGAAATTTAATTATTTCTCATGAAATAAAAACAATAAACTGAAACAAACCAACATTTAATGAAGTGTCAGACAATTGTATCAATCAGTCCATAATAGAAGTGCATGTTTGCAGACAAGTGATACTCAGTTCAAACTTGCTGGTTTAGCATAATATCCTAACAAAATACTGTGTCAAAAATCACTGAGTTGTTTGGATTTTTTGCAGAGCTGATGTTTTGGAACAATTTTTGTACTTGGTTTCATATTTGAGCAATCCAAATAAACTATCAGTCATCCTATGAATGGAACACTTAAAAGCATTATGCAAAAACAACCTAGCCCATGAACACCAAGCAGCAACCCAGAAAACATTTTCTGAAATCTACAATGACAATTGACATTTATGTCAACAGTTGACAATAATAACAGTTCCAAGTCAGTCAATGTACAAAGGTAGGTTTTGGAAAGCACCCCAGGATACCTAAACTTTATTTCCACTACTCAAAATACTTTTATTTCTTTTCCTTTTGAAAAGCCTGGACCAAGTCTTTGTTACTGGCGAGTGATTAAGAAGTCAATTTCTCTCACTGCACATGACCGAACTTTCAAATTTTTTGATACAGGTTAAATTAGGAACCTTGAAGTGAGAAGTCCCATGAAATCCAGACATCATCTATAGCCTTAAATGCCCATTTAGGAACATAGAACAGGCACTCTGATAATTCTATACCTCTTAAATACATATATAATCACATGAGGACTCTCACTGACTTAATTCTGAACCCACATCTGAAGGCTTCTTCACATGAATAAGATCCAAATAAATGTATAAGTCCGTAAATTAATTCAGCAGAAAGTCTAACTGAGATAGACATTGCATTATTCAAATAACTTCATTAGTAACTAAGATTCACTGTTCGCATCCCTTAACTCAACTGAAGTTAGGTATAAATCAGCTAGGAAAGAAGCATTAAGGAAAAGCTGGCCCCTCTTTTGTCTTAAAAAGCTTTTTATACAAAAGCAAATTGATAAGAGAAGAGTCCTGGCTTCCTGATGTGTACTACCACCACCAAAAATAAATAAATCAAGAAATTGCTGAAGACTTATGTAAAAAAAAAAAAAAAAAAAATCTGACTCTACTATTTACTCAAAAAAACTTTAGTGGCTGGACATATATTTTGTAATATTTAACTAGAGGCTTAGGAAGAAGACAAGGTAAAAGATGGGTTAAAGAAACTACAAACCCATTTTCAAAGGAATTATTAATTTCTTTCCTAGAGTTTTTCTACTTGTAAAATCAAAAACTTGATTTACTTCTATTTACTACTTAGTTTTAAGCCACTCTGTCCCCAGATTTTACTACTTCACTGGGCTACTCAAAATATATTTGATCACTGCTAAATTTGCCTGTTTGCAAAATACTCATTTTACAGCCTGCTTCTCCTCCACAGGACCTGCACCTCTTCACTCAGTATCTCCCTCCATCAGAAGCATTCACTCCACAATTTCACATTTGCTGTGCAGCTCAGTGTCCCTGGCTTTCCCTCCGTGCTTTCAAGGAGATAAACTTGCAGGCACTGACTGCCCTTTCCTGCTGAGAGCTGGTTAAAATAGACCATTTCTTGTCTTTTGTTACAAAAGCCTAGCCTCAGTGATCCACACACACTGACACCACTACTCAGCTCTGCTTGTTTGGGAGCACAGCCAAACAGCTGAAGAGGCAGAAAGAAAAACCCACAAACCATCAGCGCGTGCAAAACCCAGCAGCTATTTATTGCTCAGCAGCACAGGTTGTTCTAACACCAGGGCAATCCTCCTGCACACAGGTCTTCACTCAAGTACTGATGCAGAGCTTGCCTCTTTCTTTCAGGGGACTTCCTAAACCCTGCAGAAAAGCTCCCTGAGGGAGCAGAGCCATTGCCTCTCCAGCTCCTGTGCCCATTTCCCAGCACTCCCAGAACAATGGACAAGGATGCAATAGCAGGAGTCTCATGAGAAAGGTCACATACAAATGCTCAATAGGTAATAAAAACACAACTATAGGGGTGGAAAAAAAAAAGCCTAAACTAATTCCTTTGACTCAGCTTCTCCACATAATCTACGGACAGGAAAGGAATCTGATTGTTAATAGAAGTTGTTAAGAGTCACACTGAACATATAATGCAATCTGTGAAAATAAACTGATAGCTACAGCTCTGTTTTGCCCCAAAAGCTAATGCCATAAAATTGCAGTTGTGACTCTGACTTTTGAGACCAAATCATGAATGTTAGGAAGTCCAAACTCCTGCCTAAATAGGGGCAGCTTTGAACTTCAACATGTTGCTCAGGAATTTGCTTGAGCACATCTCAAACTTTTAGTGAGCAAGATTCCACAACCTCCTTGACAACCTGTTCCAATGCTTAGTTACCTTCAGAGTAAAGTTACTTTCCTTCTATTCCAGCATAGCCTGCTAACATTTCTGACCAGCATATCTTGTTCTGCTGTGCACATCTGCCAGAGGTTAGTCCATCACACACAGAGAACTCATCTGTCCTCACTGATTTTCATCAGATCTCTGTTGGCCCATTCCTTCAGCCAGACTAGGTCCCAGTGAACAACAGTGACAAAGGTAATTCCAAAGGACACAGGTAACAGAATAAATATGATATAGAGAAGAATCTATACAACTTCTGAACACTTTGGGGTTTGGGGCAGTATTGTTGGGATTTTTTTCAACCTTCCCAAAAGTTTGCAGTAAGTTTTTTCCGTTTAGCCCTCATCACAGCAATAATGTCTGGATAGAGCATCTAAAATAAGCATGTGTGTGGCACAGCTACTTGACAATAACACTGCTGCTAGTTAACTGAATTAAACAACCAACAAAACAACCACGACCAATAAAACCCAAAAAACAAACAAACAAAAAACCAACCACAACAACAAAAAAGCAGCAAAAAAAATAGCTTTCAAAATTTATGCCTATTTACTTTCCAAAAAGCACACAATGAAAACTTAGAAACACTTTTAAATACACACATTTTGGCAATTAAAGGGATACTCTCTTTCACTTATTTTCTAATCTATTCTCTTCAGCTGAGGTCCTTATTAATTAATTTTAGCAATTAAAAAATCCATTAGCAAACTATTTTTTTTCACTTAGTTTGAAGAAATTCAAGTCCAAACATATTTTTAAATACTCCTCAAAGTATATTTTTCAGATGCTAGTGTGTATACATGTTTACCTATATTTTCACTTCTATCATACATAGAAGCTACATTATTTATTTACTTTTGTACTATTTATGGAGTATACAAATGAAACTGCATGGAAATGGGAAAAAAAACCCAAGGCATTTCTTCGTAACTTTGGCCTCTTCCCATGCCAGTCTATACACACAGGGATATTATAAAAAAATAATTTAAAATAACTTTCAAGTCAATGGAAATTTTGTATACAAAATTGTGTGTTTTTCTTCTTAGCATTACAAAATTAACAGATCAGATGTAATTTCATTTTCATCTGCAACACTATACTTGTTTTTAATACATTCAGAAAACTTTAAACCTGTTAATGTTTCTCTGTAAGTAATAGTCCTTACTCCATTTAGTTTTTTCTAATGTAATTCCCTGTATTTGTTTCTTCCAGTTTTATAATGGATAGGCATATCTCCTCTGAACACTTAACAATAACATAAATTCACATGCAGCAAGAAAACCTATTTCAAAAAAAGCTACATACGGTCTACTTAAAGAAACAATGATTTATTACTCAGTAGAATAACTGGAGATATTTCAGAGGATATTTATTATCATGCATTTGCTGTGAGTGCTCTTGTAGCTGTGGAACAGCAGAGCCTGCATGATGGCAGTGGCTTGCTGAGTCCTGCTGGGAGGACTCACTGAGCTCCCTGGAATGGGTTTCCCTTTCTCCCTTCACACACACTGAACTTTCAGTGAAAGGAATGGTATAATAAGAACAAAGCAGTCTGGAGAACATCAGAGAAGGATCTCTGAGACAGATGGCAGAGAGCCATGCTGCAACCAGAATGTCTTTAAGGAAAAATGAACAAAGTGAGACAGTAGTTAAAAAGGAAGAGATACTCCTGTCCTTCAGTAGCTGATCTTTAATTATTAGACACACAGTCATTTATTGCTGGATGAGATTTATAGGCTTGTACTGTGTAGTTAGCTCTCCTGTAACTGGAGCTACAGTCCAGGAGTAACCTCTAGGACAGCAAAGCAGCTTCTTCAAAGAGTGTGGTTCCTGCTGTCTACACACACATACACTTACAACTTTTCTTCAACAAGAAGTGGGAAGCAGAGACAGCTGCCCCCACTGTCAACCAAGAAGATACTGAATAACTGTTCTGAAATCATAACAGCAGCTAAAATAGCTGTACCAAACCTTTTGAAGTTATGCCACCTTCTTAAATAATCCCCCACCTCTGCTGTTTTTCCAGCAAATCCCAGCAATGTAAATTGGAGCAGCACACAGGGCTCCACTCATCACTGGGTGTTTAAATTTCTACCAGTGACCATAAGCACCCAACACATAAATCCCAAATCACACAAAGAAATAGAAGGAATCAGAACCATATACTGACACTCTTAAATTTTAAAAATGCTAGAATAATGCATTCTAACCTTTGTTATAGTCCCATACAGTAGTTCCATTACTTTCATTTTCTTATTTCAGTACATCTATGAATCAGCCAAGTACTTCATTTATTCACACTCTCCTTCAGTGAAAAAGGGCAGCTTTGTGTCTTGCCCAATGTGTTGAAGGCAGTTTTTGAAGAGACCTATGGGTCTGTCCAAATGCCTTTTTTCCATTCATTTCTGTACACTTCATCCTTATAATAAGGCAATCACTACATATATTAACTGCTACTGAAAACAGGCTATGGCAGGCACTAAAGCTTATTGTAAGGACAGGAAAAGTGTAATCATACAATTTAAGAACATATCAAGCAGTAAACTGAGGTATTTCACTTAGTAACACCCAGAGAAATAATAGATATATATATATACAGCTCTGAAACATCTGTTTAGCAAACTCAGTGCCTTCTGTAAACCCCATCTGGTTGCTGTGGAGATGATCGTGCTGCAATATGGTGGTCGCTACCATTAAAGGAGCTATTAAGAAATGTGTATCAGCCTTCCTGCTTTCATGATGAGAACATTCATAAGTCTCCTGTGATACTCTTCTGGCATCTTTCTAATTCTCATAAGTACAGTCAGAGCTGCACCTGAATCTGCTGCTGGTTGCAGATGTGAGTACGACATTTTGAAAAACAGCTGATGTACATAAACAGTTTCTTCTGTAGCTTATTATCTTAAATCAGACATAAAAATCAGACTTCCACAATGACAGACACAAGATACAACCTTCATTTCTACGTGGCAGAAACCTTCAATCTATTGTTACTGTTGCAATGAGAAAAAAAACAAATTATGTTGATGTACTACAGACAAGAAGATTACACTTCTTTCTGAAAACGTCAGTGCTGTTAAAAGCTGAGATGCCTAAAAAGGCTGAAGAGTTCCCTGTTCACCCACCAAAATCTACACCATAAGAGCTATAGCTGGCAGCCAACTAGGACCTCTCTTCAAAGGCTTTTATATGCATGATACAAGCAATGAGGATAAGGTTCTGAGCACACAGGTTTCTGAGCACTACTGTAATACAGCAGCAGCTGAACTGTTTGCCTTATACCTGGTGTACATGCCAATCCAGGCAAGTACTGCAGGTAAAATTTAATGGGTAAAATCATTGTCCCACCCCTTCCACGATTCTACTAACTCTCACAACTTCTCAATGCCACAGTTTCTGAAAAAATAAATCCTGTGTATGTGTTTCATATTTCCTTCATGAAATTCTCTTTTTGATCCATTCTAACATATATCCATCCTGCAGGGTGGGGTATGTATAATTCTGCACACGTTTAAATGTTTTGAGAAGAACTAATGGCTGCTGCCTACCTGAATATCTCCACAGCTTTTCATACTGAGTCCCACAGCCTCAGCCTAGAGAAATTGAGGTGTTATAGTCTGGACAAGTGGTCCTTGTGGTGGGTGGAGAACTGACCAACCATGCCCAGAGTGTGGTGGGAAATCACTCCTTCTCAAAGCAGGGTGCCCAAGGACTGACCAACACTATTTAATGTTTTTATCACCCATGATCTGGATGATGGGATCAAATATTCCCCAAAGAAGTTTGCCCATGATGACAAACTGAAGGGGAAGCAGACACTTGGAAGGGAAAGTCACCCTGCAGGAATAGACCTGGATAGGCTGAAAGAACCTTTGGGTTAACAAGAACCTTTAAGAAGTTCAAATGGACAAGCATAAGGAATACAAATGGAAAAGCATTTTCCCAGGTCTTGCACCTGGGAAAAACCCAATCCAGGTGGGCAGCACAGCTGAAACCTACCCAGCTGGGGAAGAGTTCTGTGGAGAGGGACATGGGGTGTAACAAGGTCCATGTGAGTGAGCACTGTGCTGCTGCTGCAGCAAAGCAAGGCAACGGGAGGCTGGGTGGGCTGCAGTACCAGCGGAGACACACAAGTCATCACCTCATTCCACTCAGCCACTGCCAGGCCACACCTGCAGTACTGTGCTCAGTTTTGGTTCCTTCTATCCAAAAAAGATGTGGGCAAGCTGGAGAGGGGCCAAAGAACAGCCACAAAGATGAACAAAAGACTGGGATGCTGCCACATGGAAAAATTTGGGAAAACTGGGCTTATCCAGCCTCGAGAAAAACAAAGGCTTAGGGTTGACCTCATCACTACATTCCAGTGTTTAAAGGATGGCTACAAGGAAGATGGAAACTTCTGGTTTACAAAGAATCAGGGAAGAAGTGAGGAGGATGGGGTACAAGTCTATCCTGGGGAGATTCCAAAAGGAACATTTCTCACACAAGAGCAATCATCCATTGGAATAATCTCCTGAATGAAGCGGTACATTCCTAGCATGGGACACTTTCAAGATTCGGCAGGACAGAGCCCTGGTTCATCTTGTCTAGACCCTGATTTTGTCAAGAAACATTGAACCAGATGACTCTTGAGGTCCCTTCTAACCTGGTGTTCTATAATTAAAGGCAAGTAAATATTTCTGCTAAGTACTGGTCTTCATTGGGAACATGAGTCCATATCTGTTCCAAATTTTCAGCTTCAGTCAACTCCAAAGCTTCTCTGATGACCTGAAATGCCTCAGTGGGAGACTTAATAATTCTGAGATTTTAACATCAATGGTTCAATGACAGGTATTTAATGTGCAGTGAAGACACTTTTACACCACTGGGCTGTGTGCAAGAATTGCATTCAAAGATCTCATACTTCTTCCTCCTGATATACTGGTTTTGATGCAGAGCCTGAAGGTACCAAATTTAATTTTATATCCTAAAATATCCAGAAATACATTGCATGCTGCATCTCTGCTTTTCAAAGACGACAAGATCTGCCCTGGTTTGTAATCAATATAAACGACCACATTACTAATTCATTACAACTGCAGTTCAGGGAGAGGCATCCATGTTTCCAGATGCTGGAAGTGTGTTATTAAAAGATCTAAAAAGTTTTCTCCTCAAACTGCCCTGACCTTGCCAAAGGAAGGACTGGTTATCATACATTCCCCACACACACTTTATGACTGCCCATTCCAAGCTTCTGACCTCTACTACACATTTGATGAGATCACCATATGCCCATCTTTCTACACATCTCAAGTATATAAGATGCAAGGGGTTAATTAATATTAAATATATGATATTAAGCAACAGAATGCATGTCAGAATCCATATAAATACTTAATCTGAAGAATTACTTCGAAAGAACATTTCTGTGGTAGTAAATAATTAATCCTCTCTGATCAATACAGAAATGACAGTAATTAGAGAAAATAAGACAGCACTGAAACCATTAAGAGACTTTTTTGAAGCTGGGATGTTTTTGATGCAGTTATGTTCTTTGTTTACTGTAAAGTTATTCCAACAGGGACAGAAAACCACATATTTTGGAGTGTTAAAACAGTCCAATGTTTATCTTAAGCAACACTTCCAGAACTTATAGAAATTGAAAAAAAATTGCAGTAAATTTCCCACAATTTATGCAGCCCTTTAATCCTAGGGTAGCATTCTCCATTACTACAGATCACAGTTTAAAATACTTCTGCTTTTGCCAATGTTCCACAAAACGCATATTTTTCTTTTCATTCCTCAGAACTGTGCAGCAATCTCTTTAGTTAGGGCCTCATTGATTATAATTTCTACTTGCAACAAATAAGATGCACATAAGCAAACTACTTCAGCCCAAATAAAAACAAAACCAAAAAATGTTACCATTGAAATGGCATTTATCAACTGTCAGACTGACGTGCAAGACTGAGTTAGTATTTGAAATACCAGTCCGCAAATAAATAAGTGTTCTGATCCCCTCACCACGGTTTTTTCTATTAATACCAATTTACATTCTGAAACTATGCAGCAACAAAAGATGCAGTTAAGCTTTTCTCTTAAAGTTTGCATAAACATGCCAGCAAACTAAACATAAATGCTAAGTCTGTTATTACAAGTATAGCCTTTAAAAACAAAATAAATCCTTTAAATTTTCCCTGAACGTATTTCTGCATGTAAAGGATTATTTCATCTTAGTCCAGTGGAGTTTAAGAGCTTTCAAATTGCAGTTAAGTTCCATCATATACAAAGAGAAAGAGAATTTAAGATTTGAAGCTGGGTAAGCAACAGGATAGTAGAGGAGTCCGTGTATAGAGAAATCAAGGTAATACTATTAAAAGGTAAAGCATTTTTTAAAAAAAATCTGAGAAAATTTTAGTCCATTTTGAGATCTCACCCTTGTGGTCTCATTGTGAGAGTTCCAGTTCTCTGGCTACAAAATGAAGTTCTTATAATCCCACAAAAATTTTAATCTGGATTTAAGATTCCTCTGGTGTACAAAGCAAACAATAAGCAGCACTTTGTGCATATCCTACACACCAATATTAAATTTATATTTGAAATTTATGAGCTAGTCCAGCAAAATTCTAATACCTGATGATACTGAGACAGCCAATGATTAAACACATTTTTAAGGGGAAAACCAGCAAAACCCAAGCCTCATTCAAATCTAATGCACATTATTGGTTTGTTCCCTCTAAATTTTTTCTGTAAGTATATTATATTAAATTAAAAAGCATTATTAAAAAAGAAACGTTTATTCTAGTTAATTGCTGTATGTTAACAGAAGTCATCCCTAATTTTTACAGGATAGTCTTTGGAATTGCCTGTATCAACAGCCACAAAATTATTCTGAAACAGTAAAGTATCTGAATTTGAAGTGAACTGCTCTGTTACAGTTAGGTACTTCAATACCATGATGTAAGCTGCATATTTTTCAAAGCAGAAAATAAATACAAGATGATAATCAACTACAAAACAACTTGAGCCAAAGATTGCACTGTTCTTTGTGTGGAACACCATAGGAAGAGACCATGAAAATGCATGTTTCTACTACCACTATTGTATTTGCCATCACAGCTCTTATGGACGTGTAACATTAACAGCGCAAAGAGCGATGAAAATATTTGCAGAGTAACCAATGCCAGAGATGTCAATGGTAAAGAGTTTCAACACAGACTGTTCTGAAAAATATGAGTAAAGAGACAAGTAGAAAGACAGGTTTAAATAGTGATGGAGAGAAAATGGGCAGATCACATGCATGTCTGAATTGCAGCTCTCTGCAGGTACAGAGTAAATCTTCAAAAATAGGGTTTGGGATGCTACTGGTTCACTAGCACAACATGTGATATTCTATTCATCCAGAAACACCTGAGATAAATAGCATGATGGAATGGCTGCAGCACAAAAATGAACTATCTCCTATGGAAGTATTTTCCTCAGTTAAACATCAACATATCATCCAGAAGGTTTCATAATGGAAATCCCCCTCAAAAAAATCCCCCCCGGTCTTATTCCCCTGCACAGGAATAAGCTTACACTCTCCTGAAATATTGCAGTGTGCCTTAGGCTGCCATGCAAGATGTAACCAGAAGTATGTATTCTATCACCATCTGTTGAAATGAGGTGGGGAATTGTTCTTTAGCTCTCTATGACCCACCCATCCTCCAGGAAGATATCTCCTGGTAACTGGGTCCCACTGCATGACTGATAAAATTACATCATCCCATTGGGAGATTCTCCAGCCAGGGGCAGGAGCCAAGCCTTTCCTACCTAGGTAAAAACTGAGATTTGGCATATCAGGGCAGCCTTTTCCACTGGATTCTCAGAGGAAAACCAGACCCTTCTACATCATAACTGGACCTTCAGAGGAAGCTACACCCTTCTACAGGAGCACTGCTTCAACTGAACTCATGGGTCACTGCAGGAGGATGCAGCCACCATTTAATGGGACTGCTGCCAACACCCTGACTGACAGAATGTCAGGTTGTACTCTGACTGTCAGTGTTTTAGTACTATTGCATTTTGTTTTATTTTTCCTATTAAACTGTAGTTCTGACTTGAGATCCCTCACTGGTTTACTTCCAAACCAGCACATAGTGCTATCTAGCTTTCCAGCATAGTGACATTCCTACTTTTACACTATGCACCACTGCAAGGCCATCTCTTTCCTAAGATTGGAAAATTCCCTATCTTTTTTTAAGAACAAATTTATACAAAGGGACAATTAATGCTTACAAACATAGCTTAAGCATATTAAAGCAAAGTAGTGCAACCAAGAATCCCTCTCTTTCCAGCACCTGCTTTCTTCATGCAGATATCCCCCCTCCTCTGAAAGTCCAGGGGAATTTATTTGGGTTTTGCTGCTGCTGTTCAATTAAAAGTCTAGCAGTGCAAATTATTTAAGCTGCTAACTATTGCTACTCTGTGCATGCTGTATTCTTTGTTTCCAGTAGTGTTGTGCAGCTCTGCTTAGTCCTTGAACCCATGTATCTACAATTACTGTTAATTTGAGATAGGGCATGAAAAGGTTCAGCTTCCCTGCTTGGCAGTTTTTCCCATTTACTTTTACTATGGTTGCTGCACTGATCCAGAGCTTTCACCCTGCTGGCTCTGAAGTTCTGAGGGCAATCTGGAAGCAGCAAAAAAGGTAAATATGCCCAAAAGAGAGGCAGCAGCACAGGGACTTAAACACAGTCGTATTTTTCCTGTTGTGGCCCAGCAGACAGAACAGCACAGAGCAGGTGACAAATGAGAGGAGTCTGTGCTGCCAATGTAATCCAAGACATATCTGTTAAAAACACAAAACACAGCAGGAGTGGTGCTGTCTGTGAGACATGGCTCTTCCAGAAAAAGGTCAATACTGATGAGGATGGAGATACAGGGCAGCACAATACAGGGGGATCTCTGGCTCCACACTATCAGCACTGACAATCTGACAGGGGCCACTGAGGGGTGGCTTTATCAAAAGCAGACAGAGTGGTTCAAAATCACTTGGAAAACTGAAGAATTTTTCAAGCTAACAATTTTATTCTAATCTCTGAAGCGACTCCTAGGACACTGGTGCTTTTACTGTACTGCTGAACTAAAAAGCAATTCAAAGTGCTTTTAATCTTGTCACTCCACTAACATGTTTAAATAAGAATATTTTTAAAATCTGGGTCAAAAGGAAGTGCTATACTATGTTAGAATAAAAGCTTTCATAGATAAATTGAAAGGATTTCAGTCAGACATTCATAAGAATAAGACCTGGAAAGAAGCACTGGAGGACAATAAATGCATTTTGCCCTCAAGAAATTAAACTTTTGATAAATGTTTCTCTAGATTTTTTTTCCAGACAGATATTACTGTGATTTTGTTGCCACTCTAAAAGTCCAGGCTCCCACAGAGCTGTTGCCCAGCTTGTTTCTCTCCAATCTCTACCTGAAGACAGACAGAAAACTTCACATTTGTCCCGGTTCAACTGCACTTCATTTCTCTAAGGTGTCTGTACCCTTTTGAATTGCAGTCCTGTACTCTACAGCCCACCATCCAGCCCTGCTATTAGATGTAACAAATAATACTGGAGCCTGGTTAGAGCTCTCATTTTAGTACTACTTTAATTTTGATAACAGTTTAGGAACTATGCTACACAGTGTTTTTCCAATCAATCTCATACCCACCTGCAAGTCATTTCACTTATACCATATTGACTACTTTGGTTACTAGGGATAGAACACCCTCTCCAAACAGGAGTCAAAAATAGGAAAAATAATTAATTACAGTAATTTCACGAATACAAGCCGCACCAATTTGACCAAAATTTTGGTGGAAACCCGGACGTGCGGCCAATATTCCGGGGCGGCTAATACATTAACAAAACTCTAAAAGCTGCCAACACGGAAGTGAGAGCCCGCGGCAGCCCCAAGCCAAGCTGGAGCCCGGTCGGCCCCGGCAGAGGTGGGAAAGCCTGGCAGAGGCGGGGCCAGCAGTGTGGGGGGCGGGCGGCAGAGCCTGAGCCAGCAGGGCGGGGCAGGGAGGGCGGCAGAGCCGGGTCAGCAGGGCGGGGGAGTCGGCAGAAGCAGGGCTGGCAGTGCATGGGAGCCCGACTGCATAGGGGAAGATAGCAGAAGCAGGAAGCCCGGCGGCGCGGGGCTGCCCGGCGGCGGGGAAAAGCCCCGTAGAAGCAGGGCTGGCAGTGCACGGGAGCCCAGGGGAACTGGGGCTAGCAGCGTGGGGGAGCCCGGTGGTGCGGCGGCCAGCAGTGCCGGCCAGGGCGAGCCAACATGGCAGCGGCGGTGCAGACGGGAGCGGGGAGCCAGGGAGTCTGGCAGCGGCAGCAGCACCGCCCGCAGGGCAAGCAAACGCAGCAGTGGCAGTGCAGACGGGAGCAGGGAGCCTGGCGGCGGCGGTGGCAGCAACACTGCCCGGCCGGCCCAGCCAAGCCGTAGCGCCGAGCCGTGCCATCCACCCCTATCGGCAACCATGAGCGGGCCGAGCCTTCCTAGCCCCGCCCCGAGCCAGTAAACCCCGCTATGCCGCGATCCTGTTACTAATTGGCCAATTTGTGAAAGCTGCGCACGGATTCTCGCGACGAACGAAAGTGCGGCTAATATTCGGGGTGCGGCTTATCTATTGACAAAGACAGCAACATTGTCGAGGCACCGGGGGTGCGGCTTATAATCCGTGCGGCTTGTATTCGTGAAACTACTGTACTCTGATGCAGTATCATCAGATGGATCTCTTCAGAAAAAATTGCTCTGTTAAGGGAAATCAGGATGATTTCAGTGATTAATGCTCCTTGGACTACTTATCCTAGCACTGCAGTGTGTATTTGTTTTCTCTGCCATAAAAACAGTAACCTCTTTCTTGAGTTCAAAATATAGTAGCTGAAAAAAATAAGTCTTTTTCTGCAACAATCTTCTTTCCTATGCTAAAAGTGAGCACACACAAAGAGGGACAAGAAGAGCGAGGTCAGTTTTTAGCGTACCTTGGGCTTCTACTGTTTGTATCTGCGTACGTGTTTTGCAGTTTACACTTTATTGTTTTATTTTCAAAGTATGAAATTCTCATGTAAGTACTTGTGACTGAGAGGTGGAGCTTCCAGATCTGCAGGAGAGTCTGCCCATAACTGAGGAGGGTGAAGTTGGAGAGGAACACTGAGAACAATTGCTCAAGGCAACAGCAGAAACTGCAGTGGAATGATGCTGTGAGTAATTCAGGGGAATGGATGATGTTTCTGCCTTCCTGCACCAAGGGAAGGGCTTGACAGCTCTGTGTGTCAAACAAGCTACAGACAGGGGCTTGTGCTGGTAAACAGTCAACAAGACCTTCTGCAAGTCTGTTCCCCTGGCCCTCCAAGTCTCACCTTCAATCTTGCACCTTCTCCTCCATTTAAGTGGGAATTTGAGACCAACTGGAAATCTCCCTGACAGAGGAAATGTGCTTTTTCCCATATCACAAAGACTTAGCTGCTGTGCCTGCATGGCTGTCTCATATAACACAGGTACCATGTTCATTCGCATCTTACCAGTCTGTCACTCCACATGTTCCTCTGATAAAGGAAAGTAAAACAAAGCAATGTGGTTCCCCTGAAAAAGAATTACCCTTTTCCTCCCTACGACAGCACTATGTTTTTTCCTTGTAAGCCCATTTTATCAGCTATTTCTACTGTATTTCTTCGCAATGATGTTCTGAGCTGTGCAGATACCCCATGTGTCTCTGCACCAGCTGAAAATTCAGGGAAAACCTGCCCACATAAAAAGCACAAAATGAAATGTAGGTATATATTTTAACCTGCAATACATGAATCTTATTTTTCTAGTGCTTGCCCTGTTCATAATTTTTTTAAAAAATGAAAATAAACAGACACTTTGCAACATAATCTCGTGCATCATTCAGAAGGCAGCACTTCTGTACATGAACAGTAGCTTTGTGCACTAATGATAGGACTTTTTTATACCCACAAATGACTTCAGAAGATCAGAGACCTGATTTTGCCACAAATATTCCATTTGGCTTTGAGCTAGATTTTAAAACTGTCCCTGTGTCACCCTCCCCAGAGGGGTTAACAGGGGAAGTAAAATTGAAACCCAGTGGCTCAGAAACAAGAACTAAAATACCCCAAGTTAACAAAATCAAACTGAATAATCATTCATTGCTGCTGAAATATGCCCATGGTCAAGATCAAAAAGAATTTAGAAAACGGGAAACTTGTCCAATTCTCTAAGCTTCAGGCTTGGAATGAATCTGTAACTTGGAGAGTGCATTATGCAGTTGCATCAAATGAGAATGTGACACCTTATCTGCAACCTTATTATCTTAACATTATATAGTATGAAGTGAATTAATAGAAATTGCTCTGCAGATGTCTTTGAAAGTCATCTTTTTTTCCATCCTGTCCCCTTTGAGAAGCGTCAAAGCTCTTTCCTTAAAGATAACTAGAAAACTTAATATTCAAGGGAAAAAAAACCACCAAAAACCAACAACCAAAAAAACCACTGCAAGTCCCTAACAAGCATTTCAATTTAATGGCAATTTTTTACTTTTTAAAAACACAGAACACCCAAACTTCTTCTCATAAATGTTGAGACACAACCTTTTAAAGCTTTTTAGAGGGTGTTCTCCATTGTCTTTCCTCCCCATCAAAACCTAGTATAATTTAATGAAACATTAAGGCTCTATGGCTCTTTCTGAGCCTAACAGGAGTACAATTTTCTACCACATCTAACAAAAGACAGTAATCTCTTCTCCTCCTGTTGGTGCTGTAATAGCAACAAAGCAAAACACAGCTTTTGTAACCAGACAGCAAATACAGCTTGTCAAGAATCTTCTCATCTCTCTCCCTTTCAAAGAAGCATCAGTTTCACAAATCATCTGTTATTACAAGAATTAAATGCTTGTTTGGCCATAAAAATGCTCCATTTGACACATCAAGCATGCTGTTAGGTTACTACTGCTTCTGTTTTATTACGCTTATTACTATTTATCAGGTGAATTCACTCACCTGAACTGACACCAACAGACAGCACGAGCTCAGGACTTGGTTCAGTCCCAGCTGATAATTAATGGTGCTGCTTGCACACTAGTTCAAGAATATGCATGCAGCACTTGCCCCACAATTGACATAAATACATTCTCTTTAGATAAACATTTGCAGCAGAAAGCCTAGTTCTCAATTAAGACAAGTAAATTAGCATCTAAAATTTACTGTACAACTCACATTTTATGAAGGCATAACCCCTTTGTAAAGTCAGAAAATTAGTGAAACATCCAGCACCTGGCAAGCCATGATGTACAATGCTGAGAATGCTTCACCTCCACAGACTGTCTGAGCAGCCTTCAAATCTCACCTCGTGTCAAAACAGAGAAAGAAGATTAAATCAGACAAGTCTTTATAGAACAGCAAAATTACAGACTAATACAGAACAGCACCAGTCCTAGTGAGGGATCCGGGAGGAATATTTGAGTTCCCTATTGCACGCACATCGAGAATCAAACATTAAATCTGTCAGGCTGTGTGATTTATTACTTCAAACCATGCAGACCCATGGAAAGGAACAGACTTCCTGTTTTCTCATTATCTACACATTTTCTCCCCACTGCAGAGAAATCATCAGACAGAGTGTCTATTACATTGTTGAACAAAAATGTGAACGGTTAGGTAAGAACTGTAGATGACTTAAACCTAACTTCATCATTTCAAGCATCTCATCAAGCAAAGCAAAACAGATACCAATTTCACAAGTGATGAAAAAGTAGAAGGGGGTCTCACCAATGCCAACAAATAATAAATAATATACTACAAAGACTGAGAAGAACAAAACTAAATCCCCCTAAAAAAAAAAAAAAAAAAAAAAAAAAAAAAAAGAAACTGAGCTCAGAGAAAATTGACAAAATTACAAAACTGAAGGACATGATGAAAAGGACACATTAACAGCTGGAGACAAAGAGAAGATCTGTGCTTGTGGCCATGCCAATAATCAGCTCAAACAAGGCTAAACCACACCTGAGCTTTGTCCAAAGGCAGCTTTTCCCTTCAGAGGCAGATAATTACCTCTCTGTTTGGGTCTTGGTGCTGTGGCATTGCTAAAATATATATGGAAAACTGAGGAAACAAAGACTTTGAGAAAATATTTTTCTTTTCTTTTTTTTTTTATAAACCTGTTCTTTCAGTTGGTACTCAGCTCTCCTCAGGTCAAGACTTAACCATGTCTAACTGGAAAGAAATGGTAAAGTGCTTTACCCACAATGACATTTATGAGATTTTCAGCAGAAGATTAGCAGCAACAAAACTGAGAGCTAGGAACAGAAATAAAGGTGGCTGAGGTAGCCTATGCCCTAGCAAATACTGACATCAGACATTTCTGCAATGTCCCAGTAAAGGGGTACAATAATTGATATATTTGCATTTAGAAAGAGATAAATGCTTGGATTTCTTTGGCCTAATTCCTAATCTTTTGCCTAAGAAATATTCTCCTTTAAAAATTATGTATCTACAGCAAGGAGACATTCAATTTTTTCCACACAAGTCTCAAACACAACTTGTCAGTAAATAAAGTTATTTCAGCATACATTATTCAGCTCCATGCCTTAGAGCAATTCAGGAAATTCACTATCATTACATAAAATCCTTTTACAGCTATTCATCACTCTACAGCACTGCAGAAAAGTTGAAAGACCATGATAAATCACTACTGCTATCACAACAAACAACATGAAGAACTCTGTACAAGTTGTTTAGAGACAAAAAAGAAAATACCTGAATATAAATTTAAAATATCCCTTTATATTAATTCCTATGGCATTCCATTTAAGAGAAAACAATATCCATGGTCAGAGTCTACTACTTATCACAATTTAAAATACACAAACAAGCTAAAAAAATGTACAAAGAAATGGAAGCATAATTATTTAGAATCTTAAAATTGTTTTAAAATTGTCTGATTCCATCCTTCACAGCAAAGAGCAATGAATAACATTGCAGCAGATGCAGAAGCCGTGCCTACAGCACCACCTCAATCTGCAGCCCATGCCACAGCTCACTGATGGGAGCTATATTCAGATTTTCATATATGAAGTATTCAAAGAGAGAGCATTTAATTGTCTAAATACACACTTAACCACATGCATGTTTGAATTTACTGTTTTGCTATGTGAAGCGATAGTTTTTTCCTGATCCCACTATTCATTATCTTCAAAAACCATCAACATTTTATTTATTCATAACTTTTTTTCCCCTCAGTTTGGTGTTTATTTTAAATCCTGTTACTTCATTATTTTTTCTTTGCTTCTTCATGCTTTCCTTCTCAAACACAGGCTGAATAAGGCATCTATCACAGGATTTTGAACTTGAGCCAAATTGACATCTCAGTGTTCACACTAAAACCACAGAAAATTTCCACATCATTCAAATTAATATGTCACAAACTGGATGACTTGGCATTTCTTTCAGCTACAACTTTAGCTCCATATCAAAGCGAAAACTGAGATACTGAATTACAACATTCAATTATTAATTCTTTGTATTTAATAAATTTTACACCAGCCTTTTCTGTCCATATCAGTAAATCATCACTGGATTACACGTAATGTCATTCAAGACTCTTCTAAAGAACAGATATACAGAAATAAAATCACATGAAGAAGCTTCAGTTTGCCCAGGTGACCACAGAAGAGTGACCCCAGAGCTCACAGAATAAGGGTGTTCCCCATTTTCCCAAAGTAGTATCTACCCACTGCAAAGATCTAGATTTGCATCACAAATGAACATTCTTCTTGTGTCTGAGCTCTAACCAGAATCTTCAGGGTTTGGTTTCAAATGCCTCCAGCTTGATAACCTGGTTTAGATCCTGTCTCTTTGTGTTTGACCCAGGACACAGCTGTTTGTAGCCCTGCAGCTAAGGTGTGTCCTGTGCTGATGCTCAAGAACTCACCTGAAAAAGCCTTCCTGAAAGATTTTAACAGTTTTTAGCAGTTCCCTGTATTTCTTCTGGTTTTTTTTCCCCCCTTCCACTTCTGCCTTTTCAATTTCTCTTTTATTCTTCCATGCAACTTTAATTAAACTCACTGAGCTTTTGAAGTTTTCTATTAAATAAAGGCATATCTTGCACACCAGGTGGGCAATTACAAGCACTCATTGCTCTGGGCTGCTGGTGAATTTTTCAAATTAACCAGCCTAGCTCTTGGAAGAGTAGAAACGTATCATTAGACAACATTCACATTCAAAGAAGGCATTTCACTTATTTTTAAGATGTAAACAAAGCTGATGATACAGCTTCTTACAAGAAGAGTCAAATACCAGTAAGATATGTGGAAGAAGTTCTCAGGACTGCAGGATTTTGGCTGTTATGTTTAAAGAATCACTGCTTTCCTGTTTCATGCCAGAATTTTTTTGGCAACTATGACAGTCAAACACGACACTACCAAAACCAGGTAACTCAAATGAAACCACTATTTCGACTTAGCTATTTTTATTTACACTCTGCTTATTATGAGAGCATTTATCTACTATTGCATAGTTAATAAATCAGGAATAAACCAACCAACTAATGACAAATACTGTATAATATCAGTCATTCACTGGGTCAACATGACAGGCAGAAAATCTGCTTGAACAGACTTCACTAAACAACATTAAGCTGCAAGCTGCTTTTTTAAACAGTTTGTCCAAGCAAAAGAAACACAGGATTTGCAGCATTTTTCCTTAAATGTCTTATTAAACCCAGTATAAATCTATTGACATTGAGCATTGACCAATACACAACTGCTGTAACTTCTGGATAGAGAAAAAATTTATGGCAATTCATACAAGCACAGTCATTAAATCTGTTTCTTTACCCCTGCCAGACTGATTGGACCATGCATAAGACTGTTAGAAACCAAGTGTAGAAATCCAGAGCCATGGCAATCAATCCCTGGACAGGTCCCCAAAGCATGCCAGGAAATGATAAAAGTTGACCATGATGGAAACACATTGCAGCTCCTGAGAGCTACAGTCCTGCACAGATGTACATTTCTGCTGAGACTGGACAGGAACACACAGATCTCAGTGAAACAAATGGTTTTTTGGCTGCTCTGAACAACCCCTCTCAAACTCAAATGAATGCACAACTTTCAAGGATGTGTGGAATATTACGGATATTTTACTATGGGCAATTCAGCCAATGAAAAAGAAGGTGGGAAAGTAATAAATTAACCCACCCAGCTGTACAGAACTCAAGAAGGAGAAGAGAACCAAGATGATAAAGCAGCTCTGGTGCTGTTCTGCACCTCTGGAGATTTGCCCAGCCTTGTTACTGGGTGAACCCACAAACTGGTGAGAGAACCAAATGTGTGCAAATCACTCAGATCATCCAAAGACCTGGAAACAGCTTCTCAAATGGCATGGCAGAACTTTCTGGTTTCCCTTCCTGTTGCCTTCAGAGATCATGTAATCAATAAAATATGACATCAACACTGATTGCAATGGCAAAATTGGCTTTTAATGGCAACCAACCTGAGTTATAACTGGCTGCTCTAAATTAAGCAGAGTGACACAGTACAGCTCTAGTTCCTGCACACACACTGACTTTTATTAGCAATATTACATCCTTTAAGTGGAGAGCAGTCTTTCTCAAGATACTGCTGTTATTTTAAATACCTCTCACACTGTGAACAAATTTACTTACCAATATTCTCAAAGCAGTTCTCTAAATCTCAGATCACTAAATTAAGCAGTCATTCAAGCAGCTTATCTCATTAATCATGAGGAGGCAAAGATCTTATGATTTACAATCAAAACCAAAACTAATTTTCTCTCAAAGGCCAAAACAATTCCCTTGAACATCCTTAAAGGAAACATAAGACTGTTCAAAATAACTTCAGACAAACATAGGGGGGATCAAATAATTGTATTTGGCTCATGTAACTGCATTTTTTTTCTTTTCCAACTTCTCCTTAATTGGAAAATTAAGGAACAAGTCCTGTCAAAGCAAAGATTTTTGGTGTGGTTTGTGATTCTCCTGGGTGAACAGAATACACCTCTCCCCTGTCCACCTCCCATACCTTATTGTGTTTTTTCCTTTAGAAAGGTTTCCATACATGCAAAAAGTCCCCTCAAAACCCCCAAAAATTTATAGAAAATCTGGTTGAGCTTATTTGTGCCTGTTTAGTCTAAGTAGGCAACATCATGAATGGCCAACACGATAAATTCCAAAAGACTAGAATTTACACTAGTCCCACATGTAATCTCCCTGTTGCATCATCTTTTCATCTACATTGTTTCATCTTGAATGTTTATCAGAAACCTTTCTAAACCATGGTCTCCATGAATTTCCTAGACACTGAATTTATGGTAGAAAAACAAAATCTGGATCTCTGTAGTAGCTATTTACTTTGTCAAGGAATATGAAACAAATCCCACTGTTATTGATAGAACAGGTTCTCTATGGATCTTCTACATAAGGAACTCTCATTGAATCTGGTGTAAATAGAAGTTCCAGAAATTGGTGAGAAGTTCAAAACTGTATCTACAAATCATTCCACACCTACTAATAATTCCTGGGCAGACACTCCCCCAGAGTTAAATGCTAAAAATTATGGGACCTGTTGAGGACATATTAAAGATCTGCAAACCTTCTGCATCACTGAATTCTCTCAGGAGAAGTATGATGATACTCAAAACACCTTTTTTTGCTCATGCCATCTAGAATACCTTCAACATCTCTCATGTGATCTGGATTACTTCCAACACCAATCCTGATACATTTCAAAGGAAGTTAACTTGCCTTTGCTGCATACCCTCATCTGAGCAAAATTTAAAAAAACTAATGTAAAATTTATAAGGTAATAAGCACAAATAATCTCATAAGAATGCATTAACTGGGATATAGATGATCCATGATCCCCTAAAACTATATTACAGTCTATATCACATGTGATTTACAGCAAGTACTTCTCAAGTAAAATGCATTTTTTCTCAATATTTGCCTCTTGAAAGCCTATGTAGAAATGGCAACACTAATTAATATTTTATAACATTATGCATAATAATAAAAGTCTTCTAGAATGACATATAGAAAAATCAAAATTTCACATTACTTTTCAAAAGAGTTTAACAAGTTAGGAGTCACATGATTTTTGTGAAATGGGCACATTCATAAAATGAGTTTTTAAACCACTGGCAATCCAGCCATGGCTTGCTGTTACAAGAGGTTCGTTTCCTCCTTTCAGACCAGCAACAGCAGCTTGCATCACATTTTACAGCAGGGTTTTTGTAAGCCAATTGCGCTATAAGCTCTGCTGAACCTTTTAATTCCCAGATTCAGTGACCTCAAAGTAACAAACTGCTCCCATGGGAACTTTTGGAAGCTGCACTGGTAGGTGCTGAATTTCCCCAAACTGACAAAGGGTGATGAGTCACCTCTGCACTAATCCTAAAATCACTGAAGTGTGGCAGGTGTCCTCAAAGGAAGGGTGAGGCAACACAGGGACACTCTCCAGTCCCAGAGCTGGGCTGAATTTCTGCCATGACAGGTAAACAGATTTATGTGTGTGTGTACCTGTGGGGGCACACATGTACAGACATCAAACCACTCCTGTTAGCAGAAAGGTGCCATTTCAACAGCATACTTTACTGAAGTACTATATTTAGAGTGTGAGATTTTATTGATTCACAAAAGAAGTAAGGAATTCATGGACCATACCAAATGGATTGCTTCCTTTTTAACCAGCTCTAGTAAGGGCCTAAACTCAAACCTAATTATTTCCTGCTTGATTTTCTAAAATTTTTGTTCAGCATATATATTAGTGCTGCATTCCTCATTTCAATTCTAATCCTTTTTGCTCTATTTCACAAGTATGGGCAAATAGAATAGAATATAATTTTGTTTTCCTAATGATTGTAGCTACTGATTCCAAAGAACTACCAAACTCCACTAGGCACATTTCTCTTTTATGTTAAAAAAACTTCTGGGAAATACTTTTCCTCGTGACTGACTTCATACATTCCAAGACTCATAATTTGCAACCCTTACCCATCATATCTAAACACAACAAATTCTAGAGTGCCTTGATCTATGGTACAGTGACCAAAGAAAAATATTTAGGTGACGTACCTGGAGTAATGAACCCAGAATCAACACAATTTAAGGGACAAAAATGTGTAAAAACATACAGCCTTCTAAAATTACAGGCCCTCTTCAGTGGAACCTGATTCTGTAAGCCTCACCTGTGTGATGAGATCAAGGGTAGAAACTACTCCATATTGCAAGACAGAATGGAGAGGTCACTCAGTCTTGAGGGCACCTTTGAACAAAGATTTGAATATAATTCCGGAAATAAAAGTTCTATTTGATTGTCACTGAATAAAACAAAATCACTGCTGAAATCAGTTCTCATGGGGACATTATGAAGAGCAAACCACCCCCGAAAATTTCCTCCAGCTCTTATTCTTAGTAGATTTCAAAAGAGACTCAAAACAAGCATACCTAAAAAGTCAAACATTACCTGGGAGCAGCTCAGAGGTTTCTCACAGAGAACATACAAAGGGCCAGAAAAAACCCTTTGCTTTATATTTACTGCAGAATTTAGGGACTTAAAGTACTTATGCTGCTTTTATGAAGCATGTAACATGAAACTTTCATCTAGCTGTAGTCTTTAGGCTTCACCCTGTGGCAAGATGAAAAGCAAGGTGGTCTGGATGAAAATGGATTCCTTTTGCTTGCAGCCATATTTATTATATCATTCATTACAGTGAATGAAAGCTAGAACATATTGACATTTCTGGTAGAAAGCTTAAAAAAAAAAGGGGTTGAAGAAAATAGACACTTTTCACTCTATTAGCTGAGGACAGCACATAGAGAAAGAAGAAATCTTTACTAAAACAGAACATAAGGAAGCAATTTTAAAGTATTAACTTTGCACCAGAACAATATTCCTTGCTGTGCAAGAAATCCAAGTTTGACTTGTTCCTTCTTACTTAAGATAAACAAGATCCTGCAAATTAATGAAACACAATCAGAGCGTGACACTTGAGAAGGAGCTCTGTATACTTCTTCATATCTAGGTAGGAGCAAATAACTGTATCTGAACCTGCCAGGAAACGAGACTGATGGTTTTACAAGCTACCTTTCCTGAAAAACACAGTGCAACTGGAAATTGATTCTTCCTTAGGTAAACAATGTCAGTTCTATTCCTTTTGAGCAACTGAGCTCTCTTGCACTGCAGATGAGATAAAACTGCAGGAGCAGGTGGTGCACTGAGGAGGCAGCACACTCAACTCTACTAACGTGTTACTAAGATAATTGAAAATTCAGCAATACTGCATGAGGTAATTGAAAGACACAAACAGCTTTGATCTAATATTGTCATTATCTAATATTGCAAACATCCATCTCTCAATCCCATACACAGTTGTTTTAAGATCATAAAAACAATTTAAATATAATTAAAATGAATGTTCGAGTCTTCTAATTTAATAAGGCTATATCTGGTTTTACTACATCAAATTTCTTTTAATGTTTTATTATATAAAAGCAATTAGGTATCTACAAGCAATACAGTAGGGGAAATTTTTTTTATCAGAAAAGATGTATTTGGTTAGAAGCCTTCTTACAGTAACACCACTCAATTCTTATATTGAGCAACACCTGCCTTTGCCAACTTTTAGGACAGGCATGACACTTTTGCTTGATAATAACTGAAGAGAGATAATGATCATGGAAGACTTTGAAAACTGAAAACCTATGTTAAAAGCCCTCAAACTGAGCACAAAGAAGTTATCAGCAAAGCTGTAGGGTAAGACATCCTTCACCATAAAATACAAGGAAAACAGCTCTACTCATCAAGTCTGACATGCAGGCAAGGGATGACATGGACACTGAAGAGGAATGCATAGGGATTGGCTGGAATGTTCTTCCCAACTAAGCTTCATATAATTACAAGCTTAAACTGTATCAAGCATTAAAAGTGTCCCTTGGTTGAACAGGGTGTTATGTTGGAAAAACCCCAAGGAAATACAGTGCACATGAATGCAGAAGTGCCTGGGCCCACAGACAGATCTGGGAAGACCATGGCACTGCTCAAGCTCTGCCATTTCCCTTTGGGCAGTGAGTGATGGTGCCAAAGGCCATTTAACAGCATCTCTCACTTTCAGACAATCCTGTTCCGAGTTACGGCGCTCCACTCCTGTGGCAGAAGCGATTTTTTCTCTGCCACATCCCCTCTTCAGGCAAACAACAAGCTCTGGCTGAAAACTTCACTGGCAGATGGGGGCACATGGAATTCAGCACTCTTTGCTCTGGCCCACCTCCTCAGCCCTGCAGTGCAGAGCCCCATCTAACCCAGCAGAGGGTAACCACAGCCAGGACACACCCAGCATCCCCCACCAGCTCTCCTCCTGGGGCTCTTCTTACCTCAGGCAATCAGGGTTTTGGCAGGCTGATTCCCTGTGCCTAGGACTGACACACAAGCTGGTTCTAAACTGAAATGGCTCTGCCAAAGCACAGTAGGCAACGTGACCCCTCTGGCAAGTCCAGCTGGCTTCCTTGTTGATGACAAACAATTGAAATTCAGGCTGCATTGGATTCGACAACCACTTAAAACCTAGGCTACCTAGAACCTCAACAAATTGTGTTGTAAAGCAGACAAAAAGTGACAAAAAGAAAGTTTCATTGACCTATAAGCCATTACACTCTAACTCAAGAGTTGAGCCAGAGCAGATTTTGCAAGAACTAATCCCAAGGTTCAAAGTTAAAGAAGCAGCTCCTTCTGCATGAGCAGGCTGTGGGACATGACAGGTGGCTTCTCCATGAGAGGGAGACAACAGAGCACAATTCCTGATCTAAAAGGCATGGTCACTGTGCAGGAGAAACCCAAATGACATGCATTGCCACCATCTGTAGAGGCTTTGAGGAAAAGAGGAATGCAAAATATAAGAGGCCATTGTATAAATTACTGCCTGGATCCCTGCCTCTCTCCATCACTCTCATCTTCCAATAACACACACACATTTCAATACTGGAAAGAATTACCTCCACATGTGTTTGTTTCATCAGTCTGGCACACACTGTAAGATAAGGAGAATGAATACATTTTCCTCCTGCCAGATGTGATCTGGAGTCAGAAACACCCCAGCTATAAATGAATTCTACCAGCTCCACAGGAATCCCTTATTTTATTTTTAAGTGACTTAAATAATCTAAAAATTATTTGCATCTACAAATTTTCAATCATTGAATGGTTGGAGGCTAATTGGAGAATTATCTTTCCAGCAGGGAAGTATTCACAGTTATTTTGCATGGCAGGTTGTGCTCACTGTTAAAGCAATGTTTGCTTATTTGTTCTAAGAAAGTATGTTAATAAATGCATGGGTTTTGAAAGAGTAGATAAAACCCCTCGGAAACAGAATCCTTCCAGTGGTGCACTTACATCCTCATGGCACCAAATCCTTGCAGCTGAAGTGTTAGGACACATTCAGTCTGCCATGCCTACAAATAACCCTGTCCTTCCCCACAACCTTCAGACACACACAGACCTGGATAGTTTTTAAATATGCTTTCTTAGCTTTGTCCCAGACAGACATTTTTATTCTTTGCAAGCATTTTCTTATTACTCATTCATGTAGGCAATTTTTTTGCTTATTTGATTAAAACTCCATGAGGATAATGTACTGTGGTTCTAAGTCACCTGATTCATCAGGTGAAACAAATTACAACTAAAAAAGCATTAACTCCATCTAAATTTCTGCAGAACCCAGAAAAGGTGGCAAGATCTTGCCCAGATCACTTTTGCAGACCTCCAGTTCCTAACACAGCAGCTGCGGATGAATTGCAATAGCATGGAATTTGCTACAAACACAAAGTTCCTTAGCCATGACTTGAGTGGGAATTTGCCCCTACAGAGAGCTTGGAACTGCTATGCCAAGCTGTGCTTGAAACCTGAGCTGGGCTATGTTTGCACTCACACTTGTCAGCAGCATAGACAGACCTCAGGATCTCATTAGCCACTGCACTTCAGCAACATAAAACATTGATTCCCCCACCAAACAAAACAAACAACCAAACCCCCACAACCCCACAGTGTAACATATCATTCTCTAAGTCAGACTTCAAAGACATTAACTCAGAAAAGCATTTGATTTCATCTTTTGAGATCATTTCAGAGAGCTTGGCTTCACTCTGCCCAAGAAAGAGCTTTATGTGATCTAAGACAGCATAGTCTAACAGGAAAAAAGGACAGAATTCGTTTCATGTACCTTCTCCCATAAATGCAGATCAAAAACTATGAGGAAGTTGACCACACTGGGGAGTTGCAAGATTTTAAACAAGGTAACATTTGGTTGCATTTAACAAATAGAAATCTGTAAAAAACATGGACATTATAGTAGAGTAGAAGGAAAATTTTGATACTGAGAAAAAAACTCCTCCGAATATAATGATGAGAAACTGTTGTGTTTGTCTGTGCTTGTCTGAAGTCACAGCTATTAGTAGCACTGTTAATTGCATGAGAACACTTTCAGCTGTGATGTCAGTGCATTCTTAAAAACACATTCAGCCCAAGGAAGAGTCTTGAACCCACTCCAGTCAGGACAGTGCATGTAAAGCTGGATGGAGTGGGAGTCTCACTGCTCTGGACATGTGGGAGAGCTGGTAGATTTGCTGCTCCTCTGTACTGGACCAGAAGAAAATATTTAGAGCATATCAAACATGAGACAGGCCCACAGTGCAGCTATGCACAAAGATTTGCAAAAGCTTCCTACAACATATATAGCAAAACACGCCCTGCCTGCTAGAAGGAGATGACAAATAAACAGTCAAATGTCACAAACATTCTCAGGTTGTCATTCAATTATTGCTTTCAATGACAACTATTCAAAAACCTCCATGGTAATATCCGTATTAATCATCAAACTTTGTATCAGCACTTTTACACTTGATTCATGCAACATGTATCAGTGCTCAGGTACTGTTGTGTCTACTTGATTTCTTTATGAACACTGTTTGAATCATTTTGCAGAAAAAATAATGATTAAAAGGAGTGAAACGTCAGGTGTCACTCAATGGACTAGAGACAAGATGATGAATGAATTTGCTTTATAATAAATAATCTGTAATCCAGTGACTGACTACGCTGCTTGCTGCCTCCTGCAACCTGAAAAACACAATACTTTTCACCAATGGCCAAAAGCAGGTGTTGCTGCTTTCACACACACTTCTTAAGAGAGCATTTAAAAGTAGGAATATCTAGCCTCTGCCAACATGATAAACGACCTTGTTTTTCATGGATAGCTAAACTATTAACCTATGGGGGACAAACCAGAATTTGATGGATTTTTAAATATTGTTTGTATATGATTTTAAAACAAAATAACAGAAAATATTGAAGGCTTCCATTAGACTCAGCAATTCACAGCACACAGCGCATTCTCCATTCCAGAACAATTCAACTTTTTTTTAAACAGTTATTTTAATTATATTCACATTTCTACTGAGTTTAGGGAGAAATAGATGTACCTTGGCTCCTACTGTAAAATGAAAAAAAAAAAAAATCAGTTTATCTGTTTGTAGTATATAAAAAAACAAGTCAAATTTAATGATGCCTAAAGGCTATTGCCTATTTTCTGCTTTTCTACAAAAGGCCTTAGAAATCAGCAGGGTCCATAAATCACTTGACTATTCTGCAAATCTTATTACACTTCTAATTTCTTGCCCCTCTTTGGGGTTTAAGAATCTGCTTAGCACTGCTGATGCTTTGCATATGTTACAGACATAAGATTGTGTGAGACAAAACAACACAGGTAATAAAAAGCAAATTTCCTTCAGCCTGTACCTCCTCATTGTCTAAAGTTAGTAATGCTATTTAGGCATTTCTTGCTTTTATAAAGAATAAGTTTTGCTTCTCCACCACTTTCCAGGTTCTCATTTAAAAATCAATGAGACTTCAAAAGAAATGAATGCATTTTTGTGAAGGTATGCACAGTTCTTCCAGAGCATGGATCAAAGCTGGAGTAAATTTCTATAAACACTTCTCATTATTTTTGGAGCATTCACCAACTCTTTCAAGCATACTGGGGATTTCAAATTGGCCAGTAGGATGCCAGTAGATCCAATTTCTATGGTTTCACAGACAAATTTACCTTTTTTTTGGTAGATGATTATAAAAAAAGCAGCCTGTCATCAGCCCCTACTCCCCACTTTTTAATTGTAAATGCATACATTGCAAATCAAAGACACTCAAGTTTTGAGCTAATCAGACTGCACTACAAATAAGCATTTGAAGAGCATAAATTAAGGCCAGTACTTCCCTAATACATATTCCCACAGACTACTGCTTCACAGCTTTGTTCCCATTAAATGAGGCCACAGAAGAGAAAGATATTAATGTGCAAAGTCTAACAGTCAAAGGGATCAAACTCCAGTTAAAATTAATACTAATTGCAAATTAATCCATCATTCTAGAACAGTGAAAAATATGACAGCATATTTCAGGTTACTGGACTGATAGGAGTTGTAGATAAGCCTTTCCCTTTTTCATTTATAAATAAGGCTAGACATGATATTCTTAATAAACATACTTGTATATGCATTCCTTCTATACAATCCAAAAAGTCAGAGAGAATGCAGACTCAGATAAAATAAAATTCAGACAAAATTCCTCTGCACAAAAAGAATTCAGTGGTTGCAATAATTTCTTCAAATAAGGCAGCTAATTGTAACTTCAGAAAGCAATGCCAAGTGGCTAACAGGAAGATGAAAGCATTTTACTGTCTGCATTGAGAAGATTACACTGTTAGACTAAAAGCAATACAGACAAAGACTGATGAAAGATGAATCCATTTTCTTTTGGAACTGAGCAGTTTGGATGTTGAAGTATTTGGATAATTTTACATTAGAACTCTGTATCAGAACCAGCAGTCTCGGTTCTAACATTTAGGTCCTTCCTTTCCTTTGTTCAGAAAATACTCCAAAACAAATGGATGTAGTATTATTGCATAGCCAAAAATAATTTCGCAGCAAAATTAGTTAATTGCTTTTTGCACTGTTAGGCCACTCTCTCAGGACATAGAGGGTGGAAACAAATTCTCTCTCCATTTCTCATACAAAATAGGAAGCAAATAATCATCTGCTGGTCCAGATTTGCACCCCTTTGCCTAATAAATGGAGTAATTTGCTAGAATAAAATCAGGTTTGTCCCATCTATGAACAGAAATCCTTATCCTGACCTGAGAAAACTGCCAGTTCATTGGACAATAAACACTGCACTTGCTGGTACTTGCACACATTTATAATACAAGCATTGAAGCCAAAAAAAAAAAAAAAAAAAATTTAAATAACAGCTTTCCAGAAGATGGTCAGCTAAGCAGGGAAGGTGAGAGGCCCCTGCAGTTTCACACCAAAAGCACTGAAAGAAACGTGAAAGATACCTGAACAACATGAAATTGCCCAAACCTTTCAATATGAAAAGTTTGTTCTTGCACTTCTGGCAGGTTCAAAATGCACATGTCCTTATATAAGCTAATTTATATGTCTTAATAGAATTTTTAAACTCCTTTTTTCCAAGCTTAACTGTAAATATTTCTGTGTTTCATTGTGATGCCATGGGATGAAACTTCAGAGAAAGTAACAGTATTCTTGCTCCATAAAACATGGTTTGGAAACTGTTCTGAAAGAGATTCTGTAAATGCATGCAGGCTGCCTATTCCAACCAACTGAAGACAGTACAATTCACACATAATTGCCTAGCTCATTACATCAAATCTCGTAAATATTTTATTACACTGCTTTACAGAAAATGCTCTTTGAATCTGCCACTGCTGCACATTCTACACCTACTCAGCCATTATATTGGAAAAAGGCGAGTGCCATCATCCACAGCAAGAGAACAAGGTATCAGAAGCAGTACAGCAAAGAAAAAGCAAGTAACTACAGAGAATTTATACTGGCTAGCTTCTCTGCATGGCAGCCTAAAAAATTAAGTATGTCTCATTAAAGTTTTGCTTGTCAGTAGTTCATTCCTTTAGCAGAACCCCTGCCCCACTAAAGGATGTGAAAAATGGGCAACAGATACAGCATGGAAGCAGGTATACCAGAAGCTTGCTGCATGTTTTAAGTGGAAAAAATAGTAGTTTACTTGGATTTTCCCTAAAAAAATGAAAGCACTTCCATTCCACACAGTAAATAACACTCCCAGCTTCCTTGGCTCCTAAGTCTCCTATGAAAACCAAACTACAAATGAGACATTGCCCAGAGATACTTAATCCTTTTGTGTTTCAATTCAGTCCACTCACTATGAGGCAGTCAGAATTTATACCAGATTATCCTTCCACACTTCATTCACAACCTTGATTCACTAACTTGTCTTCTCCCACTCTCTCCCAGCTAGCTGAAAAGTTATTAAAATTTTGTAGCTAAAAATGATGGAGGTGTTCACTTTCTATGCACATTGAATGATACAACCTGTGGGAAAAAGGTAACTGTCAGGTTTGTCAAGAGACATTAACTGTAATGCTGTGCTTTTGTTAACTAGTAATGGAAGCTTGGCGGGTTTAATTTGTAACCAGATTGTCTTAGGTTGCAATACAGGATGTGACCAAAAGTCTGTATTCGATCACCATCTGTTGAAATGAGGTGGGGCAGTCATCTTTATCTTTTCCACAACCCTTCCTTCCTCCAGGGAGGTATCTACTGTTATTGGGCCCATTGAGTCCCACTGCATGACTGATAAAATGACATCATCTCATTGGGAGATTCTCCAGCCAGGGGGGAAGAGCCAAGAATTTCCTACCCAGATAAAAACTGAGATTTGGAACACCAGAGCAGCCTTTTTCACTTTCAGCCTTTTCCAGAGGAAAACTGAACCTTTCCACATCATCACTGGACCTTTGGAGGGAAACTGCACCCTTCTACAGGAGCACTGCTTCAACTGAACCACATCTGTCATTGCAGGAGGATGCAGCCACCATTTAATGCGACTGCTACCAACACCCTGCCTGACTGACGGGGTGTCAGGTTCTATTCTGACTGTCAGTGTTTTGGGTTTGTTCTTTGTAATACTGTATTTCCATTTTAATTTTTCCTAATAAAAAACTGTTATTCTATTCCCATATCTTTGCCTGAGAGCCCCTTAATTATCAAAATTATAATAATTTGGAGGGAGGGGGTTTACATTCTCCATTTCAAGAAAGGATCCTGCTTTCCTTAGCGGACACCTTTCAAACCAAGACACAGATTAGAGTAGAATAATGAGAATTAAAAACAAATCTTAAAAGCACCTTTACCCCATCCCTCTTCTTCCCAGGCTTGACTTCATTCCTGATCCTCTACATCTTCCCCTGAGCAATGCAGGGGACAGCCACCTCTAAAGTCCACCCACTATCAAAACCATCTCACAGCTGAAGAAGCCAATATTTCAGGCTTCATTTGCATTTACTAACAAATTGTTTGTACTGCTTATATGCAAAACATGGCTGTAATTTTTATATAAGTGTTTTAAAATATAGAGCTGATATTTTAAAATTAGCATTTGTTGAAAAATATTAAAGGTAATAAATAGCTGTGATATTCAAGATTAGGACATAGCTATGAAACTAAATCAAGGATCCAGGCATCCACATTCCTTAAAAGCACAACTTTTCAGTTCAGAAGTAAGATGTAGCCCTATGAAAAAGCTATACATTAAACCACTAAACCCTTTGGAACAAAAACAAACCCACCATCATTACTGCTCACACGATGAAGAATCTACAAGAAGAAATGCTGCCTCGTCACTCACTACTGGAAAAGAGACTGATCCTTGGTTTATGAAATCAATGACAGTGAGTACTACAAGATCTAGCATATCTATTAAGATAATTTCTGAATATACTGAATAAAAATTCTTATTTGTCTTAGCTGGCCGCCTTTATCCCCTGAAAATTACTGGTATACTTCCATGAGCCAGTATCTTACCTGTTCTCTTGGGACAGATTTATTATTGGGAATAATACTTAGGGGGAGGAAATTGTCAGTAGCAGAAATAACTGAACAGGACAGCTGGTATTGTTGGAGAGATTGCACAAGAACTTTCATTTCAGTAGCAGAAAGGCAGAACTCTCAGTACTAAAATCAAACCAATTCCCAAAGCACACATTTGATGCAACTGCTTGATTATTTCATTGATTTGAGATGCATTTTCTTGCATTTTGATTTTTCTGTTTTTGTGACTGAAGTGTGACCATATTTTTAGCAACACTATTTGTAGCACAGAAATCCCTGTTTATGGCAGACATTTAAATTTACTATCACTGTGGGTGATGTTTAACCTATTACATGTGATCACTTAACATCACCCAATTAGTCATGAGCAAGACATGGAAAATTCTTCTACCTTTCTCATCATAGTTTTTTCTAAGTATGCACCTCAGTAGCTAATGGAACTGCCAGACCACATGCTTATTAGCAAAACACAGGACACTGTTATTTACGAAAAATGCTTTTAACTGGAAATATTAACTTTCATAAGTTCTGTTACTAACTGTGTATTTACAAAATGTGAAAATGTAGAGACCACACGCTTATTTCATCCAGCACTGTACTGGTCTTCCTTCTTTAGGATCAGGAATAAAAAGCTCCTCCATCTTCTATAGTCCCTTGTAACAGGCCAGTTACATCCACATATATTATATATACATGTTCTCATAAGAGCTTTGGGGTACTTTTATGCCTATAAATAAATAAAGGATTATTTTAATGAGGAAATCATAGGCACATCTATGAAGTTCAGAAAGACATATGGCAAAAACAGCTGAACTCCAGATGAGGGTACAGAGTATGTACATAAGCTTCAGCAGCATGAGCCAACTTCCAAACTATTTTGATGAAAAATTAATTTTAAACAAATAACCTGATTTGTTCTATTTATTTGACATTGACAGTTCCACAAAAGTGATGCTTCTTTTCAGTGACATTTAGCAGTGCAGGTTTGTTTTTTCTTTTAATTAATGCAAGAAAGTTGGATGAAAGTTTTTCACTTGTGTCTAAGCTGTCACATAAGCAGTTCACCCATTCTCTGCTTACCAGAGAAAACCATCTCAAAGACAAGCTAGTCTGAGCTGCCACTCAAGCACAGCTGAGTGCTAGCGAACACAGCCCACTTCATACAGGCAGCACCTCTGATTTCCATCTGTATCAGGACTGACACACAATCTCCATGCACCACCTTGGCCAGAAAACATTTCTGGATCCAAGGTAAATCGTGCCCCTTCCCAGGAAGAGCACCATTGAGTACCAAGGGAGTTCCTCCAGGCTGTGCTCCACAGCACAGACACTGCTTTAGATCATGATAAAATCTCTCCATCATAAACAAGAAGTAACACTAACAGGTACTTGCTAGCACTGAATCACCTCTCCTTATTGCAATTTTGTTTTAATTAGCACTTACAAGACAGGCCTGTGAGATCTGGTGAGGCATGGGGCACACACCATGGGTTCTTAAGGCATCCATTTCTGTGTTTAATAATTATGGTGATATGCTGAACACTACCCAGGATACGAGACATTCATTAGGATGTTATCTTTGCTCTCTAGGAGGGATTTTATATTTTCATATTATTTAAATATATGCTGTGGAGTTAACCAGTTTTAAATACTAATAAACACAGGGAAGATTAAGTTTTATCTGTGTTTGAGTTTCATAGGCTTATACTGTTTGAAAAACTCTAAACTCTGGATAAAACTTGTGCTTTTAATTGATTGTCTCTGTCCTTTCTTGATCCCCAAAAAGCTCCCCAAGCACAGCTAGTGTTCAAACCACCAGTTCAAATAAGAGAGAGGGAGAAGGATAAATCATTATACAACTGAATTTCTTATGTGAACTCTGAATCGTAGGAAAGGGAGACATAAACACCAATCAGTTTCTGTCACTGTGGATATAAAAGCAGATCTTACAAAGGCTTTTGCTGGTAGGAGAGGCTCCATAATTTATTCCCAACAGTATTTTAATTTAGCCAACCTCAAACGAAACAAGAAGCACAGAAGGAATTGCAATTCTGAAATGTTTTTCTCCAAGTGTTTCCCAAGATTACTCTGCTTTAACCACCCTTGCTGAAGGTTGTACCTTACATCAAAACCAGCTCTTGCTTTGCTAGTTTGATCCTCTAAACCCTTTCCAATTACTCATTTCCCCTGACTTCTCAACCATCACAGAGGAATAAAGAAGGCTGAATAAGGCAGAGAAATTCAGTTTGTCAAACCTACTTTCACAAAATGAGAACATTAGTGCAGCACTGTATCAGACATACCGCGTTAGCTTCTCATCAGAAGCTTTAACATAAACATGTTTTCAAAAATACCTTAAAAAGAATATTTTTTAAACTATTGATCCATTTTTCTGCTTCATCCCTCAAAGCACACATATTTTTATGGCAGCCTATTCAAAGTAGAGAAAATCTTGAATCACATAGAGTAAAACTTGTACTACAAACATTTTTCCAGATTTTAATTCTCAGTTAAGCAAAACAAATTTTAAATTCACACTCTGACGATGAAGAAAAGTGAACATGACCAAATAACCTGCTGAGCCTCATATTTTTCTCTGCAAGCATAGGCAATTTGTTCTGCTCAGGATCTAATACATACCTGGAAAATTTTCACATCTGAATAAGCTACCTTGAGAGGAAAAATAGAAGGGCACAAACTCCTTATAGGAAAAATTTTTAAAAATATAAAAACATTTTCTTTTCTCTCTAAACCCAAAAAGCGTTGGAACCTGACTTTGTTTGAAGAAAGGAAAGCTTTTTTCTAGCATTCAGTTCCACTAAAGATATGATTTTATCCCTACAGCGCATTTTGTGTAGAAATGGACATTGTTAAATTCAGAAAAAGCTGGAGAGAATATGCTGCAGCTTAAAAATAAAATATCTATTTCCCAGAATTACTCCATTACAAATACTTTAGCTGAGGGGTGCACATTAGTTTAAAAGTTAGCCCTTAAGTTTGCAAGATTAATCCATACGTTTCCAATTACAGTAATTTCACGACTATAAGATACACCCTTTTGACAAAATTTTGTCCGAACCCAGAAGTGCGCCTTATAGTCCAGTGCGCTTATATATGGAAAAAGTTCATAAATTTGCCAAACTGGAAGTACGAGCTGCAAGCCGAGCCGGGACCCGCAGCCGCATGGGGGGGAGCTGGGACCCACAGGAGCCGTGGCCGCCAGGCGCGGGGGAAGCCTGGATCCGCTGCGGCTGCCAGGAGGGAGCCACAAGCTGAGCCGTGCACCGAGCCGTGCCAGCCGGCGCCGGGCGGGAGTGCCGGGGCCCGCGGCACGGGGAGGGCGCTTGGGGCTGCGTTTAAAGGCTACACCCATCTGTGAAAAATGTTTGCAAATTGAGTACCGGCCAGTAACACCCCGCACCCCAATCGCATGATTCCATTACTAATTAGTTATTTTGTTGTGCGTGGCACAGCTCCTCGCTGCAAAAAAAAAAGTGTGCCTTATAGTCCGGTGCGCCTTATATAATGTACAAAGTTGCAAAATTTGCCGACTCCTGGAGGTGTGCCTTATGGTCATGAAATTACTGTACTTTTCCTCAACTTCCAGGTGTCCGTGCACAAAGCTGTTTCCCTGATCCACATGCAAGGGCTTTCTCTTATTGTGAATTTTGTGAAGCTACATTACAGACATGTTACACAGTTGTGCTGAAGCAGGAAGGGAACAGCTTTATCCACAGCCACAAAGGGTGGTACAAATGCTGAACCTCTATGGTCACCCCCACTTTATGTTCACACTTAAACTGAAGCACATAGTCTGGGCAGAGGCCACTGGAAGAATCCCAGAGATGGAAAACTCTAGTCCATGAAACTTAAAGCAGCTGCACAGCTTTCACCAACACCACACAGAGCTCTGTACAGAAAATTTCTTCACTATTTTAGATGCTTTGAAAAGCGGTCCTATAGTAATATGTTAATATTTATGAAGCATTCAACACAATAAAGAGGTTAAAATATTTTCCTAGCAGTTTACCAAGTTTTATAAATACCAACACCCACCAGTTTCCATATTTTACAAACATCAATATTCTTCCATCATCTTAAGAATAATTCAGGCTTAGTGATCTCATGAGCCACGTTTATCTGGCATTACACAAGTTACAACAAGCCCTCTACACCACCAGCCAGCAGGACACACCAGATCCTGTATTTTCCTAGCCTACTATCAAAAGCAAATCTGAGTAGCTGTGCAATATCCCCTCGATCATGTCTGACATTTTAACAGCTCCTGGCACACAGAGCCAGAGCAAAGGGACTGGTGGGAAGGCAGAACACAGCCATCAGTCTTTGTTATACCCAAAACCTTGGTAGCCAAGGCAGAGGTGCCAGCTTGCTCTGCTCAGGCACCACACACATACCCACACTGAGTTCCCTCCTCACTGCTGCTGCCAGGGAATAGTTTGCTTCTGGAACAATCTACAGCTCTCAAATGGTGCTGGATTACGTGGCTTGCACCAAACACTCACTTTTTCCTGCTGTCATCTCTCATGCACTGTGAGCCCTCCCAGCTCAGGACCATAGTCACATCCACCCATTACATACAAGAATCAACACCCGCTGCCATTACAAAAATTTATTCAGACCTCATTTCAGCATAGAAGATCCACAAGGAAAGAAGACTGAAGGACAAATAAAGCATAATAAAACATACTCTGTGTGTCACTGCATGAGCACAGCTATAACGAGAGAATAAATCACAATACCACAACACAAAATAGCACTTACTTACAACAGGGTCCGCATGCTGCTCTTCTTTCCTACTCAAACTGCAGCGGAGTGTTATAGTAGCTCCAACACCATCACTAATCTCACAAGCACTTTTAAATCACCAAGTTCACCTCTCTGGGGATGGAAGCACTCAGATCACATTGCCCATCCTGAGCCTTTCCCTGGAGTCAGCACTTGGAATCACCAGCCCTACAGCCATCCACCTTTTAACCTTTCCTGAAGAGAAGCCACAAGTCCCCACTGCACTTTTCCTGCCTTGTCCTCAGGTGTTCTCAATCCCCCTGCTCCCCACAGGCTGCCCCCATGGCCAGGGAACTAAGTTAATTAAAGTCATTAACAGCTCCAGCTGGGCTGGGCTGGCCACAGCTGTGTCAGATCCTGGCTAAAAACGTTCACAGATTCAAACACCCCTGAGCACACCTGGGTGGCAGGGTTAGTACTGAGGTTACAGGAGTCACTTTGAGTACAAAGACAGGGATTTCAATTTGGAATAGTGACTTACCCTTCAAGGTTACACCCTACAGTTAGAGAGCAAACGGGAAAGAAGGAGAATATATCTGCATAATAATCTTTTATTAACGATACTAGCTGAAACACATCAAAGCCTTTCTTCCTGGAGGCTTAGTGTGCTCTTACACACCCAAGCAGGCAGGGAAAGCTGTGTCAGTGAGGAGAAGGTGCTCCATGCTCAGCCTTCTTGCACCCCAAAAAAACCCCCCAGATATTATTATTGTTGTTACTATCTCACTAGACATCCTGGGGAAGAAAATATAGAGAAAAGCCTTGATAAGTCTCACTGATTGCTCATGTTTTCAGCCCATTTTGAATGTAGAAATTGCTCCCTGAAGAAAAGACCTGTTCACAGAAGTATAGGAAAGAAGCAGCAGCAAGATCCCATGTGCTTCCTGTAGGGATTAATTACCTGTGGATGCTGGGAGTCAGCTTTGGGGAAGGTTATCCTTACTCAACAACATCCTCACTGTGCTGGGAGAGCAAAGCAGTTCCCTCCATTTACCATGGACTGCACTCCTAATGAGAAATACAACTTTATGCGACTCACTCACAGCAAACAAATGCCAGTAAATTAAAAAATTGTATAAATGAAGAATTAAAAGTAACACATGCAGACCCAGTTGTGGATTACTTAGTAAACAATTTTACAAATACCTCAATGTTTTCGCCTAAACAAACAATTTGAATATAAGCTTTCATTTTAAATCATATGAGTCAACTACATCCATGAAGTTGGAGAAAAATTTCAAAGGGAATATATGTATCTGTAGGCAGCATTTGATTTTCTCTTTATAATTAATCATTTAACAAATTTAATATATTCCTTGCATCTAAATTTATAGCCAGAAATTTAAATTACGTAGTTAAGACATTCTCACTCATCAGAAACAAGCAGGATTAAAAGATTTTTACTGCAGACAAACTAACATGAAATTCAAAAGATCATGTTGTTTTTCTAAATATTGGGGGGGGACTGTTAAATTTATACACAAATATTTATTTAAAGAAAATCTATTTAATCTTCTCTCAAGACACAAGATATTCTGTAAAAAATTACTGGTGGTTAATAACAGCCAATCTGATCTCAAGTTTCCAGAATACCAAAGCTGCAAATGCACAATAATGTTCTGGGATATTTTCAAATGAAAGGGAAAAAACATTCTATCTTCAAGTATGTTTAGACTTAGAATTTAGATTTTTTTTTTTTTTTCTCACTGCATATTATGTCCTTTACAGAGTACAATATCTGGGGACTTTAATGCTCTTAGACCCTTCGATACCTTCAAAACCAGGATGAACTCCTTTTTAAAGTTCCATTAAGGGACATCCTTGAAACAGTCTGCATGAGAATTTGCTTCCTTTCTGCTTCAGATCACCAGATCATATAACTCTTCAAAGGACAGAGAGAAAAAAAAGTATAAAAGATAAAGATAAGAGAACAGTAAGATACTGCCCTCATAAATAGTCTGCTGGTCTCTGTGAGCTTGCAAGTTTCTAATGTGCAATTCTGCCAATGAATTTACTGGGGTAAAGGATTTAAATTTTATTCTACTGCTCTTTACCTCAATGATAAATAAGATCCAACAATTAATGAGTATTTGTGTGCTGCCCTTCAAAAGCATTACATGGATCAAAGATGAGCAAATATGTCATAACCTAAAAGTGCTCAACAGAGGTGGAGAAGGAAGCAAAGAAAACAACAAAGAAAGACATTAATATATAATCAAACTGTTATCATCACCTGGGATTATACATATACCCATGTTAAATTGAGTTCTACCAAAGTTCTGGAAACTTTAGAAATGCACATAGAAATCTTGGCTGTAGCAAATTACTCAATCAGTTGAGCCATTACTCAATCTTCAAAAATTAATAAAATGTCCAAATTAATTTTCATGTTTCCAGATTTCTGTATTCATACAAGTATTGGAATTAATTAATTCATCAGAAATGTTCTAATATTTGGTCATTTAATAATAGTTAATTAATTCTGGCACAGTAGTTTTCAACTGGGCTGATTCATGTTTATCATGTACATAACAGTTAATGTTGCAAGTAGTACAACTAAACACTATTAACGTGACTGGTTACAAAATAAGTGAGACAATTAGTCTTTATATACTTTAAATCCATTAAGCACTCCTATATTTAAAGCGGATGTTAGCATCTGTAAACTAAATAGCCCTTTGTTCTGTACTTGCCATGTTAGCTCAGTAAATTAATGCTTTCAAGGCAATTAAAAATCTAAAATAATCTGGAAGCACAAAGTCCTGCTGAAAATGCAGCAATATATTAAATGGGTGGTGTTTTTCTCCAAGGCATCAAATTGTGAAATTGCTGTTTTGCAAAAATTCAGGCACGATTTTTTTTGTCATCTATGACAGAATCAGCAAAAGTAGCTCTGCCTTCAGCATTTGGTGTTTACATGAACCTCCTGATTAAAAAAAAAAGCAGGGAAATGTCAGGTGAGCACTGAAATGACTAAACAGAACACCTGACAAAAAACCCATTCACATTCAGAAGGTGAGAATATTAAACAAGTTTTGTGTTTCTTTATAAAAATATGGGCTATTTAACAAAACAATAGATGTAAAGTGTACATTTGCTTCATATACTAAGTATATGTACAATCTGGAAACACTGAGATGTAACACACAGAAATATAATCTGTAGAAACAGCAGTATAATTTGGGAATAAAAGTTTATGCAGGTAAGTACTTTTGTAATGAAACAGCAGCTTAAAAGAAGGAGCTAAAGCAGAGAGTTGCAATTAAGTTTATTTAGGATGTTTTAAGCAAACAAACCCAGCAGTTGAAAGAAGCAAGGTAAAGTTTTCAAAGCTTTTGTGCTTTGAGACACTGCTCTGTTCCCCAGTCAGAAAGGGAAATAAGAACTGCACTCTTGCAATATCCTTGTGGAATGCACTGGAGTCAGCTGTGTACATAAAGTTACACAGCTAAGGAACACACCCATCTAACAGCACAAGGGAGAGCATCTGCACACCCACAACAATGTTTTAAATAACAGATTTTCTCCTGTCCAAAATCAATGGGTTCATGTTAATCTGTGCCTGTAATGGACATGTACATCTGAACTTGTTTTATTCAACTTTCTGAAACAGGAGAATATTTTATAAAATGCTTTGTTACCTTAATAGGGCAAGTTGTAGAATGTTTTACCACATAGAAGACTTGCCTAGAAAATATAAGCAGAGAAATACTCTGCTTAAAAAAATGGAACTGTTTTGCTTTAAATATAACATTTGATAACAAGAGCTGCAATTACTAATCAAGGACATCAAAGACAAAACACAGACACTCCAAAAGAGTTTAAATGTAAATTACTCCTTCAAAAAGACACAGCTTCATGCAATGTAATTAGATTCCTACCACTTATAGTATTAGAAGATTAATAGTAAAATACAAAACACAAGTAGGAATGGCAACACATAGAACACAACAGGAACCTTTTTTTTTTTTGTTTGTTTCCCCAGAAATACCATTTCTTATTTATGTTAATCATTAAACAGGCCACTAGACAGAAAAAAAAAAAAAAGAAAGATCAGGCAGGGTTATAAGAATGAGATTTTCTTCTTCATCACTTCTTTTTGCTTCTGTTATGCTATCTTCCTGATATCAAAACCTGTTTCTCAAGGTTATCTTTCAGCCCTTGCTCCTTCTCAGCCCCATCTTCCTCTTCTCTAACTATAACTTGATTTAATTTAATTTAATTCCATTTAAGGAAATCCTTCCTTAAATTAAATAATGGTGTTTGGCTTTACAGGTTACATGCTCTTGCAGCAAGTTTTACAGTTTTAAAGAAATCATAGAGGGAATCTGGGCAGAATTTTCTTGTAGTGGGTATGGGGGAGATTGAGCTAAAATGAATGCAAATAAATGAAGTCCAAGCCGTAGGAGTCTCTATTACAGCATTTTTCCATTCATAGGCAAAATGTAAGATAATGTTAATTAATGACTTTTCTTCTTCATGTATCACATTACACTTCAATTAAAGACAGATTTTGAAGTTTGTGGCTTGACAGTGCAGTAAATCTGGCTGTAAGTGTGACAGCTCTGGATCAAAATCAATACAGTCATAGAGGATAAAAATGCTGACCCAGCACAGGCTCTGCCTGCTCGCTCAAAATCATTCCGAGCATTCATGGAGTAATTTCATAGCAGCCACTTTTCTGCTGAATAAGATGTCTCAGTAACACTGCTCTACAAGGAGACATCACAGAATCAATCTTTAGACTAACCACGGTGACAAGAGCTCCAGATCACAGATCCTTTGTTCTGTAATCTGCCAGATTATTTCATTTCCCACTCGGTCACACTGAGATCACCTTTGTACAGCAGTGCATGATTAAACTACATGGCTCAGCCTGTGCCCAGGTTAGACAGAAACACAGATGCTTCTGGGGTAAGAGAGCAGTGTCCAGGTCTTCAGGGGCCAGGAGTGCAAATAACTGTGACTGTGGGTTAGGAGGGAGCTGGTTCCAAGAGCTGTAGGAACTCCTAATTGTCTCATTACTGACAGTTCCCTCTATTAGGTAAATACCTGTTCCCAGTGACTTCTGCACTGTCTGCCCTGGAGGAGCTGAGCTATCAAATCCAAATCTCAGCCTGCCTTAATTCCCCCCTCTGGAAGTGAAGGCTTGTGTGCTTCCAAGGTACAGGAGGACAGATGAGCCCAATGGCTCTTGTTCTTTGAACAAATTCAACAAATAATGAACTAAAAGCTGTATCTGTAATGACCCCAAGAGGACACCACGTTTACATTGCCCCACAAAGGGCAAATCTGCACAAAAATAAACAAGAAAGCTAAAAAGTAAGTTTATTTGAGAGAGAATCTGAATAAAATTTTAAGTGTTAGAATATGAAACTTCATTTTGAGCGTGACAACACTGTGGAAACTGAACACTACACAAAGTATGAATTTTGCTTTAAAATTGCTTTCTACTGTCTCAGCTTATAAACACTGAGAATCTACAGCTTGGCAACATAATTCAGTTTTATCTAATATGGTTTTCCCATCATCTGTCTCCAAATAAATATCGCAAATAATATGTAAGCAGTTTTACCTAAAATAAAAGTCTGTAACATTAGAATAAAAGTCTGTATACTGTTACAATATGGAAGTGGCATTTAGTAAATGCAACCAGAAAACAGAATGTGACTCAGTAAGAATTAATATCCTAAAGTGATGCACAATGAAAAGGCATTTTCCATCAAACCTGTTTAATGCAATCTGTTTTCTCCAGCACACCAAGGCAGCAGAGGTGGCTGGGATCCTGTGGGGAAAGAGCCCACAAAGCCATTATGGATTTTTGCCTTTCCATAGTCCAGCAAAAGGAATTAAAAATTCTGATGTATTGCTTTGTCTCCTGATTTTTAAATTTTTTTTTTATAAAGATGTCTTTAGAATTTGCAGCTTCTGCTTCCCTGACTTCCACCTTGTCCCCTGACTAGGCAGAAGACAGAGGATGGCCTCTGGAGCAGGTTAGACCTGGGGAAGGGATGGGAGGGATTTCACGTTGGTGAAATACCACAGCACTATTGGTGCTTGGCCAGTGGGAATTCCCAGTGTTCAATTAGGGAGCTCTAGTGTCAAAAAAGAGTCTTGTTTTAGGACAGAGAGCAGAACCTTCAGCTCTTCATAAACAAAGAGAAGTAAAAATGCAAAACTCAAGATCATCATGCTCTTGTGGGGTTGGTGTTAAGATTCAGGTTTTGTAGAAGATTCACACGTGGATTCTAGAAGTTCCTAGTTTGGGTTTAGGTCTCTTTAATCCCCATAGTTTATAACCTGTGTCTTACAGATTAAACTAGATGCATATCAAGGACAAAAACAAACAAAAATTATAGCTCTCACACCATTTCATTTCTTTCCTTACTATACATGGATAAAAACTATTCCATGTAATAAATATTACGTAAGAGGCAATACCTTTCAATAAAGCAAATTGATACATTTTTGAAGATCAGGTATAAGATTGGCCATATTTCACTTAAATCTTCAAAGAAGCAAAGAAATTTTTCTTAACAAGCTAGTAATAAGCATGACATGTGAAGAAAAAATGCTGAATTATTTAATGAAATATGTTGAAAATTTCATATAAGACATCAATTAATTCCTTGCTTTCTAAACACAAAATTTAAGATTATAACTTAAAGCTCAAGGTGATTTTAAGCAGTACCTTTCCTGAATTCCTCTATCTTCCCCATAAAAAAGCATGTGCTTTTTTTCCAACAAAAAGGAAACACTAATCATATTTTCAAAAAGTACTTACTGGGAAAAACAAGGTGGGAAATGTTTTAGTTAATTATACTATTACAGGGTCAGGTTCTGAGTCTAGGATCTGGATGTCAACCAGCCCAATTGCTCCTCATCAGCACCTTGGATTTCTGCAGCCAGAGTACAAGTACTCTTATCAAAATCCAGACCAAAACAAATAGGTAAGAAAATTATGAACAATATATTCAAACTTCACACATATACAACACATTTAAATTAATGTTAAACATTTTTTTGAGACTATGATAGCTAATTCTGGAAAACACAGTAGTGTGAGGTGACCCACAGCACTAAAGCACTTGGTAATTTCATTCCTCTTCAAGAATGCACACAAACATGTGTTTAACTTTAATCACAGATCATCTTACTGCTTTCATCTGGACATAATCATTAACCATAAACACGTGCTTAAATGGCTCACTGGAAAGCGATGGGATTACTCACACTCCTACAGATAATTTTCTGCTCTGTGTTGCAGTGGCCCCTTGGCAGGCTGAGCTGTGCTGGCAGCAGGCACAGAGCTGTGGTGCCCTGCAGCCCTCCTGCCCACTCCTCAACAAGTTGTGGGGTGGGATTTGTCAGACCAGGCTCTACAGGGAGACTTAGCAAAAACTCTTGTAAAAAAGCTACAGCCAGTTCCAAGAAACTTTCTAGCGTTGATATTCTTTTTTCAGTAAAACCACTGATAAAGTTAAAAGTTATTGCCAAGTGCACTTGTTAGGTGCTGAGATTAAAGTCTAGCTATTAGCAAGCCTAAATCAGTGGTGGTGAAGGCTGCAGAACCACGCTCTTGCTACATACAAAGAGTATCTTCTGTAAAATATCGAGCTTATTTTTGCACAGAGCCTCAAGCTATGCTACTGGAGAAGCATTCCGTGTGTCAACTCTCCCTCTCCTAAGATACCATATTTATGGCCCTTATGACTGCAATGTCTAACTGCCTTCCTAGAAATGGGAAGATAAAAGTAAACCAGACAGAGCTCACAGCAGCAAGCTGAAATCCATTTCCAGGGAATTAAATTCAGTTCAGAACATGTATCAAATACCAAGCCCTTCTTCTTGGAATAAAAACTGTGCTACAAAAGGCCCAAACAAATTCCTTTCAAATCGCCCACAATCTGAAATGTAGTCATGTCAAATTGTTTAATCCAGCAAAAAGCTGGTAGCCAGCACCGAGACAGACAAACAAGCATTTGACACTTTAAGGAAATAGGATCTGTGAAACTAATAGAGCTCAACACTGCAACCCAGCTGTTTGGTTTGCAGCCACTCACAGAGCAGTGCATTTAGCATGTAAGCCACTTGTCACAGCTGCTCCTGCACGGAACTGAACCACTGCTCCTAACTGGATTGCTGTACTGGATTGCCACGCTACACTGACTGTCAGGACTGGGGTTTTTTCACATCTGGGTAAGGAAATTGCCTTTGATAAATGCTTGTCATGAAAATGAGATCCCCTGTCCCACGGAACAATACCTCTGGACTATGTGCATCACTTAGAAAAGACTTCACCTACTGCCACTCTTCTGCCACAGTTCCTGAAAAATCCTCTACCTGCCTACTTTCTGCAATTAAAGCACCTGTCATTTTGCAGTCTCAAAGCACAAAACAAGAATTTAAGTATGTGCCTTAAAAAATAATACATCTCAAGGAGCTGATTTACTTACACTAAACTGAAAATATTTTTTGGCACCTACATTGACATGATTGTTTTTTTCCTGCAGTTAACATCATTCCCAAAATCAATTCTGTTTTTCACAGAGCAAACTAACTTGAAAAGGGATATTCAAGTTAAAACAAGGTAGCAATCCAGAATTAGATTTGTCATTTGCCTGTTTCTCAGCATTTAAGAAACACACAAAACCAAATTGCCAGTTTTAGTCAGCTGAATTCCAGCCAGACTTACAGAGAAAAAGCTCAGGCATCTGCATGGTTACACATTTATGTTTTTCCAGATAAACCCTGTGATACAACAGAGTATTTTGGTAACATTAAAATCAGTAAGAGATATTAATTATATATATTTTGGATTCTTTGGCCCATAAAGTGTGCAGATGCAAACATTCAGTGAAAATTAGGGGATAATACAGACCAATAAAGTGTGGGGGCAGGGGTAACAAATCAAAACACAGACCTCCTCCCACCCCCAAATTTTGAGGCAGTGGTACAGTAACTTCTGAACTCCTAAATCTGAGAAAAAAAGATTTCATCTCTACCCGGGGCTGCACATTGTCAATATTTAAACTTGTTTTAAAAGTAACTGAATAGGTTCACATATGTCACAAGATTATATTTTTTGCTTTCCAGTTTCAGCAGCTGCCCTGGTGCCCCAGCCCCTTTGGCAATTCCAGCAGGGAGACTGAAGAGTGCACAAACAGCCACAGAACTGCAGCATCCTTTTGGTTCTTCCACATCTCAGACGTTCAAGGAACGTTAGCATGATGGTGAGGGAAAACCTGAATTGCCTTTAGCTTTATTGTACTTAGCACAGCAGTTGTTTGTAAATAGGATCTCAGGAGAGAGCAAGATGTGTTAGGTTCCAAAAATAAAGGAAGGATTTAATTGAGGAAAGGGGGAATATGATCTCTATTAATGGCTGTAGGTCACAAAAAGGAGGAAGTACAATTTAAATGCAGACTCCTGCCAGGTCTACAAAAGAAGCCTTATGAATATGGTGAACAACACAAAATAATAACGAGGTTGATTCTGTCAGAGACACTAAAAAATGTTATGCTGCCAAAAAGAGATTAAAAACATCCATGACTCTAACTATTTGTTTTAAACTAGTCTGTGAGAGGGCAGCTGTGGCACTGCTTCCCAACAGTACTATTCAAGATGGGCAAAAAGTGCACTACTCAAAATTCCTACCTCCAAATATTTTTTATAGATATAATTCTTTCTTCATAGATGTATGCAAATGCCTTATCCTCCCTAAAAATCCTAAAATTACTTTATATTGAAATAGTGTCAACTTGCAATAAATGCAGGTATTTCAACAAATTAGTAAAGAAATTAATTCTTTTTCTGAAACTATCTGAAATGGCCCAGATCTACTGACAAGGAGGTGAATGACTGATTGTAAATTCTGAGATCTAGAATGGATCTTATGCAATTTGTCATTATCAAAAGGAACAGAAGGAACAGGAACAGAAGATAAGGGGTTTTTTCCACTGAGTTCATGAAACAAAAATATTTGTTAACATTTGGGACAAAAATAAGAAGAGTAGATAGATTCAGTGGCATAAAACAACAGCTCTGTGACTCCAGGTTCACTTAGGAGATTTGAAAGCCTTAAACTGAAGCACAGATTGATCATCATGAAAATTAAACACAGTTTACTTTGACTAGCATCACACCTCCTATAAAATAACTTTACTGATTTCCATTTTTCTAAATAAATTTGCTGTATTTGCTGCCATACAAACAGCCAATACTTCTAGATCTGTCCAAACTTATTTCTAAAGCTACTAAAAATCTAGGGAAGAGATTGTAAACGCTGGCTTATAAGACTAGAAATCCAGAAGAGAGCCCAGCTCTATCTTCTAAGTGGAAAGGTGAGTCCTGGGTGTCCCTGTCAAAGGTTGGACCCCATGATCTTGGAGGACTTTTCCAACCTTAATAATTCTGTGATTCTGGAATAAGCATTAAATCAGTTCTGAATCAGCTGTTGGGTGGCAAAGGGAATGTACAGTGTTGTTCTGAACTTCCATTCCAGATAAAAAGGTCAAGGATGAAACACTAGTTGTGTTTCACATTTAAAAAAAATGAATGCTTCAGGGAAATAAAAAATAACTTTAATCAAAAGCTGCAAATGAACGGCAAGAAAAAAGGCTTTGATGGGGGTAGGGAACTACCTGGAAACTACTGGAAGTTTGGACAGAGGGAAGGGAAATGCACAACACAACAACAAGCCCTTTGATAAAGGATGCATGTTGGAAAAAGGCAATTACTCACACTTTTTTCATTAACTTCTAATCCTTACCTTCACAGAGCAGCCCACACGCCCACCTCCAGGAGCACTATCCCCGCTCTCAGTACTGCCTGATCTCTGCTGTGTTACAGCTTCAGCTTTAGCAGGCTGATTGCTCCATGTCATCTCCTGCATTTTTTAGCAAAGTACCCAGATCCTCCTGGAATACTGATGATAGCATTTGCTGAGCACATCTGTTTTCACGAGACAGAGCAGCTCTCTGTTTGTCAGTCACACTGCATCTGCCTTGTACCACCATTCACAATATTACTGCTTCCAATTTCGCTCATGTTTTCTTTTTGCTGCTGTTTAAAAATGCAAGTGATGAAACAGCACTGCCACATTTCAGGCATCTCTTCAAACACAACGGGACAACAAAGTGTGTGTCTCTTCATGCTGACAATCCCAAACGGACTCAGCTCCAGGTCCAGGTAAGATGTTTTTGTAGTACATCTACACAATCACACTATCACCACAATCCTTTGCTTCAGTCAAACAAACTCTTTTGGCATGTAAGATAAAAGCCTTGCTCCAGCCTTTTGGCCTTTCCTATCAAGTAATCCAGAAAGATAGGACATGAAGTATTCAAGTCTGACTGACTTTGATGAGCAGTGAAATTCAAACTTCTAGATAGACTGTATTATGCTCTTTTAGTTTAACTCCAACTTGTAATTCTATTTGCTTGATAAATAGGGCCATTCAGAGGTGCACTGAAGGCTCTGTTATGAGTTTCACTCATTCTTCAGTGATACCTCAAACCACTGAATGTGGAGGGAGGGAAGAGACGCTGCCAGTAAAGGGAGTGTTACAAACTTTATCTTCCTCTCAAGCATCAATACTTGTGAATAAAGGACCCACAGTGACCATAACCTCCTTTGCAGCCTCTGCCCTTATTTTCCTTATTTCCTTATCTTTTCCACAACAAATTAAGCACCAAGATGCTGAAACCTTCATCCCTCTCATTTCATAAACAAACTCTTTCAAAAAATGTGGCTTGTTTTCAAATTACATACCACATTCTTACTAATTAGCTGCTTTACTCAACTCATGCTTTTGTAGGAGATACTCACAAACAGTCTAGAAGATGAAGATTTTTGTACATGAGTAGAATAAAAGCAGGAAACTTTGATGTCCAGTTAGCAGTCACAAGCATCAGACCATGCCTGCATGAGAGCAATTACTCAGAAGCAGGTGCTAGCAATTCCTTTTGTTTCTCTAAATAAAAGCCTTCACGGGTGGAATCAGCAAACCACAACTGATAAACAGGACACAATTTCCCCTGAAATACCTTGGGTTTCTAGTCTAAACAATTCCTGGATAATTTGACAGTCAATATATATAACAAAACAAAGTCTACAGAAAAGCAATGGTGACTTTTTTTCCTTCACTTTTGAATTCCATCATCTTTAAGTACAAAGGAAGGATTAAAAATGTTTTGTGAGTTGATGGTGGCTGAAATAGTTTATACAAAATGCAAACACCTAAAGAAAAAATAACAAGCCTGTCAAAATCTTAAAAGCAGATAGAGATACGAGATTGATTACCCACAGAGATCTTGAATTTTTGTATTTATCTGGGGAAAAATATACAGAATTATATTTATATTTTTATCCCTTTTCTGACATCAAAAACATTCCCAGGCTTCTAAAGTTGTTTTCTCTCTGAGGGAAGGAAGCTGCAGGGCAGGTGGGTGACACTGTGGGCACAGGCTCTGGCTGAACCCTGAACTCCACCTGGGAGCCACAGCAGCAGATGTGCAAACAATCTCAAAAGTAAACTCACAGATTAAAAGTGGTGCCACAGGGAATGAAAACCCATTTTGCCTCAATGTAGGGAATTATAAAGAGTCTTTATTGGATGGAGAAACACACAACTCTCATTTCTGAGCAATCCTTCCCTCTTCTTAGTGCTTCACGTGTTTCCCACTTGGGAGAACAGGTTAGAAGGGTGAGTCCATCAGAATGTTCATTCATGGGAATTCCCCTGAGGAAGAGCCTGATATCTCATTTTTTACACAAAGTAATGAAATATGTGAAACAATTTATGAGATTCTACTTTTAATTCAGTCTGTAAAAGGTATTAGCTAACCTGAATAATGAAATCATTTTTAGAAAATAAAAAGCAGTTCAGGTAAGACTGTGAAACTGGTAAAAGAGCTATTTCCTCCAGAGCTGAGAGATCACTATAAGTAATTTTATTTGGTTAAATAATTACAAGAAAACAAAACCACAACAACAAAACAAGATAACATATGTTTAACTTTCAGGTGCAGAAAAAAGGTAGATTAATTTGGCATGACAGAAACATAAATCTCAGGAAAAGCACAATTTACTTGATAATTCTATTATTCCAGTTGACAGAGCTTTTGAACATGAAAATAGTTCTTAACAGGTTTGCAAATCCCTGAGAAATTATTCAAATAAAGGGAAAGGAGGCTATGTAAGTCTCACATCACTTCTTTTTGAGAAGTTTTTGTTCTTTTTCTTTTAATATGGTAAATTATACTTGGCGCAATGACCTGTTTTAAAATTAGTTTGTTACAGCATAAATTGAATCTTCTGCACTACCTTGTGCAGTACATGACACTGGAAGTGCAGTCAAAATTCAGGTCTGTGAATGAATTTTTCACTTAAAAACGTCTTTCAGCTCAGATGATTGGGAACACAAATATGTGCTCTCTGTCACTTTGCTGTACTAAGCATTCATCTTTAATGCTGGTGTCAGCACTATCGCAGTTTTTACTGCTTGCTTATTTCTTTTGTATGCAAATCTTCAGAATAATGAACCAGGAGCTATCACCTTGCTTGAAAAAGTCTCCAGCAGATATTAATTGTGTTTATCCTGACTTGGCATGTTGTGTCAAGACTTGGAAGGTGGTAGGTTCTGCCTTAACAGTTCAGACAAGAAACTCAGAGTGCTTTAAAACAGATGCAACTTCTCCAGTACTGCAGAGGGCAGCAGACAAACCTATGCATGAAATGTAGCACCTTGAGTGAACAGAAATATTTCTTGAAGCCACCAGTCACCAGTCTGATTCTGTAGCTTGATTATAAATGTCTGTGCTTGTCATCAAATCTGGCCTGGCAATATGAACCTTGGAGAAATATTCCCCCTCCCACAAGCAGACAGTCCCATTGCTGGCTTCATGAATTTTTGAATTCATTGGTGACCCACTTCTAGAGTTGAAGTAATTTTTGGCTCATCTCTTCAAGGCTTACCTCTACACAAGACAGGTGAGACACCAATGTTCAGTGGAACTGAGCTGGAACTACCTCAAATGGGTTTGTCAGACTCTAGAGATCCTTCATGTTCCACTGATAAATCCCAGTTTCCTTAAACACTTACTTGTTTAAATACTGCCACTGCTCGTGGAATCTTTGCTGTGTGAACACAGCCCTTTTTTTAACCCAGTTCATTATGACAACCCTTGCAATTGCCAGTGCTCCTCCTGAATGCTCCTAATTGTGCTCATTCCCAAAGTGTTACTGGTGGATTTGGAAAGCATGCACAGGAATTGCTAACCCACCACTGAAACCCAAAAATCTCTCAGGTGAAACAAAGCAATTACTTAGGAGTGCCCAACTCACCCAATTTATCAAAGATAATTATTTGAAGTATTAACTGATGTTTCATTTCAAGGCAATTCATAGATCTTTCAGAGGTGTAATTAAAACTGGAGCTCTGAGCTGGGTGAGAAAATCGAGGCCATGCCCTGCCCTTGCCCCTGTGCTTTCTAGGCAAGCACACAGACCCACTGAAATGCAGTAACACACTGAGTCATAGAATTTATTTTCTAAAGGCTGGATCGATGGCCTCTTGAATTCATTCATAGTTTGCTTATCCCAAAGAAAATTAGGTACTGTTAGAAAAACAAACAAGATTTTTCAGCTTATTTACTTAGAACAATAAGGGAGGTCAATCCTAGGAAGGTTTCCATAGGAACCATCACTGCCAGAGATTGAGCAGAAAGGTGTTGGTTGGGCTCCCTCCCTAATAAACTGGAATTAGCCACACTCCCATTCCCAGCATGAGTGCTCAGCCCTGCTGGCTCCCTTATTGCTGCTCTGCTGACAGCCTGCCTGGAATGGCACCCAAAGGAAGGATTGCTACCTCATGGGCACCGCAAATATGGATTCACTACGATTGGGGGTGTTCTTTGTTGTGGAGAGGGCTTATCCTGACAGTCAAGAATGATCAACAACCAGGTACCAGATTGATAATCCACAGCTCATCTGAGCAGAGAGCAAGAGATTAGAGTGGTGCTCAATACTTCCCAGCTGCATTGGGGTATTATACACATTAGCTCTTGTTGTTCAATACTACTAAAGCCCATGCAGCATTTTATTATTTCTGATTTGTTGTATCTAAGCTTGAGCACAGTCTCTGATAATAAAAGGACAAGTCACTAATCTCTGCATCACACAGTTGCTATCATCTGACAATTTTATATTCATACTTTATTGATTCCTATGAAAGAAATATTCTCTGCTGATTTTTAAATTACTTACATAGAAGAAATGGCTCAGCCTTATCTCTGCCTTTGGCTGGATACAGCAAAAGTATAAAGATTTTTTTTAAGAGTGATAGTACAAAGCAGTGTGCTGACAATGTGATTTAGCTGTGCTTAAAACCAGAGAGTAAATCCAGTTGATGGCAAAATTGAAATAATAAGTTCATCTTATCTACTAGCATAAAAAGGGAGAGAAACCACACTACTGAAGGACCGATTTTAGAGAATGATGCAGCATCTTACTAAAGATTTTATTCTTTCTTAAAGACATACTTTTACTTTGTTCTTCAAAAAAAAAATCAATCTTCTATATTAAATGTGTGCCTGTGTGTCTCAAGAACAAGTGAAACAAAAGGCAGAAGTTACTGTGAAGCACTAAGTTCCTCTGCTGCACCAGCACCATGTGAGAAATCAGGAAGAACAGCACTGAAATCATTTGACCATAGTGACAGAGAAGAGAATCCAGCCTCATGCAATACTGTATTTTTATTTTTCTACAGAAAAATGCCTAGTCCTGCAAAATGTCCTATAAAAGGCCTGTGTCTTTGTTAGTATCTCCTTATCTCCTGGAAGATAAATTTCAAACCTCCCCTCAGTACTACAACAATGAAGTTTCCCAATATGCTTGCAAGTGAAATATCCAGAATTTAAAACCCCTGAGCACCGCAGCTGCTTTCCATGAATGTTCTGGAGAACACTGCACAAATCTGCCCTAGCACAGCTTTAAACAACAGCTAATAGCTCCTCATGCATCTTTCTCTTGAATCCCCTTTCATTTGCTCTTCTGACAGAGACGGGCACAACATCCTCTGGGCACACAGGCACTTCCAGGACTGTTAGAAGAGTCAGCCCTGTCAACCTTCCTCTGCAATTATGCAATAAATCTCTTCTTGTGCCATTTTAGAGAGATCAAGCCCTCCAAGGAACAACCCTCTTACTCCAGGTCACACATTAATATCCGGATGCTGTTCTCATTACTGTGATGGTAACCCAATGTATAATTCATACAAGAATTATATGTGAAGAAACAAGAGTCTGGCCAAGGCAGTGGTACTTGTTCCCTTGCTGATTCAGAATTACCTCCAGAGTGGTTCTTTCATTTGTGCTCATCAGGAGTCAGGGAAGTTCAGGGCCAAATCAATAAAAAAACATGTCCTGCCTCTCCAGCCTGGGCAGAAATAGCCACATCAATACAGAAAATCAATTCATTTTTCTGTAGTTGCATAGGATTAGTATCAAGGAAGACAAGATATATTTGATTTTTAAAATAAATTTAGAAAAGGTCCAAAGAAACATCGATAAATCTATCATTTATGAAAAAAAAATTGCATGTCTCCACTCAGAGCTAAGTTTTTCTAAGTACTAGATGCTACTCATTCTTAGAGATACTTTACTTGAAAATCTCTTACTTTGATGTATTTTTATTCCTACAACCAGATAAGATGCAAAACAATTTCCACACCACCCCTGTTTACTGAAAGCAGGAGCAATCAATGCCTTTCTGCTTCACAGACATTCAAGTCAACCCCACTTGCCAGCCAACCCAAAGTTAAGACAGCATTCACAGAGCAGCAGCCAGCTGATGTGACCTGATGTGACACAGGACAGGGTGTGTCAGCAGAGCCCCCTCCCTGCAGAGGGCTGTGACTGAGGTGTGCCTGCAGCCAGCACACCGATCCCTCCAGCTCATCAGCCCCTTCTCCAGCCTGCTCTAAGGCTGGGACTCCTGAGGAAGGCACTTCAGGGAGTCCCTCCTGTCACAAAGCCTGCTGTTTGCAGTGCTCTGTTTCCAGGGGATGTCTCTGCAGCGTTGCTTGAGCAGAAGAGAGGATGCTGGAGGATTTCCGTGGGAACAGGTAAACAGTGAAACTACTCTTAATGTACCTGTCTTTAAAAAAGTGATGCTCTGTCTGAATTAAGCAGCCCTGCTCATCTGCTTAGGAAACACTAAGGAGAATTTTTGGTATGGCAAGGAAAAACACTAACAGGATGAGAAAAATACTCTTCAGCTTTTAAATGTCCCCATTTCAGTACGAAGTTCTTAATTTTACTCAGCTCTATTCTAGCCACACAGTAAAATATTACATCTGCAAGACTGAACAGTAAAGAACAATCAGCATATGGCAACAAGGCTTAAGTGACTGAAGAGATGGCAGATGCCACACTCCAGGCTGGGCTGTGAATGGAACACACCAACACAAATGGCCTGGACTGGCTGAGCTCACACACACACAACCCCTCTGGGCATCACGAGGGCAGGAATGAGGCTCTGTCCACCCAGGCTTCCTCCTAATTACTGAATAACTGACTGCCACAGGATGTCATATTTCAATTAGCTGCAATGTCTTATTTTTTTTGGGTTGGATTTTTTTCTTTCCCTCCACAGAAAAGTTCACTTTTCTCCCCACCACATTCCTAACTCAGTTTGAAATTTTCCTTTTTGGGGCTTTCTCACACACAGATCCTAAATCCTCTTCTCCATTCACCCCTTCCACAAGCAGATTATTTTAATTAATATTTTCTTTACACTCTAACACAGTCACCCTGCAGAGTATCTATTTTATGAACATTACTGGAAAAACTAGCTTCTTTTAAACTTAATTAGCACTGTTTTCTAGAAGGACTGTATGTTCAAATATGTGAACAGTAGTTGCCACTAAACCCTCTATTTCTGGAAATTCTGCTTGATGATCTTTTAAAGTATCTAAATGATGCAGACATATGCCATGGGATCATAGGATCATGATCATTTTATGATCATGGCATCATTAAATATAAAATAAATTAGAAAGTATGCTATAATTCTAATTTGAAATTATAGCAAGATATATGTAATTTGATCTAATGTGCTTTATTGCACCTTGGAGGTGTAACTTACACCAATTTGAACTACCCAGTCCAAAAGCAAAATGCAGCTTTCAACACACACTAATCTGATGTGTTGCCTTTTTTTACAAATGTTGCATACAACTAAAAAAAAACAAACACCAAAACACCAATATTGGTGTTAAGGATTTCTCAGTGTTAGCAGAATGTCACGAGTTTTGTCATCCTGCACTGCAATGGGAGATATTGTTATTTAGTCACATTGCAGCTCCCAGAATAACCTGGTCATATGCTTGCTAAGCAAGAAGAACAAGCAAAGCAGACCTTGTAACAAAGGATGTGTTCTTTCATTTCACCAAATTCAGGGTCAACATGAACTAGATTGAGGCAGTCAGAAGACTACAATAAATGAAGAAAAATATGAGTTGAGTCAGCAGGCTGTGGTAGACACTGACTGGGCAGGACAATAATTAGTTTAATAGAGGTGCTTAAAACATTTATGGAATTAAAGGAGAGAGGAGATGGTCCTAACCTGAAGACAAGAAGCAACACAAGGACCCAAGAAACAACATAACACAACACAGCCCTCAAGATCTGATAACCTCACTTAATTGTGGGTTAGTTTGTGATTCGTAGTAGACATCTGAATTAACGTAGCTATTCTGCAATTGGCAATCAAGTCATACATTAAATGCATTTGCATTTTGAAGCATCACAGTAAACCGAAATAGTTCTTTGCCCTCTCTGGAGTTATTTCTTTGCCCACTTCCTTCAAATCAGGTAGTGAGTGGGCTGAAAGCGTTTTGACAGCTGGCTGGCCAGACTGACAAGGCCAGTGGCCCCTGGCTGATGTGCAGGGTGTAAATCCCCAGGCACCAAGGAGTAAAAATGCACTGACTGCTCAAACCTGCTCCATTCTCAGCAAGCAACACACCTCACCATACAGACAGTGCTGCTTTGTGTTCCAAAGATCTTCATTAAGTTCACCCCTAGATTCAGCCCTGGGCAAAGAGTATAAAAGACATACTTCAAATAAGTCAGTGTAGCTTAGCTGAAATAAACCCAAGGACCTAATTTTGAACATTTACAATAAAATCACACCAGAAATACCAGCAAGAGATATTCTATCACCATTCTCCACTTAGAGAAAAATAACAGAAATTACAGATGTCTAACACTCATAATTGGAAAGCAAGAATTGCATTTTGAGCACTGGGAAATAAAATGTATCTATTCACCACTCCTGTTACATTTTAAAAGAAACTATATAATAGCCATCTCTTCAGCTTTCTTCTTACTTGTTCACAGCATCTTTCACTTTGAATAAGAGCTAAGATCAGCAACACATAGGCAACAATTCCCAGCAATTTCAGACCAATTTTTTAAATTGTTGTAGGATGTTCATGAAGCACAGCATTCTCAAAATACCTTTCCTACAGTTTTCCTCTAATCCATGAATGTAATCAACAGAATTCCAATTAATTTGTATTTAGTGCATGGTTTTGTTTGTCGAAGAAACTACTCTCCTAAGCTCCTCATATCATTATTGTCAGAAATGGCTTGTAGCTTCAATATTTAAAGTCAGGGAGAAAGAAATGGAGTTATTTTATAACCACCACTTCATTAGTTATTCCATGAGTATTTGAAATGAAGACACAGCATTGTGCACGGTAAATTATCAACAGAACAACTGCATTGCATCCCCTGCATTAGAATGGTTTTTGCTGTAAAAACAAGTTTGTTTCCACCTCTGGCAAGCACGCCTCAAAACCGGCTGGGATCAAAGATGAAAGTGTGTATAGCAGTGGTATCTTACCTTCCCAATCTCCCACAGGTAACAGCAACACAGAACAAATACTAAACCTAATATTTTCCTTTTATAGGAATAAAATAATAGGTCTCAAAAACGTTATCATATTGTTTTAAAATGTAATAAATAACAAAAAAGATGGAAAAGTATGAGTTCCAGGTTAAATTTCTAGAGACGTGAAACCAACACCTTGCAGCATTCCCTATTTTAACTATTTTACCTTTCTGACATGCTGATGTATTTTGAACGAATGTTGAAGGTTTTTTGGAAAGGTTACAGATGCTCCACAGGCTATGAATAAAAGAGACAACTGCATTCTACAAAGCCACTGATGCATGAATGGCCAAAACACTTCTCAATGAACTGAAGCTACGGCAACTCTTCCTAGGAAATCCCGATGTCGTTATCAGCATGTCCCCAAACGCTAGCACTGAGGGAGCTCCAGGAAGGCCAAACTGCACCTACTTTTTATTTACAAGTCATTTAACCACAGAGAATCTTTCCAAATGCTCTGACACCCAGGAGTGAGGCTGGCTCAAAGGATGGTTTATGCATGGAACACAGCGCCTAATTATTTCTGTGCTAAGTCTCCCAAAACTCAGGTCATCCCAGCCTTGTACAGATACAACTACTCAAAGTCAACCAAATCTTTTCAGAAAAATTTTAAATGTGATGAAACAATTGATTGTAAATGGATCAGCTAAGCAAAATGGCTTTGAGAATCACAAAATTTATTTAGATTGATAGCAGTAGGCTTGAAAGGTATATGGTCCAATTACTGCCTACTCAATTTATGCAGCTGTTACTCTTGCCCACATTTTAACTTGGCACATACAAAATCCAAAATTCAGTGTGTTCACTGGTAGCAAACATTTTACCAGATGGTTACTTAATCAAATGTATTTCTTTGGTAATACAGAAACTTTGAACTACTAGCATATTTTTAAAATACTGATGTATTTATAAATCTAAAAGCAGTTTCAGCTCTTTTTATAAATTTATAAAGTCCTATACATTTATAATAAATACTTGAACAGAATTCCCAGTTTCAAAGAGAGCAGATCTATTACATTTTGGTTTAGAACTTCTCCCTCTGCGCTGCAGGATTTGCAAGTCTGAGAACATTAGAAAGAAGTGGTTTTCATTCTGTTGTCATTGGAACACAACTAAGAACATCACGACTGTCTACAGACCTAATTTCAACATGTAGAGTTGGGAGTACATGAAGATCCACACAATTTTTACACCAGAGAAGTTCAGCAGAGCAAGCAAGAAACTCCACGAAGCCATGAGGACGTGCTTACTGCTGGCTCACATCACAGCCAGCTCCCATCCTAAAAGTCTCAAATGTAGGACTGAAAATTAATTTTTAGCTGAATACTCCAGGTGGACCTTCTCTGACAGAGAGTCTGATCCAGTCAAAACTGAGCTCATCCATCTCATTAGGTTTGTCTGACACAGCTCACGCTGGGACACTGAAAAGCTGAAAAACATCAGGCTCATCATAAAAATTACCAGGCTGCCAAGACAAAGGATTTGCCATGTCCAGACACGTCCATTCATTTGTAATAGCTTCTGAGAGCTTTTAAAGTGATTTTCTTCTCTACAGAGCTCAGAATCATCATATACTCAAAGGACAGGAATAGAGTGGATTATCAGTGAAGCTACTTTCATGCATATTATCCGTATATAATGTTTTGGGGTTTTTTTTTTCAAATCTAGGATTCTCTGTGCAATGCGAGACTAGCCAAGCTCTAGTCTCTAGTCTAGTTTAAAAAGGTACGACTTCAGAGGATAAATACGTATCAATGTATTTGTCTCACCAGGTTGAAATTTGTCCTTTTATTTCTGTCATGCACTCCACCTTTAGTTATTGAGAAAAAGACATAGGAAAAAAAGGGGTTTTAAAACCTTGAAAAGATGATTTCCATACTGGACCAGTGAAGGCTAATTACACAGGCAGGGATAAGCAGCATCACTTGGACTCTGTGTCAGTTTGAGAAGACACAGCTCAGAATAAAACAGGAACGACCCAACAACAGCAAACTAAAAGCATTAATGTTCTTTTTAACAGTGTCAGCAGGTTTCAAGTCACAGCGTGGAAGCATGAAACCCACATTAAACAGAATTTGTACACTTGCTTGCCACAACAGAGTCTTAACCCCCAACACACTCTTTATTGTGCTCTAGGAAGGAAATCTAATTTTCCATTTCAGTCTGCATATCAATACTATCTTCCTGTGGTACGCCTGGGTCCCTTATTCCCATGCCATATGGCAAATCAAATTCACAACTGAAAGTCAAGCAATCACAATCAGCTGACTGCAGGCAGACTTTAAAATAGGAAATTCCTGTTTTCCTATACAGGCCTCTGCATTCTCTCTGCTAAAATATTTATTAATTTGAGCTAATATTAATTATTAATTTAGCTCCAAATGTGTTCCTTTTCCAGTTAAGAGTCAAGCTTCAGTTTAAACCATATTCTGTAAATGTTTTATTGATCAAATACTAGTTCTCTTTAGGAGCATCCTCAGTGATCTGACAGAAACAAAAGTTCAGAAAACCCTTCAGGTGCCAAAATTTGAAACAACTTCTTTTAACTACAGTAATTTCACGAATACAAGCCGCAGCAAGAAGACTAAAATTTTGGTGGAAACCCGGAAATGCGGCCAATATTCCGGTGCGGCTAATCTATGGACAAAAATGTGATATCTGCCCTTACCTAGTATCATGCTGGTCCAGTCCCGAGCCAAAACAGTCTGAAATCCATGGTTTCCCGTTGTTCCGACGATGAACCAATCAGAGAACAGCTTATTGCCTGCCTGTGGATGGCGGCGTTACTGAGGGGCGGGGGTTGTTATCGGGGTGAGTTACCTCGGCAGTTCGATAAAAGTGTGTGATATTTCTCTGTACTTTTTAAAGTGTTTTCAGTCTTGTGTGGCTACGGGGCTGGCTGGGCTCGCAGGGAGAGGGCTGGGGGAGCCTCTCTCCCCGCAGGGAGAGGGATGAAGCGGCCACTCGGCTCGCAGGGAGAGGGCTACAGCGGCCGCTCCCCCCGCGGGGCTGCGAGGGCTACAACGGCCGCTCCCCCCGCGGGGCTGCGAGGGCTACAACAGCCGCTCCCCCCGCGGGCTGCGAGGGCTACAACGGCCGCTCCTGTGCCAGCACGGAGATGTGGCTCCACTCGGAGCTCAGCTGCCTGCCTGCACGGCTGAGCGGCTGTTTAAAGGCAACGCGGATCCATTGGGAATGCTCGCAAAATGACCACACTATTGTTCCTGTCTTTTTCGGCTTGTAAATAAAGGGTGTGTCTTTTTTCACTTGGAAACAATGTTTCCGAGGTCGGCAGTAAGCCAGTAAGCCCCGGCGATCCCGCGATTGTGTTACTAAATGACGATTTTGTGAAAGTTCGTGGCGAACTAAAGTGCGGCTAATATTCCGGGTGCGGCTTATCTATTGACAAAGACATCAATGTTGCCAACACACCGGATATGCGGCTTATACTCCGTGCGGCTTGTGTTCGTGAATTTACTGTACTTATTTTTTAGCATGATGTCCCAAATAAGAATACAGAAACAATTTACAGGTACATTAAGCCAAGGAAATTGTTCTTCTCAACATCTGAATTAAATGCCTTATTATAATATTCAAGACAGACTTTTTGAATGCCCTTTGTTTACTTTAAAATTGTATATAAAAAAGGATAGCATATACATTCAATTATTCTGCTTTGTGTCTTCATTCTTGTTTTTTTCATGGAAACACAGAAACAGGACAAATCTGCAGGAACAGGCAGCAAATGCTTTTTTCATCTTTACATTTCTCTGTCTGTTCTCTCCTCATTCTCTGCATGCCAATAGACATTTGTAAGAGAACAAACAGGGGGATGCCCAAATATTTTTTTGGTGAGTCTCAATATTTACTGCTATCACCAAACAATATAGCTTTACTTACAAATTACTTACAAATATTGCAGATGGGAAGTAGAGAATAACTTTTTTTTCCTCTTTGCTTGTGCATGCACAAATTTCACTTCTTCTTTAGTAAACTCCCTTATCTCAACCTTCAAACTGTCCTTCTATCTTATTTTCTCTCCCCTGGGAAGGCTTGGTGGCCACCTGGCATCCAGCCAAGGGCAACCAACCACATTCCCTAACTCCCAGGTATCACTATTACTGGCATTACTGTTCTTGATAGCAAGGTAGAGTTCCAGAGATGTCTGGTACAGATCAAAATTTTTTGCTAAGAGATTTATGAAAACATAACTGAAAATGTCACTTACGACCAGGGCGTGTGCAATGAATGTCTAGGTTTGGTCATTTATTCAAAGTTAAAATGCTCTATTCTTCCCTAAGTGTTATTTCTCTCTAAATGTGCCTGAATTTCTTTCAATTTCCCAATGTGGGATGATAGTAAAATATAACAGAGTAGTTTTCAAGGTCTTGATGTTTCTACAAGCAGCTGGAAGGACCCCGTGCCTGCAAGGCACCATCTTCAGAGCAGGCACACACCAAAAGATTTTGGGCACTGGAAACTTGTGCTTGGAAGGAGCACATTCACATGACTGAGTCCAGGCCTTGGAGGTAAATATAATTTTTCCACTGATATATAAATTTATATTTTTGAATACATGTCTCTCAATTTGTTTTTTCCTGACGATAAATTACAGTCAAACATCTCTCATTTTCAATTTCATTCTAATGAGATATTTGTGGCCATACAAAGCAATTATTGCAGTTTCCTCACAGCTCTATCTAGCCCTTTTTTATCTTTGCAGCACACTGAATGATAAATGCTGTATTTACCAAATGCTAATATTAAAATTAGAGTTGAAAGGGAACACGAATATTAAAGTCTGATGATTCTGTGCAGGAAGCTAAATCATTAGGCCTTAAGAGCTAATGGCCTTAGGAACACAAAACAGCTTATTTATGCATTAAAGATGCAATGTATTTACATTTTTCCAGTTCATGAGTTTTATGGTGATTTTCTTGCCTGCACTTTGCCTCCTTTATAGTTTGTACAAAATGGACATGTTTTCAAATTTGGGTAAGTATGAAAAAGAAAACACACTAGCATGAAAAAACACCACATGTTTTGGTTGTACAGCAAATCTGAATTTGACAAATCTGTTTTAAAATATTTTTATGAAAAATCCTACTTTTGTAAACTAAAGGGCTGAATTGATATTATGCTGAGCTGTCCTTTCTTCATAGAAACGTTTCAAATGTTTCAAAATGAAATGCAAAATGATGGCTCACTTTGTTGTCATTTTCTGTGAAGGTTTTTGAAAGGTTTTTCTAAAAGTTGGCTTTTCTCTTTTTCCTCTTCAAAGCACTGAGTGCTTTGATGGCAGAGGCAGGACAGAAGGCCTACAAATATCACAGTATTTATTTCAATGGTAAACTACTAATGCATTTACAGTGAGTATAAATGCAAATCTGACAGCAACAATTGCACAACCACAGAATTCAATATAATGATGTTCAAAATGACATCTGTTATATAGGAGAGATGAGGAATTCACCTGAATTCTAGTCAGGTACATTGATTGGGTTTTTTTTTAAACTCAGAGTTGTTTTTCTAGATGACAGGTAGTCATTTGAAAAAATAGCATTCTTACACACAGAAGAAATATCCATCACCTTCAAACAGTGTGGTACTCCAGAGAATTTCATAGGTTGATTTAAGGACTTTTAGGAAATAAAGCTCTGGGTTTTTTCCCTGGGCTTAAAGCATTGTCACAGTCTATCATGTGTTATCTCATTAATGCATTATCATTGGAAAAAAAAGCTTTAAATATAAAAATACATTTTATCACAGATAAAATGGAATAAAACTCAGTGGAAGAGCTAATGCCTTCCCTAAATGCATTTAAACCAGCTATGATTGCCCTGGTAGTTTAGGGAGGTTGCATTGAGAAAGATTTATCATTATGATCTGATCATATCACCAGGAATTTTCTATGGACTCCATCTTTATGTACATTGAACAGGATGGCCTGCAGGAAAAATTAACAACTGCAGTAACAGTTCTATAATGATTTCCTTTTAGCCCACTATTCCAGCTGCTCAACACTTCCTGAAATTTCAGCTTTCTAGATGCAATTTCAACAAACTGGGTGCAAAAACCAAACAGACCTACTGTTTGACTAGTAGTAGAGTTAAAAGAGAATAAATAACATGAACAAAGTAGAAAAAAGCCATTCCCCCCCACGTTTGCTTTTAAGAAGAGAAAACACCTCTGTCTTTTAAGAAGTCTGGAGATTTTAATCTGAAAGGTGGTAACACCACACAGGAATTAAGTTTTGGAGGAAATGGCTGTCTAGTCAATGCTGTGGCCACTGATCTGAAAACTCTCAGCAAATTTTCAACAGGTTATTTGCTGTGTTCCTATACACTCAGCTCTAATGATACCATTGCAGTTTCTGAAGCTGGGTACCTTCACAGGTAACTGGAGGTGATGAGATTCAGCAGCAAAGGGAAAGATGTTTTTAAAGGACATTGTGTTGTATCTCGCAAGGGTAAATACAAGATCCTGGCAGCTGGTGAAAGAAATAAAAATTGACCATGGCAAGGGAAAAATCTTCTCATCCAAGAGTTGTACAGCTGTAGCTGCTCCGTTATATAACCAATAAAAAACCAAGTTATTCACCAAGACGGAAGGAGGACACACCCTGTTAGTTACCTTCAACTAAAAAATCTAGAGTGTTATGCTTTTAGTAGAGAACTTTAAATTACTGAATACATCCTCAGTTTAGTTACTCTCCTTCCACAAAATACAGTCACAGAAGCAGAAAATGCACTCAACTCCCTTTGCACCGCCCTTGTGTCATGTTGTAGCTCCCAAACACCATTCTTATTTGTGTAAGCAAACTGTAATTGTTTTCTTTTCCCTTTCAGTGGGAACAGAATTAGACCCAAAACCTCTCAATTATAAATGTTCCCCATGCTTCACTTTCCCACTACCATTTGTGATGACCTACCAGTGTGCAAGTGCCCCATTTGTGCCTGAAGTAATTTCAGATTATAAGAATCCTGCACAGCAGCAACTTCAGACTTGCAGGAGAAAGCTTGCTGCTTTCCTTATTTTAACTTTTCCACAGAAGAGGTCACATAGCAGTTAAATGTTGCAATGATTCTGCAGGCAGCTGAAGGATGTATCTCACCACATAAGACAGATCTAGGCTTCGAGCAAATAAATAACTTTTTGTGCAAAATACAGGTATAGAATCCTTTTTTTTTCCCACTACAGGTCTCTGAAAAGCCCTATTACTTCTTCCCTGTTGGCAATAGAGAAGAAAGACCATTATTAGTGTTTTCCAAAATGCTGTTAACAAGATTGGAGTATTAGTCATGCAAATAATTTTCATTTCTGAAAATATTTTTACTCCATTAAGAGTATTTTCCCATTTAGTTCCCCTGATGGCAAAAGACACCAGTAAAAGATGGAACCAGTCAAGGAAGAAGCAATTACTTCTCTCTTGCTGATGAGACAACAAATTGGAGCTAGTCAAGTTTCTACTGAAGCATCAGACTGCTGACATAAAGAACAGCACTGTTAACTCCTGATTCTTGTCAATCATGAGACAACTCTTCCTGAAAAACTGTCTGAGGCTTCACTTTATTAAACCATTCACTTTACAGGATGCTACAGGAGTGTTTAGAAAGGTACACAATGTTAGGCTTGGAATGATATGTAGATTTATTTCTATCTGAAATATGTAAGGGAACAGTCCATGATGAGAGAATCAAATTTCACAGCTAATAGGTTCACTGATTACAATGAATTGTCGGTATTTAGTTAAAACACCTCCACTCAGCCAAGACTGTCATGATTTCTGATGGAAGTTGGAACATTTCATTGCACATTGTCTCAGTTGTCATCACATCTTTGGCTCAGTAATTTTTTCTCTTAAATCAACTGCCTTTGCACTGGAACTCTGTTGTGCATGTAAAAATGCTAAAAAATCTACAAACTTGGTAACCTGCAAAACTTGGTTCTGCAATTTTAGGAAAGCATAAGGGACAGTTCCTCAAAAGTCTTCCCTTTTCCAAACATGTGGTGGTGTCTGGCAGGTAGGCTACATTTATTAGGCAGCTCCTGCAGCCAGATTCTTCCAATAGGTTTCAAACAAATGCACAACAGAAAACATGTGCATCTACACAAATCCTGAGAAAATTACTCAGAATGGCATTTATTTAATTAAATATTTGTATCTCTCTGAAACGTCTATGCTTACTTTGCCTATCTGATGGTAACACTAAGAAGATGTGTACTACTGAAGATGGCATAAAAATTTTTGATTTAACTACAAAAAGAATTCCCAGAGACAGCAAGTTAGTGTGACTGGTCTTTAAAAAAAATTAAATCCCCATTTTTAGCATGTTTTTTGCCTAATAGCAGCAACTGAGAATTTCAAATGCCATGTATTATTCGAGTCATTGAGAAAAGGCAGATACTAGGCCAGGTTGAACAGTATGAACCCTGACACTGCTTCCCAGAAAGCACCCCCTATAGAACCATGCAGACTTTTAGATTTCCCACCCAGCTGACATGAGTGGAGAACAAAGGTACTTTCTCCTATGGTATGATTTAATACCTAGCACTGGCATGAGAAAGGTGTAGTCCAAATAATATGCTGGACAACAATAAAGTAGGATTTTCTGTTCTGTAACAATGGTAAAATCAGTTTTCTGGCTTTCATTCCTTTTGTCAAAGGATACACCTTTGTTTGCAAATCAGTACTGTTAATAAGATTTATCTCTAACCTGGTTTAAGGTCAAAACATGCTCACACTGGCCAACAATGCTGAAAAGTAATTGTAATTCATTTCTAGACCAATCTCCTCACCTGCTCTCTTTCAAACTGAAATAAACCAGCTGAAACGAATATCAACATCCATGGTAACAATTCCTTTTCCAAAGGAGATTAAATCTGCACCTAGAATTGAGGATTTCATACTGTAAAATAACAGGTGATCAATGCCTGAAGTCCACATGAGAGAAAGGTGCAGCACTGAAAGTGCCCTGGGATTTGAAGAAGGATGTGCAGAATGACAAAAGCACAAAACTCTCCTACACTTGCCACATAATCCTCATAACCCTAACCCTGCATTCACATGCCCTTGCTGACAGCTCTCCTGTATCCATTGACACGTACTCTCTCTAGGGTGGAGAAGCCCACTTTAAGATACAAAATCTGTACATACTTATCATGACTGAAAAATGGAATCCAATAGTGCATCAAGGTGGCTTAATAATACAAGTAAATTGATGGGTAATAAGAATTCAATTTTTTTGTGTGAATTTTATATTAAAATATATTCAAAAAAATATATATGGAAAAGTAAAAAAGAAAAAAAAGAAAACCAATCAGGAGGCTACAATAACTCATCATAGAATTTGAAAATTATAGTTTTCTAATCTCAGCTAGGTTATCTTTCATTTAAATTAGAAGATCAGAGATGAGAATTATTAGGATGTTCTTTCTAAACATTTACAGGCCAGCTGCAGACAGGGATGGTGTTTTTCATTCACGCTGTCACACTGGGGAAAAAAAAAACAAACACTTTAACATTGCCGTCATAACTCCTGAACATTTGTCTGTTTGGTTTATTAAGTTAGAAGTTACTGTCTGTGATATAACCAAACAAATAGCTGCTGAAGTTGGAACAGCTCTTCCAATTAGCACTGCCATACAAACAGGAACATTTGCTCTGGGAATGAGTAAGTGGCTGCTGCAGGCAGGAGGAGCGGCGGCTGTCTGGGGGAGACTGAGGAACCATGAGACACTGGGATGCCGCGGCTGCTGCCAGCTCCCCCCACTCACACACCCTTCCATCTCCAAGCAGGCTGTGCTCTCACAGAGCAGCCAAGCGCTGCCAGCTGGGAGATGGGCAAGGATACCTGGGCAAGGATGCCTGGGGAAGGATACCTGGGCAAGGATGCCTGGGGAAGGATACCTAGGGAAGGATACCTGGGGAAGGATGCCAGGGGGAGGATGTTCTCCCTCTCCGCAGCGGGAGTGATGGGAGCTCCAGCCCTGGAGCAGGGGAGCTGCAGCTGGAGCCTGCACAAGGTAACACATCACAGACCCCCAACACACTGTACTGCCCTGCCCCAGCAGCCTCCCCAGCCCCGGGACATCCTCCAGGATCACTCCTGCCCTGTGAAGACAAGCAGGAAGGGCATGGCATCATCCCAGTGCTGGGCAGCACAGGAATCCAGCAGGACCCACGGCTGGGCTGTGGGTTAGAGAGGGTTAATGAATGAGGCTTGTTTTGAGAAGTATTCTCTGACCAAGGCTGTTGGCCTGGAGACCAAGAAGAGAAGAAGAAGAAGAAGAAAATAAGCAAGAAGAAACCTGCAGCTGTGAAAAGTATTTTTAGAAAAGTCTTGGGAAAAACAGAGGCGTAGATGGGTTTTACGCCAACAAACGTTATGTTGATCTATTGTGGCCAATGAAGAAAGTGTAAACTTTGCAGAGTGTATAAAAGACAGCAGGTTGTTGTCATAAACAGGTATTAGCCTTCTGGAGTACAGTGTGCCTTTTCTTTGTCGCGCCAGCCCCTACAGCAACAAAGGAACATCAGCATCTGAGGGTTCCCCAGTGCTGGCGCCACCAGTAATGGCCAGGCAGAGAATGCTGTGGTGCCAGGCAGGTGCCACAGCCAGCCTGTAAGGACTGTCACACCTGCAGGAGGTTCAATGTCAGGGAAAGTAGGGTGTTTTTCTCTACAGTCTTCCCTTCTGTGAGTCCCAAAGTGCTAAGGAAACTCCCCAGTTTGACCATTCCCAAGTCTCTGGCAATCACACTCCCAGTTCCAGAGACTTACCCTGCTGGGACCCAAAAGTCCCTTCACAGTGACCCAAGAGGTCCCCACTGGACTCCCTTCCCTCCCCCGCCACATACAGTCAGACCAGGCTTCCCATAGCAGAGCCTATGATGTCCCTGTTCCATAAAGCAACTTACTCATGTCAGGAACAGAGAAACAGCTCGAGATGCTGCCCCCCAGGAGGAACCCCAACAAAGGAACCCCTGAGCTTTTATCCCCTCTCAGTCCAAAGTTGCTCTTCTTCCCAAGTCCTGGGCTCCTGAAGGTGTGTGACTCACCTGGCTGTGCCACAGGTCCCTTTTGTCATGCAAAGGGTTAACAGTTCAGGGACTCTTGCCTTGGGCTCCCAGCACCCAGAGCTCCACCTGCAGCTCACAAACAGAGACACCTGCACCAAACGGATCCCTCAACTAAAGTGGCAAGCACATGCATGAAAACCCAACACAAACCATAGTGGAAAACCATAAAATCTTCACTAGGCATAGATTCAGAACTGCCTGGAAAGTGGAATGCTAAACCTACTTTTGGTGCATCCAGGGAAACAGCCTTGATAATCAGACAGATTATTGATTTGTGGGAAGTCAAATTTGAAGTTGGCATAATTTATAGCCCCCAGCTAGGATACTTTAGGTGACTTAGCGAGCAAATGAAATCAGATCTGATTAGGAAGTAGTAACACTGGACAAGGTGTGCAAGAATGGTGGTGTTTTCTAGTGCCATGCCTCAGAACACTGTACATTTACTTGCAGTAACAAAGGGACCACACTTTCACTTCTTATTGTCTGTACTATCATCATCCTGGGATACCATTGGTATGGTCCCTGAAACTTGTGGACTTGTCCACACACTGGTCCCAGTCATTTTTAAGCTACTAAATACAATAAATTTTTCATAACATCCTGTTATCATTGAGTTTCTTACTAAAGACTAAGTTCACAGCATAAATTCATGTACCTAATTGACCTCAATAACTTTCATGCTATCCAGATAAGAATCTTAAGATCCAATACTTATTATTGGAGATCTTTAAATGTGCATGGAAAGTAGTTTTCTACCCAAACAATTTTACTGTATTTACACTCCTTTTCTCTCTTGAATTTCTGAAAGAACTCAGTAGAATCCAATTCACCTAAATAGTATGTGAAGGAACCAAGACCACTGCCTGTAAGCTTTAGAAGCTTGATGATTTAGTTTGGTTTGAAGTTGAACTTCTTTGCTTCATTCTGTTTTCAATTCCTTTTATTTTGTTTGTTTGCAGCAGTCGGAAAATTAGCACAGAAGTAGCATTTGCAAATGTTATTTTCGTAGACTAGATTCTAGAATTGCCTTGTAAGACTGAGAACAGAACTGTACCAAATCTTTTCCAAGAGGAAATGAATATATTTGCTACAGCAAATGCGAGTCAACATATTTCGTTAAGTCTTGGGGCTATTTTCCTATAACATCTTGTTTGTCAGCCACACATGCAAAACTCCAGTGGCACAGCTTTGAATCTCTTTGTAAATAATGACACTGAGGAAAAGCAACTACATTGAGTTTTAATGAAAGTAGACTTTGCTTATCAGAGAGAAAAAAAAGACAGAAAAAAGTTTTTGTTCCACTTACTATGCATGAGGATTGATTAGAGAAGCATAAGTATTTGTTCAGACTGCAAAGTGTTTATTAATATGATTATATCACTCACTATGAGAAGAAACATGGTTATTTAAGAGAAGCCAATTTGTGTTTTTCACCGGAGACTGTACAAAGCCCACGTGGCATCTGCCCACTGCTCTGTGCTCTGCGTGACTCCTGGAACATTTCAAACTGTCCTGAACAGCCTACTGCAGTGAGCACACAGTCACTGGATTTAACACCAACTTCCACCTCTTTAGTAAACTGTGGAGTACACAACCACACACTACCAATTAGTGGCAACAGATGTGACTAAAATTTCAAAAAAGCTTGCAAGTGGCCTTTAGATAATAAAAATGGTTTGAAATATCTGAGTCAGATATAACAGATGAGATGACTTTCCTGCACCCCTTTTCTGCCCACCTGTTATATATGCATTACTGAGCTGCCATCATTAATTCCATTTGTACATACAAGAATAAAAATCAAAAATCCTAATTATTAGTAAATTCACTGCTCAAAAGCTCAAGTCTTCTTTCCACGTGCCAAAAAATCATTTAAGAGTATATTCTTCAGTAACTGTTCTTCCTGCCTACAAAAATATTCTTGTGCTTTCAACAAAGAAGTTCCAGTGCATTTTTCAGTTAGGTGTCTAATGGGCCCATGGACACACAAAGTGAATTCTGCAAGGCATGGAACAGATTCCTCCTATCCACCAGATCTTCCTCCACTAAACTCCACTGGCAATGGGGTAAGCAGTCCTCTAGACGCAAAACACATGAAAGAGCACATTCTCATTTTCCTGAGCAGGATGTGTACCTGGGTCTCCCTTACTAATACTAGGTTGATATAACTCTGTCTGTACAAACACAGGCTGTTAGCTCTAGCTGTAAATATTCTTACTAGCTGGAAGAGTCTGGCCTAGTGCAAGAAAAGTTGTTTATTGTTTCTTCACCTAGCCTGGCAGCTCTGCCAAATTACTTGCACTCAGGGTATCTGCAGATAGGTGTGAAAGCAATTACAGAGATACCTAGTCTATTTTTGCCTCTTTTCTCTCCTCAAAATTTACCAATTTCAAAAACCTAAGTAAAGCCTTGGAAAAAGTAATATTCTGGGCTTCAAAACACATTTTCCCTATCTGTAACACAGAAGTTGCAAGAAATCTGGTGTTCCTCAGGAATAGCAACAGATAAAACTACAATTTTTGCCACATTTCATCCCATCGTTATTTCTTTCTCAAGAATGACAAGAAGAAAGGGATTTCCTTCTGATTTGTCAGAAGATTGCTTCTTGCAGTCTGTGGAAAACCAGCAGATATTTTGTTAAAAACACTTGGTGCAGAGCAGACCTGAGGACCATATGGTTTATTGCAAAAGATTCTCTCTGACACATCCTCCTCAAATGTCAGTCCTGTTATTCTGTGGCAGGGATCAATAATCCCTGTGTGGAGGGAGATATCCTCCCAGCAAGGCCCAAGTGTTTAAGAATCCATGATTAGCTGAAATGAGAACAAGGACTGGACAAAGCTGCTCTGGCAGATTTGGAATCCAATAATGAAACTTGCCCTAGAAGCAGCTGCCAGCCCTTTAATGAAACCCACAGCAGCGACTCCTGAGCTGAGACACTGCACAGTGCCCCCATATCCACAGAGATTACGGGTGCCACAACTGGGAAGCACCCTTAAGTTCTTCCTGCAGGTCCTCACCCAGATTTTAGAGAGAGCCCACAAGAATTTCCTGATTCTGAACCTGGAAATGGGGCGTCTGTAGCTCAGCTGGATGCCTGATAACATTGACATGAACACGACTGCTGTGTTCTGGGAGAGATGATTCTCCTCATCACACCTGTCTTCCTTGACATGAAGATTATCTTATCCTCTCTTCAGCTCTATTTTCTTGCTTAAAAATGAGGATAGAGTAATTCCAAACATCACAATTAAACAACACTGACTGCAAAACCCAAATACTTCCAACTGTTTCAGATGTCAGTTTTCCTTCTCAGCCTACAGAGCCTGGGTTTACTAGAGATAATTTTTTTTTTCATGTATTTCTTAATAAACATTTTTCACTAGGAAGAATTAATTTTATTAAATGAACCCCTTTATGGTATAAGCTTGCTTCTACATTTTCAAAGTAAAGCTAGACCACATGAATTCTGAACTTAATTCAAACTTCAAAGCCTTTCACATTTTAAGGAAAAAGAAGAATAGTTTAAATATAAATAAGAAATATGAAATATATATTCGCACAAGCAAACACACCAACTGCATTTTTAAGACCATTATTTTTTCTTTATAATGTTCAAGAATATAAATTTTTCAGGATTGACCCTTCATAAGAATACAACTTCCTGAAACAGTAAGAATTCATTTGAAGTGAGAATTCCATTCCTTACTCAATTCATATTCATAGAAGTTAATATCGAAATACAATCACGATTGTCAGTAACATGTGAATGTCAACTTTTATGTGGCTGGTGATAGCTATAAACATTTAAATACTTATCTTCCTCAGTGCCTCTGAATAGCAGTACTTGTCCTGGTTTATAACTCTATTAATTTGAAATGATACCCCCCTATATTTAACATTGACTGTTAGCTTATATTTCTGCCTGCACTTTTCTGTGTTCAAGGAAAAAAAAATGCTTTGTGCAGGCATCAACTTACTCACCTTGCTATGAAAAACAACCAAACAACAAAAAAACAAACACATCAAAACAAAAGCACATCATTTCCAATATTCAACCCAATAATGCAACCTATTTCTCCTGTGAAAACACCACAGCGAGTTATTTCAGCAATCAAAGGTCATCAAAAAATGAGAAACAAATCCTTTAAATGCCTTCCAATTTGTCAGAGATTTTGATTTGAATCTATCAACTATTTCTGCATTATATACATTGAATCAGCTCTGGCTTTCAGGATTTACCTTGCATTAACGTGTCACCTGCTAAAACATGCAAATTCAATATAATAAGCCTGAAACATTAGCAGGAGCATGACAGTATTGGTGTTATCTTGCCTTCTGCAGGACAAGATTGCAGAATTCCATAAGCATATTAACTGCAAATGTGTGACTCAAAGGTGGAGGTTTTTCCGTACTGCTGGCTATCACAACAGCAATCCTTTAAAAAGCAATTCAGGAATACAAGGAGTTGGTGCACATCTAGGCACTCATTTCCTTGTCTGCCATGAAGAAAGGGAACTTGAGATGGGAGGGACAACACCATCTCCTTTCTTCCTGAGCATCCTGCTCAGAAAGGCACAGAGCTGCTGTGCTGTAAAAACATCTGAACAGAGGAGACCAATGGGTCTGCTGCAAACACCAGCACAAAGTTCAGTCATCCTTGAGAGGAACTGAGATCCCAGCACAAGCCCCAGAGCACAGGGAAGGAAGACAAAAGGAATGCTCTCTTCACATCTGTGTACTGAATTACTTTGTTTTGTATCTAAATAATAAAATAAGACCTGAAAATTATCTCTCTCTTGATTAATATCTTCCTCCATTTTTCTTGCAAATGAAATGAGACAGTTCATCTTCTGAAGATGAATTAGATGAAGCAATTCCTGCTCTACCATCACGCCCTGCACTTTAAAACCCCTCACATGCAACAATTACTGTCTCCCATATCATTGGGACTCGTGGAAATTATCCAGTAATGCCTTCAGTAATACTTCCTTTAATTGACACTTATGTTATAAAAAACCATTTTAGATCATTTTACTAAATGAGTAAATCAATAACCAGTCTAAACAAAAACAGTCACAGTAATATATTCAAGATTGCTATTATGAAACAAAAAATTAAAATAGCATCTGACTGATATTCCTCTCTGACTCCACACTGCATGAGAATTGGCAAAGCACACACAAGAAACACAGGATGACCTCACCAACCTTGGGGAATTAAGAAGAGAGATTTGCCTGCCCAAGGAAGTGCTTGACATTCAAAAATAACCTCTCAAAACATAACCAGTGTGCAAGAGTTCAGCCAACTAATGGGTTTTAACTAGGCAAAATCAGGCCGTCTTCATGGTGAGACTGACAGCTTGGGCTCCACACTTCATCTTTTAAATGCCACCTACACTCAGCTGGGGCACATCAATAGCACCATTGATTTCTTCTCACTTCAGTGAAATTACTCATTTTCTGCAGTTGCAACATTACTGCAACTATATGAACACTTGAGAGCTCAGTCCTCTTTAGGGTGCATGCCTTGACTACACCTCAGGATGTGGCTAAAGCTTTAATGATATCTGCACACGGCTCCATTCCTTGTCTCATAATGAAATTATCCTTCAGACAAACCCAATTAAGAGTAACAACAATTATCTTCTTTATAAATTGTGGAGAACATTTCTGATTGATTAATTTTCTTTTTTTCCTTTCTGAACATTTTCTTTAAACTGTAGAGAAAACATTGGGTAAAAGAAAATAGTATATGGGGTTTTAAGTTAATTTTATTTGCATGTTTAAAAGTTAGGCTGGAATCTCCAGGCATTTTGTAAAGCACAGCTCATATCAGTACAGTTATTTCTTTTGTGCCTTCCATAACACAAGCAAAATAAGTTTTAAATAATTTTTCCTTGGTCTTCCTAGATGACAGGAATCTCTAAGTCATACTTACAAAAGTAATAACCTAAGATTCCAGTATCAGTAACAGTTTCTTAGGACTAATCCTTATCTTATCTGCAGTGCTTAATTGCTAAAGTATGACTGATCCTTAATAACTGCATCTGCATTAAATTCAATGGTCATGTGATCCACAGGTCAACCTCACTTCTGCCTTCTCTTACAAGAATAAATAAAATTGTCAGTCCTTATTATAACATTCGGACTCTGCCCCTTCATTTTCTGTAGACTTTTTATCATGTTTTTGATGAATAAGACTTTGCAGACTAGTTTTACACAGGACCAAAATATTCATAATTGTCAAAATTGTTGATATTGGAAGCTTATACTGTACACAAGAAAGAATATATGCCCTAGCAATGTCTGCTGAACCATTACCTTCATTTATATTTAATTTGAAATAATGCCTTCTAAATTCCCTATTTGGTGGTTTGTTTTTTTGGTTTTTTGGAGTTTTTGTAGCCAGGAGTTTTTTAGATCAATGTCAAATCAAAAAATGGGTATTTACAAAATGCAAGCAGGCCATGGATAAAGCCAGAAAATTTTGCAGAAAAAAAATTTGCATCTAGCTGCACAGGAGTAAGTGGGTTTATCAGCACTCACAGCAATTGCAAAGAAGAAATTGTCTAACATGTATGACCTGAAAAAGAAAACTCATATATAAAAGGCTTTGCACATTTTCACATGGTACAAAACTTTCTCCCTAGAGCTCACAGTAAGAGTTTGAAGGGAATTACAGGATATAACAGAAGTCTTAAGATCACAGGGAATTTTTCAAGTGCTGCCTTTGGAAATAATATGTTGTGCATAGAATTACTTAACATTGGAATACCACAAGTTCACATAGTTTTTTTGTTTTTTTTTCAATTGCTCTATTAATTTTGCTCGTGTCACCATTAACATGCCAGCATTCCTTCTTCCTTGGGTTTGCAGAACAGACCTCCCTCAGTATCACAGCACATGCTGCTCTCAGGGACAGCAATCCTTCATGGTGACTGTGAGTTCTGGCTGCTCCAGGGCAGACGGAGGAGTCAGCTCCATTCTCTCTCTGACCTGACCTCCTCCTCAAGGAAAAGTTCCCCGCATGGCTGCTAACATCAGAAGGTCTTGTCATCTCTTTGACATAAGTCAAACTCTCTGTATAGAGAAATGGACTATTAACAATCTAGTATAACACTTCTTGGGTTATTTCAGCCATTCTTTTCAAAAGGAAACTGAATTCCAGAGTTCAGTATGAGGCTTTTTGAATACTTTCATCCAAAGCTTTTCCTTTATTAGAATACTTGTCCTATTAACTGGTTACAATTCACCTGCACTGAAGACATCCTTTGCTGCACATTCCCATCCCAGCACTGAGAAAAGCTGCACCCAAGCCTTTCTAGACCTTACTGACACTGACGTTTCAGTTATTGACACAATGCAAAGGTAGTCACTTAGATTAGTCAGGAGACAAACAAATTGCTGGCTGTATACATACAGATTTCTGCAAGCTGTATACATGGAGATTTCTATCTGTCTGCGTAAATAGGGATTTACTTGTTCCAAAAGCTCACAAATCTTGATTACCCTGACTCTGCCACAGAGGCTGGACATGTGTCAGGATATCCTCAGTGAGCACGAAGCTAACTAAAGCAGCTTAGACAAGATCTTGTCTTTGATGACAGAGAAGTAATCTTGGATGCAACACAACACATACAATCCCAAATCACTATAGGGATCTTAGCACCCTGCTCCTTTCATCATCTGTGCATTTTAACTGCAGCCAGCCTGTAACCCCCTTCCTCCTCCACTGCAGCATCACACAGCACTCAGAGCCAGCCCCAGCGTTTGGAAAAGGCATGGTCAGATCTCTCACTCATCTCTGCCTCCTCAAACAAAGCTGTGGAAATCATCCCTCTAAATCCTCCCTGATCTCCTTGCAGTGATCTCGCTGCCAGAGCTGTTCAAACATATGGGCATGTGCTTGCCTGTAATTTCAATCTATACATGCCATTCCCTTGAGACATTATTACCCAGCTGAAGTGGAAATTCGCATCTGTATACATTAGAAAAATAACACTGTGACAGAAAACATGAAAATCCCTGCGTGATAAATCACCCATGTCACTTGCAAGAAATACTGTAACTCATAGAACAAAACGAAAACATATTACATTGAAGCAAGAAAGTACCTATAAAATTAGAAGGGAGATTCTCAGATTTCAGGTGCTTTCATTAACTAAACAATTACAGAGTATTTTTAAAGCATTTCTGAGGAATGTTCATTGTATGATCAAGGTACTTGAAAACACATTTAAGAAAAAATACCTTGTGGAACAGTGATTTCTGATTGGGTCACTTCTAGAAGCTGCAGCACTAACTTTATTGCCAGTCAAGGAGAACTGCATGACAAAATTTGAAGAGAAAAGCATAGTGCTGACAGAGTAATTAGTGACTGAAACCAAGTTCGGCAGGATCCTTATGCTGCCACTGTTCAAGCTCAAGGGATATTTACACAGGATCTCTATCAGAGAATAAATGCCCACATGAAGAATTATTGCTGTATTTCCTAGTGAACACAATACAAGAAACTCGAGCATGGATTGCACACACAAGGAAAGCTTTTGAGAGAGCAGAAGCTTCAAAGGAATACATAAATTTATACATTTATGTAGTATAAATATATATACTTGTATCTAGATGCACCTGTATATATGCAGACTGCAAAATAGTCAAAACCATTCAGAAATTTACTCTGTATTACATATATCAATATATACTTATCTATAAACTACAAAAAGTCCTGATAAATAGTTCTATTTATTCTTTTACACCAACTATTAGCCTAATTTCAATTACAGCTTAAGTATTAATATAACTATAAAATATATAGTAGCAAAAAGAATAAAGGTGATTTTAGGCAATACCAATACAAATATTCTGAGTTATCCTAAAAACACTTCATCCATTGTCCCACCAACATGGCAATTTGTTTGTGTTGTATTGTGGACTCCCATTAGACATTTATGAATTCATGAAAATACAAAAGCCTGCTTGTAACTCATGAACAATGGTGAAAATTATTGTTTTTACACTTCCATTTCCATTTATTCTTGTAATTTCTATGAGTATCTAAATTTACTCTGTATTTCATATGCAGGTAGGAATCACCAAGCTAACCTTATCTGTTCTACAGTTTTTAATATTCATATTTCTAGTGTAATATGACAACTTTATCTATTTTCAAGTTGCATACTTTTTTTGTATCTTATCTGCATGTGTGATACAGATTCATTTTACCTTTCAAATAGAAGCAATATAAACTTGTCTTTCCTCATATATATGGATGCTCAAATAGAGGAGAGATAGCTTCAAGTGCTGGCAGTGTCATTAAATCCTGCTATGTTATCAAGAGCAGATGTTCAGACTACAAGGATCTCTAAGGTCTCCATTTCTTTTTCCAACAAAATGCATTTTGTCTTCCTTAAATTGCAAAATGCTATATACTGATAAAGGTTTCAAACACAAATACTGCTGGGTAAAGGTGCCCAATATGAAGTGAAACTTCTCAATTGTCCTCATTTGTTGTGATATCTCTAATCACACTGTTCGTATTAATTGGATTCAGCAAATCACTCGAGCTTTTAGTGCTCTGAAAGCCTGAACAAATGGATTAGTATGAAATATCTACAGAAAAAAAGATAAAGGAAATATTTTTATTTCCTTTTGTTTAGCCCACTAAGGGGATTAAAATGATATTTGTTAACTAGAATTACAGCAGGATGACAGACCGTTAACTCTGAAAAAACATAGTCCTAAAGGACTATTCCAGACAAACAAGAAGTTATAAAATAAATATATTCCCTTTAGCTACATAGGAAGAACATATGCAACACATTCTACATCCACTACAGTTCTGTCAAATTACTGCTATGTCACAATTTTCAGCCTGTGCTCTAATTTAAATGTGTTAAAATCAAATAATAAAAGAAAAAAACACTGATTTGTGTCCTATTGATATACTTTCAATAAAAATTCACACTTAGGCTTTTTATCATACAATTGATATAGCTAATAATTCCTTTAGGAAAAGGTGTGAGAATAAAAGGTTTGGTGTAACCCTAGGCCTAGAAATGCTAATTTTCAATTTCACACTAATTCAGCAAACGAGAAACAAAGGAAATTTCCTGTGACTAAATGAGAGCAGCAGAGGTGACCCTGTCCCAGGCTGCTCTGGGCAGCACAGGGGACACAAAGCGCTCACCCAGTTGCAGGAATTGCATCTCCTGTAGGCAGGGCAGCACCTGCACTGCTGCTGGGGTCCTGCTGGTGCAACCATGGAGAGCAAAAAGGGGCTTGGGGACACTTGGTACTTCAGCCAGTCCTAACTGCAGTCCTGCATTTCACCTGGCAGAGGTGATGCTGGCTATCAAATGCCACATCAGAAATGATGTTTGCTGATTTTCCTGTGCTTGAATGATTCATCCTTAAGCGGGGGTCTGAGTTGAATTGCAACATAATTTCCTTGAAAAGCCTGTTGAGAACACACAGCTAGGCTGGATTGTGGCAAGGACTGCAGCAGGACAAACACTGTGTGCGAGTGCTGGAAGTACAAACACACAGGAATGGTCTAACGCTGAGGACTGATTTAATGTTGAAAAGCACAAGCAAGAACAAACTTCTGTTTTTTTAGCATCAATTGAACCCTTTGAAAGTATAATTGCTTTGCAACACTGGACTCCCTGAAGCCACCCTCAAGACTTCTTCAGTAATTCACTAAGTAATTATGTTCACAAATTAGAAAAAAGTATGGTATAGCAGCTTAGTATAATTTCTGTTTTAGAACTAACCCACGTCCAGAACACATCTGTGCATTGTATATCTCATTTGGTGCTTAGGAGCCATATTGTACAGAAGAAAAATAGCTAATTTATTCACTGCTTTTCAAATTCGTTTTCATACTGAAAACTTCTGAAAAGCACTGAACTCCTCCAGCTCCCTTAGGCTCCAATGATGCCTGAAATACAGAGAATTGAAATCATCTTTGTAACTTAACATTTATAAAGATTTCCATATTTGAACATTTTCAGGTAATGAAGAGGCTGTTTACAAACCAAGGCTCATATAGGAAAAACCTTCAAAATTAGTGTTCATTCAGCAAGAGAAATAAATGTTATGTCTACCTTGCACTGATGAATAAATCTACTTATGTCAATAGACACTAATGAAATGAATGGAGCTAACATTGATTTTAGGGCAGCTAGGACTTTGGCCAATGTATTTACTCTGAACAAAACTGAATAAACACATTAATTGACTGCAAGGAGGAGGATTCAAAAAGATACAATATAAATTCTGCTGGTATTTTTTTAAACCAATACTTTTGACAGAAGCCACATTAATTTTTGAAATAATTTTCTATTTAAGTTCTATATTTTGAATCAAATCAATAAGCTGTTATTATAAAGTTCGTTTTTATGAAAATTAAACTATACTTTACTCAGTAAAAAACAAAGGTGCTTCAGTACATTCATAGCACATGACCAGCCATGAATTCAACCTACTTTGAATTTTATCTCTTATTCATCTTTATTTATTTTATCAATTATTCATTTTAATAATAATTCTAAAGAGATATTTTGTACCCTGATTTTTCTAGACTATTTAATACTTACCAATAAATACATAAGAATAATTTGTAAATTATATCAAGTCTGTATGTAGAAAGATGGCTGGGGGTAAAATTAGGGGAAACTGAGAAGTGACAGTCACATCCTAAGAGAGGCTATAATGATACAGAAATTATGGGGTAAAACACAGCTGCTGCTCCCCGGATGGAATGGAGCTGGCAGCTCCAGCCCTGCTCCACAGTGATTCCCCATGGGCACAATCTGCAGCCACAGCACCTGCTCAGGGGCTGGAGTGGAGTGGGAACACCGTGGGCAGCCTCTGCAAATCCTCCTGGGGAGGGAATTCAAGGCTGCTCAGCAGCTGAGAAAGCACCGAGCACCTGTCCAGTGAGGGGGACAGGAGCTGATGTCCTGAGCCAGCAGCCTGGCTGCTGAGCCAGCAGCTGGGCCACATCCACTCTCCTCAGATGAACTCGGTTCATCTAAAGAGGGAAAAGGGAAAGGAGAATCTGTGCAGTTTAGGAGCCCAAAACTCCTAGAACTCTTTTCTCCCATGCTCCGGAGGAAATCAAGGATTCCTCTGCTTCCAAAAGGATTTCTGAACTGGAATATAGAAACTGAGGGTTCAAGTCATCATTAGCCTTTGAAGGGGAAACAGGAGAAAAATGGGGAACTGAAGCTGATAAATTTAGCATTGAAAATGATTGTCTTAGAACTGAAGTTGAGCAGCTTAAGACTCTGCTCGCTGCAATGGAGCAGAGAGAAACTGGCTCCTGTTTCAGCCACTCTGTGGCTCTGCAAGTCAGTACATTGCATAGACCCTGAGCCTTGGGACAGAGGTATTTGGTACAATAATGGTGATGATAAAACCACAGAGAACACTGATTCCAAATGTGAGCTTAGGAAAACAGAAAGACCCAAAATTCCCACTTCAATAACAGTAAAAATGTTTAGCACAAATAGCATGACAGGACTTCTCCCTAACTGGAGACTTCAAGTAAAACAGGCATTTTAAGCTTTTATAAAAGACAAGTCAATCTTACATCCAAGAACGGTGACAAGAAATGAAAGAAATATGTTAACTATTGAGAAATCATAAAAAACTGTCATCACACAACTTCTTAGGCTGAAATGTAAATATAAATGTTCAAATTAAAATTACCACAATGTATAGGGAAAGTTTTCAACAGAATACTTTGGCTGAAGTATAAGTTCCAATCACAGCCATTTATGCGGCCATCTAAAATGTAAAAATTAATAATAACTTATTTATTTTAAAATTTATTGATATAATGCATCTGGGAAGAGCTCTGATTAATCATTTTTAGCCATAGTGCCAATGTGATCCAAAGTCCATTTTGTAAATTTACATACGTATCAGAGAGACCCTGACAACTCTGAAGATCTGAAGTTTATTACTTAAGCAAGTTATCTACATGATAATTTAAGACATTTCTACTAAGATAGTTCACGCTTTCAAGAATTAAGGAAAGGGCAGTCAGTTCTCTCACATTTTATTACATACTTTCACCTTTTCAAATGATTAAATGATTAATTATGAAATCCAGATCTCTAAATGTTATCAAAATATAAGATATTTGTCCTGAAGTTTCAAAGCCATGTGTTGTCAGCTGTATCCTGTGTGCAGCTGCATTGTGAGTAGGACTGGAGCGTGAGGAAAGCAATCTAATTGTTCCATCAGACAGGACTAACAGGAGAATTTGTTACTGCAGTCAGCAGTGCTGCTGCAGCTGACCTGTTCTCCCTTGACAGACAGGTGCAGCTATGAGTTCAGTGGCCACACAGTGGCTGCTGTACCTGAATTACTGAAATTCTTGTAAGGAAAATGAAAAGCATGAAAGAGGAGCAGCTACCAAGTATGAATCAGGATTTCTGAATTGACTCCATCTGACAGTTCCATTCCCCTCTCCCCACAGAAGTGTGGTGTAAGAATAAAGTGAACATGAGAAAGAACACAGCTGAATGTTTCTGTGGGAGCCTGCAAAGAAAACACACAGATTAATACAATGATTTCATTTATTGAGTAGTTTCAGCATAATTACAGCTATATTAAGACTGTCATAGTGAGGCATCAACAGTGCCATCCTAATGCCTACATAAAAGGTGACTCATCAGAGCCCTGAAATTCAAGTGAAACACTTACTGTCACTCAAAATGCTTTAGGAAATGAAAGCCAATTTTTGCAGCCTAACAGGCTAACTCACTATGCTATTTTAATTATTTTTCATTCAGATAGATTTTTCTTGGCACACAGAGCCAATGCATCAAGGAGAAATTTCTTTTGAAAAACCACATAGCAAGCTAGTATCAATTGCGGATGCAAGAGTAAAAACAGAAAACAAAAAAAAGAAAAGAGATGTCATCTAAGATACTAAATACTAGAGATTTACAGAATAGGGAACAAGGGAAAGAAGGAGAACCTGTAAGCCTTTAAATTTTTAAGTGACATAGTCACTTAAAGAGAACTATGCAAAAATTACTTCTAAGTAAAGTTACAAGCCATTCAAAAAAATCCATGTAACATTGCAAAAGCTATTTATTTAATAGTCTACGAGCATAAAATCCAGGGGAAAAACTCAACACATTTCCTTATTTAGTGCAGAACATCACGTGTATCATGTCTGTGAACATCCAGCAATCTGGGAGAAAAATACAGTGACTTCCAACTCAGTGGGACGTGACTTTTCCAGGGAGTGATCTCCAGCTCAACAACAGTTGAGCCTCAGCAGCACTTCCCTGCTCCTTGCACCTCACTGCACTCCAGGAAGGTCCTGCTCTCCACTCTGGGTACTCCTTAAGGTGACTTTGCCCTGATCTCTCCCTGCCTGGCAGCATTTTCAGCTAGCGAACTGTGCATTCCCCTGATAGAGCAGGAAAGCACAGAGATATAGTCTTCCAGATGACAGGGAATAAAATCAAAAGTGCTTTTTTAACAAAAAAATATATATTTTAACAATCATGTTCAGCCTATTTCCAACTTTAACTGTCAGATAATGTGTAACTTAAAAACATTTAATGAAACACATTCCTATTCCTACAGTAGGTGGGAACACATACATTTAGATATTATTTCAGCTTTGAATCAACCTAATAATGGAATAATTTATAGAATTGTACCAAGGTTTTGTGAATTTCATTTTGATACCACAAAAAGTATTATGAAAAAAACAATAAATGCCCATGAGCTGAGCTCTGGAGAAATACACACTTTTTTTACTGGTTCTCCACCATCATGTTTAACGAAAAATAAAAACTCAGTTTCAATGAAAAATAAAGGTTTTTTTCAGTTCTTTCTTGTGCTTTTTAAAAGTAGTTTTATCCAAGAGATTTAATCTATAAAGTTGTACTCCTTAAGTGTGAACCCAATATAGCCAAATGTTCCATTGAACAAAATATAGGCGCCTCTATTTCTTTCCATTATGAAAATCTGAAAAAATACTGAATTTCAAAGTAATGTATTCTTATTTCAACAGAAATTGCCATTTTCCAATCAGTTCTTGAGAACATATTTCTATAACATCATCATATACTAGAGTTTATTTGCTTTCCCATGACCTAAACCATTTTGTCTGGCTGTGTAATTTTCAGTACATATACTTAATGTGCTTAACAGTTTGTCAAGGTCAGTAACACACACTGTCACCTCAGATGTTTTTTAAAATTATTCCTCATGGTCCCTGTATTATGAAAGTAAATGGCTGAAAATTGTGATACATAACAAATAACTGAGAAGCTGCTGACCATGTCTGCTTATTTGAGAAATACTGAGGTAAACTGTAATGAAATGAAGTAGCTGCTAAAAGTAGCTGATATAGAGGACAGATAAATCTCTTATCCATAGCAGTGATCTTCAATGGAAAGCTTGTTACTGAAGTTTTTTCCTAGGAGCTCAGTCCCTGTGAGTGGTTCTCACCATGACCCTCCCTCAGGACATTTAATACCAGACAGTTCAGACTCTTCTGCTTGGATGGGAACACAGCATGGAACTCCACCTGTGCATGAAAATCAGCAACACAGCAGGTATTGCTCCTTTGGGTGGCAAGGTACTGCCAGATAGAGGGTTTTATAAATATTAAACTTGTGAGATTTTCATTCCAGTCACACTATTAATAATGTAGGAATGTAACCTACATAGTAACTGCTTCATGCAAAGCCTCCTTCTTCCAAGCAGCATCCCAGGATTAGACTGCGCTAGCCTACTCTAAAAATAAAGTCACCCATCATGTGGCCTTGCACCAGCTATGAGTAATCTGTTTTCTTCCATCTCCAGCTTTCCACTAACATGGCAGTTTGGAACACAAGCCTTCTCCTGAGCAGAAAATAAAATAGATGTTAAGTGAGTGAGACTAAGCCTGGGAAAACTGCTTGCATTGCATTAAGGGTTGCCTCACAATGACACCTAAATGTATTTCCATGGGACTACTTCTTCCCCATTCTGTGGTAAAATACAGTAAAGAGAGATTTATTTTTTTAAGTTATGCAACAAGAACTCAAAGCATTCACATGCTCATATTGTAAAAGTAGAAAAAAGCTTCAAGCAATACAATAGCATAGAGCTCTTAATTAGTTTTCAAAGGTTACATTTTGTCACCATAAAATGGGACAGAAAAAGGAAAGCAGAAAAGGCCAGAACGCTCCCCAGAGGACTCTGTAGGGCTGTGAACAAAAATTTGGTCTCTAGAGCTCATGTTCTGCATCCTGTACTCAAGCATAAATCTAAAAGGAAGCACACAGTGACAAAATACAATCATTCTGACTGATGAAAATGAAGGCTTACATCAGAAAAAATTGGCATTTTACAGATGACACTAATTATTAGCTCTAAAAGATCAAGAATGACAAATGAAATTAAATATTTTTTGAAAGTACACAAAAGGTTGACTTCCAGGGGGAAAAAAAAACAAAAAAGTCCCCAGTTTGACAGCAAAGGCCAGGGTAATTTTTTCCCTTGGTTATGGATCTTTCTTGTACTTTTATTAGCTATGGGACTCTGAGGACTTAATTAGTTGAAGTTAGAATTAATTCTGGTCTTTTTCTCTTTGTGCATAAGCAGAAGAGACATCTCTGAATATATACTGACAGGTGGATAGATTACTAAAGACTGTTCTCCAAAAGGCAAATGCTGCTTTATGCCCCTAGTACTCATCTCTGAAAAACACCTTCAGTCCAAACAACACTGACAGAAACCAGTCAAGGTATGTGGTTTTTACTTGGGAAGAGTTTGATGATTTGGTAAAAAGAATGTTTGCAATTTTTAACTCAAGGATTTTCCTTTTTCCCTAATCCCTCATTCAAACAGAAACAAACACACACTCACACAGACCTTAGAGCAGCAGCTCACTGGAACAATGGTCATCTTTGGTTGGCTAAGCCCAAAAGGGCAGGCTGCATGAATTATTTTCTTATGGATGATGAGGAAAAACCCAGTGCTATCCATTACAAATCTTCCTGGGCAAATGGAACTCACCCATAAACAAACTTATTGATGCAAAAAATTTTAGTGTCTGTGAAATTTATTCACATCTTTACCTTAACAGAATAAAAAGCCCCCAGACAACTTCCTACTGGAGTACATTTAGAAGAAATTATTAACTCAAAAATAATTTCCAAAAGTGACATGAAGAAGGAGAGATCTGACCTAAGGCGTGCTATCTCAAATTTGCATCAGAGCTCCCCATGGGGAGCTGCCATGAGCAGCCTGAGCTGGCACAGGTGACACATCTGTGGCTGGGAATTTCAGCTAACACTGGCTGCAGCAGCACTGCAAGGGCTGTCTCTAGGAAGGGAGTGATGTGGTTACCATATGCCAGCCATTAGGGCCAAACTTGGCTTTTCAGGAGAGAAATACCTTTGTGATGCTAAACTATCTGGAGCACAGATTTTGTATGATCTTCACAAAAATTAGAGGTGAGAGAATAAAAATGGGACACTAAAATGCCATGGATATCAGTTTCCTGCAAATCTATGAATGCACTCTAGTTTACTTTTGCATATATTACAAACTAATTCACAGAGATATAAAAAAATAATGTGAGAGGATACAAGGCAGGCTTGTACTTATTTCTTCTCTGATTCCAGTTGGCCAGTTGTCTTTTGTAAAGAAACAGCAACCACTAACTGCATGTGTGTGCATTCCAAAAGCATAACAAATTTCTGCAAACCTAAGCTCCCTTGGAAAGCATGCAAACAAGCAAGCAAAAAAAACTCAAAAAGTTTTATAATTGAAAATATTTTCCATTCTGTTTGAAGGTGACAAAACAAAAAAGGTCAAACACTCGTTTCAGAATCTGGAATTAAAGCCATAAGTGGTAACAGCCAGGATCAGAGAAGAGGGGTAGACATATAAACTCAAGGATTCTGTGATAACAAAGGGAGAATAAACAAAAGGATTATTGTCTCTCACCTCTGAAACTAACTCTGAAATAAAGTATTTGTATATGGAAGGACTCCAGTCAAGGATATCGTGTACATTACTCCAGAAGGCCTGAATATACCTCTGAAAATTCAAAAAAAAAACCCAAAAAAATCATTTAAAGTGCCAGGGCAGTTTGAGAACATCCCAAATTATTTAAAACATTCCTCTGTCTCATTCCTCACCTTCTAGTTACCTGCCATGTGTTTGCCTCACACACTGAGGATTTGCTTCTGTGTTGGAATTAACATTCTTAAGACAAAAGAGGCATGAGAGTCCTCTAACCAACACCTACTTTGTACACATCAACATCTAAACTCATCTGCTAGACTTTCTTTTTTGTCAGAGAAGAGACCTTGGGGAGCATACACAATAATTCACGTAAACTTTTAGACAGAGCTGAGGCTAAAAGTTTTAGACAGATGTGACAGAAAATTAAGCAAATGAAAACTACAGTCATCACACATTTATCATTCTTCAGTCACCTCTCTTAGTACATTTTATTTCTTTGTCCCCCTTCCCCAGAGCTGGATGCAATCTCACCCTGAACTTCTCAAAGTCTCGTTTACAGGAACTTTGTCACAACAGATTTGCAGTATAAAATGTTTTTCCATATCTAAATCTGTTTTTCTCTATTATAAATCATTAGAGTCCAAAGAAAAATGGTTGTTTTTTTCAAGTGTAGGGTTCTCTAGACTAATATCTGAATTTCCTCCTCTAGGAATCATGAAAAAAAGTCATAATTCTATGTTTCATTAAAGCTACAATTACCTATGGTGGCTTCTAAATGCTCCCTCCCAAGGTAGAAGTGGCTCATGCACCTCAGTGTCCAGCAGTGGCCACAGTCACTGGCCACAAAGCCAAGCCATTCCTGTCTGTCTCTACTGCTATCCCCACTTTGCCTACACGGTCCTATTTCTTCTGGAATCTTGGCTCTTGAAGGTCACTCTATACAACATATTTATTCTGACTAAATTGTACAAATCTGACATGCAGACAGTGAACAGCAAGCTTGACAGTGATTGAATGTAACTGCTTTGAAGTTACACCAGATTTAGGCTGACTCTATCCTATAATATTTGGGAATGCACTGCACAAAACCATTTTTTTTCCTACCTATTCATGTACACAAGCACGTTTTTAAAATCTGCAATTTTTTTTTGACACAGTATAGTAATAACCTAAGTCCCTGAACACCTTAGCATTAAAAAAGTCTTCCTTTTACAAAACTGCAGAAAATCACTGAAATGTAACCTCTGTGATAGGTCAGTAAACTTCAGATCAGTAAACACAAACATGCCTTTGCCTCCAGTGAATATATTCCATTTTAAAAGCTGTGTTCAACCCATCTACAAATACAATTTAGTGTAAGCAGTCACATTTTATTTTCTCACTTTAAAAAATGCCCAGAGATTATCTCTAATGTTTGTACTTTGATTTGCTCGAATAAAAGGCTATTTGAGAAAGTTGCATACAAACACTTCCTGCAATTGTCAACAAAAACCATATCAGAGTTGGATATTTGATGCACCAAATCTTCTTGACTAGAAACCTACTAAGTAAGGAAAAAAACCTCTCACACTGCATTTTTCTTTAAATGGAATTAAGGTCTGTTCTACACACTTAATTAAAATTAAACACAAATAAAATTGTGGTGGCAATCAGTTTGCATTTCACTACCTGTATCACTGACTTTATGTGAGGAGGTGTTTTTTCTACTCCCTAGATATTCACTGCAGAGGCAGGACTCATGCAGAGTGACCACCATTCCTTCAGTATTTCTAAGTGGCTCTCCTGGCCCTCTAAACACCCACTACATGAAATTACTCTATGAGCTTCAGCATTGTTGTTACAATCTACAACTAAATTCTAAACATAATACCAAAATACAAGAATTACACATTTTCAAACACTAAATTAAGCATACTACACACAAGACAGCCTGGAGGGACTTGTGCAGTAAGGTGACAAAGTTGATGGCTCCAAGTAGAGATTTTTCTGCACAACAGAAACACAGCAGTCCAATTATTTGTATAATATGCTAACAGTCTCTGAAAATTACTAAAGCACTCCAGAAAACCATAAAAACACCTATTATTGTTGTATTTCTTCCCCACTGAGACTTAGGAATTATTCCCAGGGTTCCAACTCCAGGATTTTAGCCTGATTAAGACAGGTAAGTTTATAAAATGGATGCGAAGTATTTTGTTGCCACTTAAAATATAAAGGTGGAGTTGGAGAGCTGCACTGGTACATCAGAAGCCTGGGATGGATTGATGGCTTGAGAGGCTACCTAGAATAGAGCTGGACAGTGTTAAAGGAATAAAGGAGATATTTATTAAAAGGCCTTAAAAGGATGCACCTTGGGCAGTACAAGAGCCCAGCTGTGGCTACATGCAAGATGCTCAGCGTGTCACACATTTTCACACTTTTATAAATGTGAAATAAGTCCATTTACATTTTGGGGTTAATTTTCCAATTACAGCTCCAGGTTATGAAGCCCCATCCTCCCAGATTGCTCACCTAAATTCCCTGTGTACATTTTTGGGCCTGAAGCTGCAATGATGTCCTTGGTTCTTGGGCTGGAAAAGGATTGTTTTGTCTGACTAAATTGTGAAGAGAACTTGCTAACACTTTTTATGAAGTTCAGAGTTAGATACTAATGCAGTACAGAATCTGGAAAACATGAAAGCTAAAACTTAAGGCACCAGCATCAAGCAAGTGCTGGTGAACAGACCACTGAGAAGTGCTTCAGGGTTCAGCACTGCAAACTCAGAAGTTGCCCAAATTTGCTGGTTCTGATCCACCTCTCGCCGAGCCCAGCTGATGCTGCAAAGCTGCACAATGTGTGTAAAGCATGGGGCAGCTCAGTGACAGCACAGAGAGCACAGAACAGCCACTTCAACTGCTCTGTACAAACCTGCGCCCTTGAGAAGCAGGTGAAGAGGCAGCTCCATTGCCAGGGCAGCACTGGGAAGAGCTCTCCGGATGTGCAAAGGGAGCCAGGAGAGAGCCTGCACTCAGAACTGACAGCACAGCACGAGCAGCACTGACACATGGCTGGGTAAGGCATTACTCTGAGTTCATTACTTGTGGTGGTGGCCCATCCTGACTTGTAAATAATAAAAGGGCCAGATTAAATCCACCTGACTCTATGACTTTTGATAAAGGAGTTTCAGTGTGTTTGTAACACATCCAAACCTTAGCTATGCTTGTATAATCTCAAATTACAAAAAACAAACAAACAAACAAAAAAAACCCAGTCTACTCTACATGGAAAACATTTCAGAACCTTCAAAGTATTATTTTTTTTAAAAAGAAGAAACACTTAAGAAAAAATAATCTTGAAACCATGAGAACATTAGTAAGAAAATGTGAAAACTTTCTAATTGTAATTCAAAATAAATTAGAACTTTATTACTGCACCTCCTCAGTGTGCTGTTCCTAGCCTTTCAGTTAGGCAAGGCATTTAGGGTTGAAAACCTAAGACTGCAGGAGACACAGATAATCATTTTGGTATTATCCTTAATTTTCCCAACAATCATTGCCAGAAAGAGAAATGCAAGTAAAGGGCTTTTTTTATTCTCATTACAAACTCTATCTTTCTGAGGCAATATCAGAATCTTAATGACTCATACATTCTGTGAATGAGCATAATGAACACTACCACTCTGACACTTTCAATGTTCTGTAATTTGATTTGTTGGCAATTCCTATTCTCTCCTGTTTACAACCTGCAGGAAACAGGTGAAATATCTAGCCAGTCAAAATAGTGAATATTTATAAGACTCAACTTTATGGATTCATTTTACCTCTCCAGTGTAGTGGAGAGCTTTACCTTATTATGCATTTTGAGATACCATTATGCACATGCCCAAGTAACAGCAATCATCTCTAGAGCAACCCCATTATGAGGTGAAACAGCTTCAGGGGAGAACTTTACCAGATGTTTAGCAAGTCTCCCAAAAGTTTAAACTCTTCCACTTTATAAAGTACACACACAGTTGCTAATGTCCCTTGCTTGGTGCAGGGCTAAAATGAATTTTTGAATTTGCAGTTTCTCTGGGTTGTCTCAGGACAGAAGGAGAAGCCAAGAGATGCTCCTGGCCTGTGGATGAAGCAGCTGCAGTGTTGTAGGGCAGAGGGGCCAGGCTGTCCCCTCATGTGCCACCAGCCAGGCTGGCCCTTGGCAGTGTGGTCACACTTCAGGCTGACCCTGCTTCCTCCAGATAAGGACTGACAGCCACTCCTTTCATGGTAAGAGGTGCTCCCCACACAATTCATACCTAAGTCTGTTGGCATGCAATGGCTGGACCTCGTCTCTCCCATCAGTTATCTCAGCTCTGCCCTTTGCTCTGCACAAAACGAGCACACACTGAACTAAAATCATTGATGAGACTGGCAAAATTCATATTTCAGGGCTCTTAATTCCCCTTTTTAATGGATTAACAGAAAAGCCTCTCATTTTGCAACAAATAGACTACAAGTCCATGTGTTTATGGTCTAAGCTTTCAGCAAATGAACAGACACACATCACACCTCTAGTTCAGGAAAATTCTAGGCACACAATAATTATCCCAGTATTACTGCTCAGGTAATATGCTGCAGGCAGCTGCAAACACAGAGCTCTGCAGTCCCTCCACAGAGCACAAAGCAGCAACATGAAATGTCCTCAACATCTCTTTTCTTTGTGAAGTGGAAAATAAAAAAGAAATGGAAATTGCTGGGCAGGGTGGTTTAGCCTCTGTCCTCCAGAGCTCTCTGCTGCAAATGCTGCCCTGTTGATAATTACTCCTTTCTACTAGTTCATAGTGATATCCATCCATCTATTTGCATTTCACCTACTGGACGACAGAAATAAATCTTTATGGCAAAGCTTGCTTTCCTTCACCTGTATCCAGACCTCTAAACCCAGTCACCTTTGATATTTCTGATTTAGACAGCTAACTTTCATATGAAAAGATTTTGTTATGGCTTGGTATCTTAGACAAAGCAATATTTTAAAAACTAAGTAATTTTTAAATATATTTTAAATGCTTAGGAAACAATTAGAATCCTGCTTTCTAAAGACTCCTTTATAATCTTAACAGCAGTTTCAAACTTTTATTACCTCTGACTTACACAAACACCTGAAATGCCACAACATTTTTAAATTATCTTTGCAATTTTCTTTAAACACTGTTTGAAACAACGAAAGAGGCCTCAGCAAGGAACAAGATGCAGGCATGCACATTAAGGGTGAAATCACGTTGATACATTTCATATACATGAAAAATTAATGCAAGATGAATGGTGAACACTGAATAAGTGGCTTTTTGCACAAAGACTTCCATGTTGTATTTCTGGCTGATGGTAGAAGTCTCTTAACAAAATTAAGTAACAACCTTGTAAGTTTATGAAATATTAATGCATTAGGGAATAAAAGAAAATAGGCTTCAGATAAAACAAAAATAACTCACCTATGGTGAATGTGAGAGGGGTGAATTCATATGTATTTTATTGTAAAATGCTAGAACATGGTTTTGTGGTTTAAATAGAAATATGTCTGGCAAGGGGGAGATGGTGACAACCCAGACAGAGGACGTGGGACTGAAGAAAATTTTCTCCTTTTAAAAAGGTCATGAAACAACAGGGACAGTTGAGTGAGCTGGTTGAATCCAGTCCTCCTTTGACAGAGAAGCACCCAAATTCAGATAAAACTGCAAGATAAAACATGAATTGCATTGGATGTATATGGATGTAGTTGGCAGAACTCTGCTACGTATGGACTTCTGAGCCACTGCAAAGGAGGTCAGCTTAGATGGAGAGAACCCTCCCCTTCCAGTTTCACACTCTCAAGCTCAGAAAACAGACCAGAATTTAGAACAACTCTGCATGACAGCACAGGGAGCTACCAAGAAACAGAAGTGCATTACCAAGGGTTTTGTTTTGAGGATCAGGGGATAAGTACAGGCAAACAAATACCTATTAATGTACTTCTTCCACTAGTTAAAATACCACTTGAAACCAATTACTTTTCTTGGCTCATATGTATCCATCCATCCATCCATCCATCCATCCATCTTTCTTTATTTCAGTTCCAGGTCAAAATGAAACACACTGCACACTGAGTGCCAGGGAAAACAGTGTTTTCCCTCTGGTGTTCAAGAACTGGTATCCTAGATTCATTAGAACTCCCCAGAAATGTATGATGTGAAGTAATTGAAAATAAATATTATACTTATTTGAAATTACAAACCACTTCACACTGTTAATTACTTCAGCAAGCTGTGTACTTTTACACTTGCAATCACTCCTAGAGATGAGATTACTGCTAAGGCAGACTCCAAATAAATATACACGCTAATAGATGCCAAAAAATTTCAAAAATTAAGAAGAATGTTTTCCTTTAACATCTTGAAGATATTGATTTGTGAAGAAAGAAAACATTCCCTGCAACTTCTGGGATTAGTAAGGAATAAGAGTAATTTCCCACACAGAGCAACATACTAAAATCTACAAATGAATATTGGAAAAAGGTTTATTAAAAAAAAAAAGAAAAATTAAACATCACTGCAAGAATGAAATGACAAGCAATATTACTTAGATAATGGCAGGAAAATGTGATTATTACATTATTTAAATGGGTCAGTATAAGATAAAATTTCTCTGTGACTTATTAGCTATAGCCACCCTTTCTTTACAATTGCATAAAACAAGAATAAACATGTCAATGATGGATTCTCACCAAACTTTGTAGGAGTATCTTACCTTTAAATAAGAGAATAATAATATCTTCAGGTCTACTTAAGAGAACACAAAAGCATGTTTTCATGACCTCCAGTGGGCACAATTTATTGTTTACACAAACTCCATTACATCTTTAACTCAAGATTACAGGTAATATGGCCAAAAGCAATTTCACAACCTTTTCAATCATGGTCTGATGACACCAACAATGTTCTTGGAATTAAAAATGCAAGCTTCCCAAAAGTGACTCTGATATATGGGCTAAGTGATTTGGCTCTCTCTAGAAAACTTCTAGAGCATGGCTTGTAAAATTATTTATTTTGATCCAGTAAAAAAGAATTATGAGATGATTTTTTTAATGTCTCTCTAGAGCAGGATATGGAGATATAGTATTCCTCCCTACACCTACTCCTCTGATTTCCTATGCCAGTCACAGAATTATTCTACAAGGTCTCCACAAAAAAGTACAGAGGAGATGCTGCTGTTGCCTGCATTTGAGATTATTCTGCAGCTTTTCTACCTCTGGAATTCAGGGAGTGTTTGAATGAGTATTCTAGTAAAGATGTTTTCGGAATATGTAAAGTCTTTCCTGCTTTCAAATGTGTGACACATCAGCATGGTGTAAGTGATAATATTCACCAAATATGTTCATGTCTTTAGCAAGCTAAGAAAACCTTCAGCTTCAGTACAAATATTTCCATTGTTTGTTTGCTTTCCCCAACAAGGTAAAATGTTATTGGCAGCATCAAGAAGAATGCGACACCTATCTTACTGTTTCAGAAGATAACCACAGAACTCACTAAATGTGTACAGCAATGACCTTGGATATGGTTGATGCCAACTTTATTACACTGGCCAGTGACCCAACTTTCTGTTACCTTTATTATGGACATCTTTCTTCAATAGATAAAATTAGAATAACTTTGATAACAAAGGAACTGTCAATTGTATATTCTAACTTTAGTTACATGTGCTGATAATTCTGTTGTAATATTCAGATAATTAAATGTTATAAGGAAAAAATATTAATGTTTATATAAATTTTGCACAGAGAAGTTCTTCTTTATACATTAAATGAGTTTCTAAAAAAAAATGAGCTTTGTATTAGCTCTGACAAAAAACCACAAAACTTGGTTGTTTCAGAACACAGATTGTACAATAATTGTCTTGAAAAAAATATTATTATCATTATTATTAGCATCTTGTCATTGAGAAGATGAGGTGCTTATCCTGGGCATTGCATTTATAAATGTCACCTCTCCTCAGAGCTCCATTGCAGCGTTTCCTATTCCTACTTACATCTCTGTGACAGATACAGCAACAACTCACATCGAGAGACCATGGCTGCAGCAATGCCCAAGTTATTCTTTGAGCAAGAGACCTCCAGGTTCATTTGCACCTGCAGAAATTATGCTACAAGCCAATTGTGCATCGTGTTCCTTCAGTGCCAAAAAACTTCAACAAATGGAGCTATAATCTTCCTAGATGTTGGTAATATAAAATGTTATAAACTACATTTGAAGTGCTGTTGTCCTTTTACTTTTTTTTCCTGTTTTATTAATTCTGGCTACCAGTGGTAAGAAAGCATAAGAACACAGAAAAAAACAAACTACAGGGTGCTCTTACAAACAGCAAATATTCAAACATGAGAACTTTTCATTACTATGATTTTCAGTTGTTCTGGGCTTCAAAGTTATTTCTCATTTAGAAATTCCCACTGAAATACAGTGATTTTGGTTTCACTAAATTATTACCCAATTTCAGAAACTGGACCTTAAATTATTAGGTACAAAAGTCTGCAATACTATTATAGAGTAACCCCCACAGATGTTTTGACAAGAATTTTGCTGGATTTTGTAGAAGAATTTCTCTTCCTAGCCTGAAATCACTGTTTGAATAGTTTAAGTTTTTGACAGAAAACTAGACTCCCATTAGAGCTTGCTCAGTTTAAAGGACTTCCCAATAGCACCAAACCTGTTACTTTTTCAGGGTTCCCAGCAATTCCTGACTTCCAGACCCAGGTAACAAACACAGTACCTGGCAGTGACTTAATGAATTTTGTTTGATAAATGCTCTTAGCTTGAGATTTCAGAGAAATTAATGATCTAATAGAGAAATATTCTAAACAATTCCCATGCCAAAGCACCCTACCATGTTGGGAACCCAGCTCCAAGAGTAGAATAACTGGGAAAACACTGAACTAAAAGCATGGGGACAAAGTCATCAATGTGTTGGGCCAGATGCCCACAGCTGGCTGCTCTTGCCCAGCACCACTCAGCCCAGTGAGAGAGGCTGACATAGGGCAGAGGAGCCTCCCACTGCAGAATTGCTCCTGACAGGGCAGGACAGGGGGCTGCACCCCAAGCACCAGCACTGCCCTGTGAAGCACCAGTTCTAGGGAGTGAATACAATCCAAAAGGGCACTTAAAAATCAAATTAATTCAGTAATCTACTATTAACCCCAGTTAGTCACAGCTGCAGTGTTCGACAGCAACACACCCCGCTTGACTTGCCTTGGCAACCAGAAAGTGACTGGGTTTGTAGCATTTTCTCTTAATTATATGGAAATTATTAATTCTTTAACATTTCCCCTGAGACTGGTAATTTTCAGGTGCTATCTAATAAATGAATCATTCTGGTTAGCTAAAACATCTTGGCCAGCTCAGCATTAACACCAACACATAAGCCCCATAAAATTCAACAACCGTGGCAAGTGGCAACTCCAGATGCACACTCAAACTCTAATTAGGTCATACATGAGGAAGTTCAGCTATCTGTGTTTCCTCTTGAATATTCTACACCAACTGCAGTGCTTCTTAAATTCTTACTGATTTAAGTCATCCTGTGTTGGGAATGCAGTTTAGAATTACAGGTCCTTACATTTCCACTACCTTGTAATTGAAACAAGAGAGTGCCCCATGGTTCCACGAGGAGAATCGAGCTCTTGGCTGCAGCAGGGGTTTGCAGGGAGCTCTGATCAGTAAAGGAGAAGCCTGGCCTGTCCTGTATTCCTGCCTGAGTACAGCTGAAGGGAGCTGACATTCCACCTGCACACAGAGAACTCTTCAGTTGAAGCACCATGCTCCTGCTGCTGGTACCAATTCATCACTCTTAAAATTATCTACACAAGGAAAAAGAGTTCTGCTTAGGGCAGGGGATGACACATCTGTTCTTTGACTACTCTGAGATTATAAAGAACCAAGGCATGGATAGATGGATATTGCACATATGTATTTCCTTTCACTGGAGTAGATTTGGTTCATGCCATATTGACAAAAATCAAAATTCAATACAGTCAGCAACATCAGTAGCGAGACGCATGTTCTAGTGATAAAAATCAGCAAAAGTACATACAACAGAGTGTAAGTGAAGAGCTAATTCCTTCCTGGTTTTATTTTATACACAGAAAATGCATTTTAAAAGTACCAGCACAATTCAAACTAACTGTAGCAGATATCTGTTCAGCATTTTCTCTAGAAATTATCCTGTAGATTCTCTCAATATAATTTCTCACACACACTGCCTCAACACAAGGGGAAAATGGCATAAAAATACTGTGTAGGGTTGTCATTAAAAAATTCAACTTAATTTCAAGCACAGCTAACAATCCTTAGCTGTCACATTTACATGTAAAATAGCGAATTGCAACATGCAGAATAACATATTTTTAATTATGTCTGAAAAAAAATTATTCCCCTTTATTTGATACATCATACAGTGATAGTGAAGAACAGTAAGAGACACATGCACCTTCAGTACACATTTAAAATATTAATTGCAAAGCCCAGCATATTTGGCAACTCCTTCACTGCTACTTCCACTCAAGTGTAAAACAAGATTACTGTGAATTCTGATGTGCTATAGTCTTTCCACCTCAGGCAATGATCTTAAACCTCATTAGCTGAGTAGGTCTGTATGGGATCAGGACTGAAAATGTGCAAAGAGTCAAGACTCAGACCTGGAGGATATTTGTACGTGAGAAGAATCCAAGCACACAAACAGAACATTCATCTGCATATCTCTAATCCCCTCATTACATACAAGAACCTGCACTTTCTTTCATACACCAGAGCAAAACCATGCTGAGACCTTCCCCCGAGACTTGTAGAAATCAATTATTCTGGTTCTTATTTTTTGGTCTATTGAACATGATTTTACATGATGCACACACTGACTTTGTACACAGTTTGTCCACTCTAAAGCATGTTGCCTTCTTCTGCAATGCTGCCTGATGAAATTCAGTGAATAATGCAAAGGTAAAGCTGTAAGTGAGCTGGACTGGAGATTCTCCCTGAATATTACAAATCAGACAAGACTTCCTGTCCACTGCTGCAATCAGATTACCAGGAGTTAACTAAAAGCTGTTTCCCACATCAGCTTCACCATGATTTTGTCCAGAGCAGCTGTCACTTCACCTCACCTTTCCTTACCTAATCACCACATTTATAGGGTTTCACTATTAACAGTCATTCAGAAGACTTTTGAACTCATGTACAATACCTTAGATGATTAAAAATCCACACTACTTACTGATTCAGAAAGCCCCTTTTCCAAAGATAGAATATTCTTTTTTTGGTGCAAGTTACCTAGAACTGCAATTCAAAATTTTCTAACTCCATACCGAATTATTCAAAGCATTAGTTACTTATTTGGCAAAATAGAGAATTTTTCACTTTTTCTGTAGAATATACAGGTTCTCTTTTCTTCTCATTTATTTAAAAAAAAAAAAAAAAAAGTATCTTTAGCCTTCCAGCATTCTCTGCCAAATTTAGCTATGATTAGACCAATGCCATTTTTAGAATTTCACTGCTGCCAAACAGTTGGTAACAAAAACTACAGCAATTCATATTTGTTCCTTTTTAGTTACACTCTGATATCATTTAGCACTTGTCCATTGCCTAACATGCAGTGCTCTCAGCTTTTGCATTTTTATCTATTTATGTTCATCCTCATTACTCCCTTGTTGATTAACTTCCCTTTTTAATCATATTTTTTTAATCCAAAGTAGTTCTCTCTCACGATTAATGAGTTGTATTCTTTGGCATCTAATGAATCAGACTTGCACAGTTCCAATTATCATTGTTATTCTTGTTTCAGCATTTCCTCCCACTCCATTCTCTCCAAACTGCTTTCAAATTCCCATACATACATTTATATATTAAACTGAGAAATATGCTATGTTTACTCTGTGACATTGACTACACTTTATTTTTGCATATCAAACAAAACTAGCATAATCACTTTCAGTTCAGAGATCAGTGACTTAAAGTAACAGTGGCACAGCAGAATGAGTGTCTGTGTGAGCTAAGGAAGTTGTTTTTCATAAAACACTAACTAAAGACTTCACACAATCTTAATAGCTGTGACATCATCAGCTCTTTCCTCATTTCCAAGAGGAATAAAAAGAGAAGAACCAATATGTCAAGAAGTGTGCTACATTTATTCTGCTCATCTTCCAAGACATCATATTCTATGGGGGAGAAGAAAATCATGTGGTCCAGGAGAAATAACACCCAACTTGAAAGGTGGGCTGAGGAAAAAGGTTCCCCAGGAGCAGACTGCTGAGCTGAACTACAAACAGCTTTTCATGTCTTAGGAGCTGAGATAAAATAATATCAATGTGTTTCTTGGAAACAACCTCAATGTATGTTTTCAGTGCAAAGTTTGGATTCTTAGCAAAGAATTCTCTCAGCCTTCTTTTGTTTTCGATTTTGAAAAACTATTAAAAAAGACAGGGAAAAAATTAAACAAAAGCAACTAGACAGGGAAGTTTTACTGAAGTAATTGTTCTTCATGTTTTCATAGAGGCACAGGTATGCTAATATATTTTACAGGATTGTCTGAGGTGGAAGGGACCCAGAAGGATCAAGTCCAGCTCTTAGGTGAATGGCCCAGACAGGGATCAAACCCCCAACTTTGGTGTTACTGGCATCACTGCAAGGGACCTATTTTAATTTGCAGTCAGGAAAAGCACATCATTACTGAACTAAGTTTCCTGAAGGTTTACCTTAGGTTCTGTATTTCTCAGCTGCTAGATGCTGCTTTGCACATTCTTAAAATTAAGTGTATGTTCTGTGAGCAGAGGTTGCACCTCAGTGATGAGGAAAGTAAAATGTGTGTGCAGGGATGTACACCAGCAACCAATGAGTCAATTTTAATAACGTTATGTTGAAAGGGATTACTAATGCTGTAACTCCAAAATAGTTTACAGATACTTATTGCCCCTTCTATGAATAAGGCTTTTAAGTGTTCAAATCAGTGCTGAAAAGAAAATTGGGTAGCCTTGAAAAATGTTATTGTGCATACAGCAATAAGAGTTTTCCCAAAAGTTGATAAAATAGGGATTTAATTATGCAGGTTCTTGCACATCAGTAACTTGTATGTGAGTAAGCTCTCTGCATAGTAATATACATACATAATATACATCGATAATACACAATTATAATTGAATGCTTGTAATTATTTTCAGGATCAAAGCCCTTATTAAAAATCCAAATTAAAGTGTTATAATGGTAGTAGTCATGATGGACTTGCATGCGGATGTAATGAAATTAAGCCTTGTAATAAGTGGATGTTTTGCATATACAATTAGATAATCTTAAAAATGATCAGTGTAGGGCTGACAAGTGCTAAAATAAAAGAGATTAAATTGTGATATTACTAACATTTAGTAGGGAAATAAGAAAAATGACAAGAACCTACCAAATGACCAAAGTGATAGAAAACCTGAAGGCACAGGATGGTTGCCTGTCTCTGGGCTAATGACCTGAAACTAATCTCGGTAATGACCAACCCTGCAGCAAGGAAGGAGCTCATCCAGCCTGCTCAGTGCATCGTGAGCACTCTGCCTGGCTAAACTGAAACTTGTACCTAAGGTGAACTGTTTGTTCTCATTCCCTGCACTCTGCAGGTTTCTCGTTTTGTTGCTACACTCAGAAGATTTAACAGGCTTTCTTTCAATATTTTTAAGGTTGGCATTAAGATAATTGAATAACTATGGTTCAATGGAAACGGGAGTGTGATTATTACAGAGTATTTCCAGTGCAGAAGATTGAGACTAACAAATATTCAACTGATATGTTATAAAAAATCTGCAGGGGAAGTTATACATGGCCTGAATTCAGTGTCAGTAATCCAGAAGGCAAAAATATGTCAAAGCACTTGAGCTGTGGTACCACTGACGCACCAGCCTTTCCCTGCTGAGAACCTGGACTCCCATGCCCCATTTAAATCACATGCTCCTCAGCAGCAGGGCTCTGAGATGCTCACAGTGCACTAAATTTAAAGACCACTTCTGTAAAGAAGCTCCAGACACGTTTCCCTGTTCCCAGGGATAAAGTAACACTTCCCAAACTCTTATTTCATTTTAACTGAGACAGCAACGGTGCCCAGTTTGTGCTCAAAACCAAATATACTAACAGCAGATTAATCACTGAATTGCTTTAAAAATAATGAACTATTTCCAGTATTAAAAAGGTAAAAAAGGTGTCTACCACCGGCAGAGCAGAGCTGACATGGCAATAGCAGAGGGATGTACAGATGACACACCAGGTTTCAGGCTGTGCTCTCAGGTTGTGCATTCCTGAGCAGGCTCCTGCTGCAGGAAGCCCAGGGCACATCCAAGGGCATGGGCAGCACCTGGAGCACCCCCCAGGCTGTGGGGGACAAAAGGCAGGGATGGCTGGCAGCCTTCCTGCATCAGAAACTGTGGAAGAGCTTTTGAAATCTGGGACTGTGAGAAGTCATAGGAGCACAAGGAAGAAACTACTGACAAATACCACCAAAGACAGGCACAGCCAACGTTCAGATTAGCTTTCTGCCTTAGCAATAAGGATTAATACTTGCTTTTGTGGAAAACAAAGGTTAAAGACACTTAGAGCTACCACTTGGGTATAACCACTTCGCTTAAGAAGATTATACGTTGCAATTTGTTTTAAAATTTCAAGCATAAGAACATGAACCTATATAAACAAAACCTGTATAAACTAAATATAAAATAAATATAAATATAAAATATATAAAATATAATAAAATAAACCTCTATAAACTAACCTATATAAACTAAAGTAGGTCCCCCAGGGAGAACTGGAGAATTGTTTCTATACAAGATACACATTGTAACATTCACCCAGATTTTAGGAATTTAAGTTTACTGTCTAGCTCATGCTGCATTTCAACAAGCATCCACCATCAGTATCAAGAAACAAATGAAAGTGCAAATGAAACAACACCATAAAACTTACAAAAATCATTGCAAATTGCAACTCTATAAATAGAACAATTTGTCAGGCTCAGCACTGCTAGCACAGTGTCACTGCTGCATCCTCCTAAAGGCATGGCAGCACAGCAAATGTTTAACAAGAGCAGTCTAGAGCTTTTGTTTGGTTATAAAGTAGAGCTCTTGAGCATTATTACTTAGATAAAAACTTTAAAAGTGTATAATGGATTATTTTTGTAGTGTAAAATGGTTTACTGGGTGGTTTCCTGTAATAGCTCGCCCCTGCATTAATTTCTTGAATCTATAAAAATGGTGTGTAGGTAATTTTTTCTGTAGCTTTCTTTTAAATGTTACTCACACAATACACTTTTAGTTTCTTCATAAATCTCCTACTAAAACCTTTTTTTACCTAGTGCCAGCTTGTGCAGAGAAACAGCTTCCACAGCTAGTTCTTGCCAAGGGAGGATGGAAAACAAAAGACATTTTTGTTGTACTCTTCACATGTTTTGGATGTTTTTCACCTTGAAAAAGCATGGCTTAAAACAAGTAAGTAAGTAAATAAATAAAGAAATGTTCCTACATAGGTGGTGAAAATACTGGAAGTTAAATATTGGATTATGCTTATCTTGTGTCATTAACTTTTGCAGCAAAGAACGGTACCCGAGTCAATACTCAACAGATACGGCAGCTACAGTTAAGAAGTAAAGTGTTTAAATTAAATTATAACTATGGGAACACCAGCAGATTCAAAATAAGGGCTGAGGCTCCCTCACAAACAGTCCTGCATGACAGCTACAAGTATCCTTTTAACTCTGTTTATCATTCTGTGAAAATAAAGCCATTTTACACCATGACTCCTGTTTCTCTGGAAATGACAATGGAAATGTGCTTTGTAATTCTCAGCTAACAGTAAAATTCAAGGCAACTATTAGCTTTAAGTTCAAATAATAGCAAAATGCAGAACAGATCAAAGGAAAAAAAAAGAAAATACTCATATAAGCACAGTTTTATTTAGCACCTGGGGGGGCAGGAAACACAAGGAAAGTAGGCTCCTTTTCTCCAGGCTCTATTTATCTGGGTATTGATTAGTGTGTTCTCAGACATGCTGGGAACATTTTCCTTCACATTGTGCAGTCCAGAAAGGAACTACTGGAGAAGAATTTGAGGATTAATCAGTGTGCTAATTGAGGTTATCTAGATAATGACAGATGGGAAGAACATACTAAGCAAGTGACTGTGGCAGTCATACTCATCTGTTAAAACCAAAATTAATGGATACACAAACTTAAGTTCACTTGCTCATTGATTTTTATCCAGCTGCAGCAGACTATAAAAGAGCTATTGGGGAAAGTTATCCATTAGCTGTCAACTCAGAATGCCTTAAGAAGCAATTGCTAATCCTCCAGTGATATCTCACTAAATCCTAATCTCTACAAATTGTTCTTGGAAGAAGCATTAAACTGGTCATCAAACCAGGTTTTTAATGCTTCTTAAGGCTTACTCAACCTGCAACCCCGTTAGAGATCATACAAAGTACTAACATATTCAAAAGCAGATAAAAGAAATAAGTCAGATGGATATTGTCAACTGCACGTCTACACCCTCCTTAGTTTTGTATGCTGTGAAACAAAAACAAAACTAGAAAATACAGTATTTTAATAATAAAATAGAAAATCTAGCATTCATACAAATTAAGATACTACTTTTGTTTCAAATCTGCTTAACAATACAATCTTCTATTTTGAAGGGGTGTACAACACTTATTAAGTGGTGGAGATAGATTCATTAAAATTTTAGTGCTCATTTCATTCAAATAAAAGCATATTATTTTTCTCACCTTGTTAAAATCTTGATTGTCTCATCTAGAATTACATGATGCAGCCACTACAATGGGTACAGTTACATCAGTATGAAGATGATAAAAAGTAACAGGTTCTAAGACTAGCAACGTTTTAGGAAAGGAGAAAACAGTGATGGAGCTTGGGAAAAATAGAGAATAAAGATATTGATTTCATTAAATAACTGCAAAATTATTAAAATCTCTCTCATATGTAGGTTAAAGGAAGCAAATCATTTTGCTTCCCAGTTCCACAGAAGTGGTTCACTTGAAGATTTTGGATTAGAGTTCTGGAGAGAGTAGAGAGATAAAAATTCCTGATTGCAGATAGTAATCCAAAGACATAAAGTTCTTCCGTTAGGACAGGCACAAGTTAGGATGTGTAAGCAGAAATTATCAAAGTAGTAAAAAGCAAATGGGTGGCAGACACAAAACCAGCAAGACAACTCAAAATAAAACTTTAAAAACAAAAAAAAGGAAGAAGAAAAACAAAAGCAAACTGATCATCTATTCTATCTGTGCACCTTACAAGGAGCAATGAAAGGAGAATCATATTTGACTTTAGGAGAACATCCAAACTTTCAATAGGTAAGGACTGCAAAACACTAGAACAGAATGGTCTTTGTGAAAGCAAAGTGAAGTTGGAAGCCACACACTTCTGTATGAAGTGCAGTCTTAAGTCACTCCGGCTCTGAAAATAAAATTTTTTGTCTATAAAAGGCAATTGAGGATGAAGGTTACACAGTAAGAAATATGGCAAGTTGGCATACAGTTTGATTGGCAAAAATTATTTTTCAACACACAACATTATATAACCAACCTTATTAAACGAACATTTTACCAGCATTCTGCATTTTCAGAGACCATTCTGGGCAAATTAAGGAAGTTTTGAAAATTCCTTTGATAAAGAAGTCTTGAAAGGATTATACTAAAGGTTAAAATGTAACAGAATTCTTCAGAAATCTGAAAATAACTTTTATTTAAGTTGTGTTTACTATTTAGTGAAGTATGTCAGGAACTAAAGATAGGCAAGTGTTTGTAATAAAGAAGAGGAACAGAGACTAAATCCAGATAACATTTTTGGCAGTGATGACAGAACTGAATGGGGCTCTGGGGCAGATGCAACAGGAATCACTGAATTCTCTTATCAATGAACAGCTGGAGTTTTACTGCATGTGACCTCTGGAAAAACCAATGCACTCATCCATAAAGGAAAATGCTCTATGCTACTACAACTGCTCTACAACTGCAAATTAAAAAGGATCCCAGTATCAGCATGAACAGAATCTGGTGCTACTTAATATAAAATAAGATGTTCTGTTTTTCAAACAGAAATAGCTGTATTGTCCTTTTAAATACAATATTGTTCTACCTTCTCCTAAATGTTGAGAAATATTAGGAAAATGTAAAAGGTTTTTTCTTTCAAATGGTTTTATTCTTCATTTAATTACCTGCTCAGGGGAATAAAGCCACTACAAATTAACTGATCAAAATAAAGCTCAGTTATCTAGGGAACAAAGGCAACCTACTGTATCTCTTAAAGTTCTTTCACAGTGCATATAAATATTTATTTGAATAATAATTTCTGGAAATTCACAAGAACATCAAATTCAGAGGAAGAAAGTGTCAAAAAGGTGTTAAATCATAAAAGGAAGAACTCTGGGAAGTTTAAATTATTCTTTAGGAAGCAGAAGAGACTCATAAAGCCCAGACAATGTATTTTTAACTGAAAAATAGATCTCTTTTAAAATCATGGAACAGTGAAGACATCTGTCATTCAGAACACATGTTCACTCCACCCAAATTTCTTATTCTATTAGAATTTCAAAGTACCAGATAATGATGCAATGTGAAGAGAGGCAATTAAAAAAAAAAAAAAAAAAAGTAAAACAATTTTAAAATACAACCTTTTTCTTTGTTGAAAATTGAGACCTATACTCATGAACATGAATTCCCAAAGTGAGAGCATAATGGTACGGACATCCCAAAGAAGTTACATATAACCAAGGAGCAGGAGAATGAGGTGATTTAAGGACCCATATGTTGTTGAGGAGAGGACAGTATGGTTTAGCCTCCTTTCTGTGATGTCTGGGGCCCACACAAGACAAATCCTTGCAAAGGAAAGGGAGCACAGAAGAGGCAAAACACGGGAAACCACATCAGAGCATTGTTGGTGCCCTCTGCAAATGAAGATCTTGAAGGAAAAAAATCATCAGGAGACTGATTCTTCATCAGACTTTTCTGACTGCTGCTCAGCCAACAAACTGGTTGTTAATTTGGAGACACAGCTCTCCTGTGGTCATGGTAAGGCACAAGTGGAGGGGCAAGAAGCGTGAAGGAGAAGGACTGGTTTATTGGAAGGGCTGACTACACAAACTCATCTCCTGGAGAACCCTGCAGTGCTTAGGAGAATGCCGTGTTTAGGCAGAATGACCATACCAAGAATGTAAATTAAGGTATTGCAACACAAAACTAGGAAGACAGATAAATATTGCTGTAAGAAAATACAGGTTTCTAGGGATGATTTTCAAATATTTTATCCCCATGAGAAACAGAAAATTCACTCTTATAGTGTGAGGTTATTTAAAAATTAGTCACTTAAATGCAGCAATCATGGGAAAACTCTGTCTTGAGTAGCTTAAGGAACTTGAACATCACTAAGGTGAAATAAGCCTTCAAACTCTTCCGCACTAAATCAGCAATGACTCAGAAGAGAGTGGATAACTCGACAACATTCTACCTGATTGATGCAAGCAAATACAGAAAATTCTACTCCACTGTGGCCACTTAAAAGATCACAGAACAGAGTAAATGGAAAAATGTGATTGTATTCTTGTAGTCTATTATTTTGTTGTTTCTAGCAGCAACAGCTGCTTCTTGGAACAGCAAGAAAAGGATATCAGGCAATCAGTTTTGACTCAGTTCTCACAGAAAAACAGAAGCTAATTCAAAACATGAGGGTATGATGCAGCTCAGTTATAACAAAAAAGGGGGGTGACAAGAAAAACCACAGTCATTTCAAACAACAGATAAAGCTTTTCAAAAGATTTTGGAAATTGAAAAAAAGGAAAGGGAAAGAAAATTGAATGGAAGGAAGAAAGCCTAACAACATAAAATATAAGCAATTCAAATAACATTGTAATATAACCCAGAAGGGTATGGACTTCTTCCTCTCCCTGAAAACAAGAGAACACAACAGGGGAAGACAGCAAGTGAAATGAAAATACATCCTTTCTAAAATGAAATCTATCCTGAGCAAATGATTCAGAAAACCAAGAGAATTCTAAAAGCTATTAGGTAAAGGCAATAAATAAAGTATTTAAGTGTATCAGTAGCAGGAAGGTTATGAAAGAATCAGAATCTTCTACTAAAAGATCATCAATTATGGATACTGCAGATAAATTACTTCTGTGCATTGATCTTTACTGCAGAATATGACAGAGAAATGTCTCCTACAAACTTTATATTTCCAGTAGCAACCACTTACAGAGAAAATTAAGCACTTATAGAAAGGAAGTATCATAGAAAGATTCTAGAATATTACTTTTTAAAGCTCATTGCAAATTCCAGCGCACTTGCCAAAAAACAAAATATAATCTGATAAAAAAAACCCAAAACCTTAGTAAATAATCATAAATAGATGTGAAACTATGCTTCTCACTCTCACAAAGGTGGACCAAGACACCCAAATATTCTCTCTCCAAACAGTTTCATAACACTTTCTTAAAGTAGAAAAGAGCCATAAGAATTAATAAAGTTTTAAATACAATCAAGTTATTACCTGCTTAATAGGAAACAAGTACCACATTTATGTCTTGCAGTTGCCTACATCATTTTTTTCATCATAATCAGCAGGTGGCAGAGAAATGAAAACTGAGGAGAGACACCTGGAACTTGCCAAGAAACAAACAAAACACAATGCCATCACTGAAGTTCCACAGCAACTTCAAAAGACATTCTGAATTCAGAATTCTTTTCTTATTACATAGAATTTTAAAAGACAGGGCTGCTGTTCATGACAATTTTTTTTTAATTTATTATTTAATTTGGGATTAAATAATACTAAAAGGATATAAGAGTAATGTGAGCATAACCTTTTGGGGACAATTCTCTGTTCATTGAGACACATGACAGCTTTCAACACAGTTCCAAAGTGGAGGGACACAGCACACTCAGGTGATGAGGATGAGGACAATAAAATGCTTGGTCAACCCAGACTGCAGAGGCAGCACAGACAAAACAACAGGCTCAACTGACTAGGAAATCTTTCTGTTTGAGAAATTGAAAAGATGTTCTGAAATATCCTGCCATATGTGCGATTCTTTCTCTAGTCCATAAGCAATTCTTTCTCTTTGGCAGTACCACCCATTCCAGGAGAATCCCTCGGAGAAACACCACAGGATCCTGTACTGGAGAGCACAACAGGAACTGTTCCCAGACTATATCACCTGAGTACGGGCACAGCACATCATCAAGGGGCAATTTCCTTCTTAGTTCTTCAATAATTCACTTGCTGGCAGGAGCCTTATCATAATAAAGGCCTAAGAGAACGCACACTAAATATTCACAATACAAACAGTTCCACTGGCTTTTCCAGTCTCCTGAGCTTTTAAATGTCTCTCTCATTTCCTCTCAGCATAGGACCTCTGCTCCTACCTCCACTGTCCTGCTAATGGGTATTTCTGGAAGAGCTTGACTGACCAGCAGCAAAGGAAGAATCAGCACAGAACACTGAAAACAGCACTCACAATTTCACTGCATCAGCAAAGCACAGTAGCTGAGCATACATAAAAAAATTAAATTAGGAAAGACAGCTCCTGTTAGGTTTATTATGTGCATACCCTCCAAATAATACATCAGTTGGGAAGAGCTATTACAAGTCCCTATTTAAAAGGTTCTGCAGAACCCATCAATGAAACTTCTATATCATTATGAAGGGCTATGCTTTGAGAAGCTAAGACTTGAAAAGCACATAGAGTATTTTCACACCTATTGCAAGTTGAAGCCCAACCCTACACTTAATTTTTAAGATGTGCAGTACAAAATCCTCTTTTGATCACATCCTGATTTCATGTAAAAGCTCCAAATATACCATGTGTTGTTTTTTTTACAAACTACCTAAGGATCTACAAATCACCCTCTCTGTGATGCCCTCCCCAGTGACTATGCACACTAGTCACACAATCAGCTGCTTGGCTCTAGGAGAAGTCAGGCATTTGGCAAAGTTGCCCATCCTTTACAGAAAGAGTACTTGGGACTTTGGAGAACTGTAATTTGTTTTGTTTTTTTTTTTTTTGTTTGTTTTTTTTTTTTTTGCAAATCGACTGACAGTACCACTGAGTCATGCAAAATATAAAATACAAAAAACATTGACAAAACCCTTCTACACAAATGCCAGCCCACCATTCAGTAAAAGAGGCCAGGCACGACTGTTCCAGGCTGGCAGTTGCAGTGCATCCCACCTCAGGCTTCAGTACTCAGCTACCTGTAGGAAACCCCATGGCTGCCTGGGAACAGATAGCCCACACTGTGGGGTACACATTGCATATTCTAGTCATGAAAAGGATGCCAACCTCACTGATAATATCACAGATCTATTCACTTGTTACACCTCCTTGTTTCCAATCCATTTCATTATCCTATTTGCAACTGAAATATTCCCAGCTCTCCATTCCAAACAGCAGATTGGGCCACTTAATGGCAATTAAATGCCCTCAAGGCATTAAAAGGGCTATTACCAAAACATGTTTTACAAGCACTGGTGTAAATCATTTCATACAGGCTTTGAAATTCATAACAAGTGAGTCTGCAATGAGAACGTGCTGTTAGGGTCATAGATCTAGGTGTTAATACAATATTTATCCTCACACTAGTGATACAAAACCTTTCTCTAAAATACTGAGTAGATGAACATTTTAAGATGTTCAACAGTTTCTTGCCCACCACTAGTAAGCTTCTCTGCTACAGACATTGTTTTTAAACTCCAAACCTCACAGCAGGAAAAACAAGCAAATAAAACACTTAGCAAGCTTGCCTATTTACACTTGAAACCCAAGCATATCAGTAGTTCAAGTTATGAAAAACATTTCAGCTAATTAAAAAAAAAAAAAAAATTCAAACTTTGTTGACACTGGAATCTTGCTACTGCAAGGAGGTCAAACGAGATAGAGTAAAAAAAACCATTTGCCAATTTTTCTCCAGTTGTGTTGGTTGATTTATTGCATCTCCCATAAAACTTGTCTCATTCTCCATCTGAGATTCCCTCTAATAAATGCATTCTTATTGCTAGATTTTTTATTTTTTTTTAGAGAACAGCATAGTTACACTTCATAAAAGTCAACCATGAGCAAATGCAGAACAACAGACTAGGCTAAGCAAGTCACTCCTTTGTAACTGTTTATTTTAAATGTTAGCTAGAGCCCACTTATTCTCACTTATCTCATTGGGTTTGGATTTGGATTAGGATCCCACCTACTCAGAGAGCATTTTGACTCTATCTATAGCAGACTACACCATACTGAAAGCGTTTCTTCCTTTTGATGTGAGATATGGCAACAATAACACTTTGGTTCTAAAATATAACAAGACAGTAATATAAAACATAGTAGTTACTAAAATCCCCAGCGACAAGTGATTATAAAGTTAAGGTAAAAAGATTTAAATGGGGTTGTCATAATGGCAGACTTTGGCCTAATGAGTGTCCCAAATTCAAACCTGATTCCACTCACTGCAGGACAAAAATAAAGAATTACTAACTAGAGTAAGTGGCTTGCTACAGTGTCTCACAGACAGCCCTGTCATCTGGGGACAGATCTTGGCTATATTTGGATACATATTTTTAAATCACCCAAAAAAATAGACACTTCTGTCCCTTCCTCTTTAGTATTTAAGTCCAATAGATTTCACTGTCAGACAATTATTGGAAATTATCAGACACTCAAGCAACAGAACAACCAAGGATATCAGGTACTTTCCGAAATTTAAGACAAGACTTGTGAAGTACATTTCCTTCTTATTTTTTGAATATTCATGAATACACACTTCACTTCTCATCTGTACCTCTTCACCATGTCTTTATTTCATAAATAAGAAACCTAAGCTTGAGAAAAAGGAAGAGACCACTCCTGGTCTCCTAACTTCCAGTAACCAACAGTCTCAGATCTCCACTATCATTGAGGTTTTAACAACTTTTTGGGGTGGACAGCAGACCAATAAGCAAGCTGAACGAGTGAGAAAGATGTCATTCTATAGCAGGTGACCATTAGAACAGCTCTACCCTGCTAAAGCCACTTTTTTTTCTGGTGAAAGGGAAAGTGATGGTGATTTTGTGGAGCAAAGGGTAGAGCTCCAGAGCAGGCAGTGTAGCAGGGTTTGTTCACACCTGAGCTCTGCCTGCAGAGCAGGATCTCCACCCACGCACTACGAGATTGCTTCTCTGTACCCAGTGGGAAAAGTCACTGCCTTATGTAATGCATGAAATCATTACAAGGTAACCAACACGAAGGTGAAATGCTGCTGGATCTCTGCTACTACCCTTGGGGTTTGCTGGGGCTTTTAAACATCAGCTTTCTTTCCATAACAACTACTGAAATTGCATGTCACAAATATTTAATTCAATACCCTCCTGATTTCCTTTATTTATGTTTTGATTATCCCAACCTCTACTTAGGTTCACAAGAAATTTATTATGTTTGGACTCTAAATTCCTGTCAATGAAGAGTTCTCATGTAAAACATCCAATCTAGTGTCTATCTGTGATCAATCTCACTTCTTGCTGTGATTCTTACAGAACTGCTGACCAGCTTACAGCTCCCACTGGAGACTCAGTTACGCATGAGTTCCTCAGATTCCAATTCTATTCCACGACAAGAATATAGGAAATTTGTTGGTAAGTAGTATTTGCTAGAAAAAAAGTCCAAGAATCTATGCTGTCATATAGATTGCATTCATAAACAACATTAAAAATGTGAAAAAAATATTAAGAGAGTGTTACAATTTTAAGGGGTGATTGAAAAATAATCTCCAATAAATAATTCAAATGTAATGTGTCTAATTAAGTTGATATAATCGTACAGTATCTTCTTAAAAGCATTTTTTAAAAAATAAGCTCCCTAATAAACCCACACTGCTTTTAAGCAGCCAGAATTTTAAGAGTGTGCAAATAAAACATCTCACAAGAGTTATTAATCTTTTGATCACCTAACATACCTCATCCTCACTGTAGGACTCTACCCACCATCACCTCTTTAATAAGGAATATTATCACTATGCCTGTCCAATATACTTTATTTTCTATAGGTACATCACTGACCAGTCAAGTGTTCAGGGACAATCAGGGCTAAGTGTATTTTAATTATTGTAAAATTTAAATAGATATGTGTTCATGGTTCCAAATTATGCACTGTAAACAAACCAGGAATGAGAGCTCAGTAGCTCCTCAATCTGTGTGTGTTCTGTTCATATTTATAGATTCACCTTACAGCAGCAAAGCTGTGGCTGGCTACAAATCCCCTACATCTGCCAAGGTGACAGAGGACAGTTTTCCAAATGTATGCAAACACAAGGTGCAATCAAGCCCTGTGGTGTACCCAAATACTGAAATCCAGTAAGTGCAATGATCTTTTCAGCCGCCTATAAAATAACAATTACAGTATCAAACTGTTCTCCTCTTAAACACATCACACACTAGCATTACGGCTTCACATATTCAGACTAAATCCAGACATCCAAGAACTAAAACCTGAAAGAATTCCCTGTTGCAGGCAGATACTTCTAAAACCAATTTAAAATATTAAGTTACTATTCAAGATTTCATTTAGGACTAAGTAGGGCTCTGTAAAGAATGTGCTCCAGATATGAGAAGGTATCAGAAGCACTTCTTTCTCTCTGTGTGTCTGTAGGAAACCAGGCAGGGTAGCTCATGGTGACAGAGACAAGGCAGAGGTTGTGTCTCCCCAGCCAGCCCAGGCTCAGCTCACGCTGTCACCTCCTCTGTCCACCCAGCCCCTTCCTCTCAAGGCAAGGTGACAGCAAATGTTCACCACCCCCAGCAAAAATGACACTCAGAGCATCCTGTGAATGCTGCATCTTCTCTAATCGTTTTATGGTGATGGCATCAAGGTCCTCTCAGCTCCGAAGGGGATCAGTCAAGGCAAAGGCTCGAGCTCCTAAGAGAGGGAGCAGAAAGAGCCCACAAGCGCTGTGAAAAGCTCCTGCAGCCTCAGTCACAGTAGACAGCACCATTTTACTGTCATTACCTTGAGATAATCAGTGAATCTAAAAGTGTGGATATTATAAACTCAGAAAGAGTATCAACAATTACTTTCACCTGTTAAGACAGTATAATTTATTAATTGTTCTGATTTCCAACCTGCATTTTTCTGACTAACATTTTTAAGGACAAAAACTAATTAAAATCAACTTTATTACGCTGAGATACAACTTACAAATAAGCAACTGACCCTGTGAATTATGTGGTATGCTCTATTATAATAAGTAATAAAATAAAGACTGAAATCTAAAAGCAAAAGAAACACAATCTGCTTAAGGAAAAAGTCATTGCTGTATGTATTTATGCATTACATTTAAGCTTTCTGGTTATCACCAAAAAAAAAAATACAAAAACCCCGAGGGGATTGAACTTTTACCACTATGACCATTATGTATCTGGGCCAGAATTCAGGCTAAAGACTAATGTGGTTTAGCTACTTATGAAATAATGATAAAAGTACCTCTACCCTTCTAAATCAGGAGCACTGACACTCATCAGAATAATCTCCTCAGCTAAGTTCCTGAACCCACTGCCCACTGAACCCTAGCAGAGCAAAGCCAGGCAGGAAAATCACTCTACCAGTTCATCATGCAGCTTATCTCTGGGTTTCCAACAAAACTCCTGCTTGTCTTTTGTGAAATCACTCACAGATTAAACAAAAAATTAATCTTCTCTCCACACAATACTACTCTTAAAAAAAAAAAAAAACAACCTAACAAAGAAACCCCTTTGGAAGACAATTACTGGATCATTTTTAGCAAGTATTATACAATCAATTCCTAGTCAAAGCTTCTGGGATAGCTTAGTACTACTCTAATGATAACCCACACACCACTTGTACTGTAATTCAGCAGAGGAGCGGAAACAAAGATTCCCCACATTTTTTTTAATATTCAATGGTATCATTCAGCCGCTGAGAAGGGCAGTTAGCTACAGTTCTGGGGCACCCTGAGCACACCACTGGAAATGCCATTTTCCTATGCACTGAGTTGGGAGAGATAAGAAAGCATTAGCTTTGCACAAGTTTTCCAGATTAGCAACACTCTTCAGTGCAACTTTCTTGGTTTTGTTAAAAACTTGATTATATTCAGAAGCAGCACAGCAAATTCAGGCTGAACATTTTCAACCTTCCTTGTCAACCACTTGTCACTGCAGTAAAAGTAGACCACCAGCACCCTTCCAGGAGAATAACACACCTTATCTCAATCCCTGCCTTACAAGTTCTGACATCAGTGAGAATACTCAGCTCTGGAAAAGAGGCTATTTGCTATTAATACTAATTTAATGGTTTGCTATTGCACAGTGCTATAGCCCCTCTGTCTGGTAACAGCCAGCAATCAGGGCTCAGCTCTTGCTGAACTAGAATCTTGAACTTTTACAGGAATGATGCTGTGAAAAGAACACTGTAAAGTTTACTTCATAATTTTGGTTTCAGAAAATAACTAGATCTTAAAATACATCTTGCCATCCCTAGTGTTTTAGGAAGTATTTTCTATCCATAAGCTTCATGGAAAAGTCCATTTTGGCATCTATCTAGCTAAGAACATAATATAGCAAAAAACTACAAAACCAGAGACATTCTCAAGAATAATGAAAAACAAGAATCAGTGCAAGAAATAGTTTGAAAGTGATGTGTAAAAATATGTATGACCCACTGTTGTCACAGTCTACAGCTAAGCAACTACAGTCCTCCAGAACACAAAGATTTTACTGCAGAACTCATTTCAGGCAAAGAGAAAACAGCATAATGGGATATTTTCAAGGCAGTGCTAAGAATACACACACAAAAAAGAAAATGCTCTAATGGAGCATCAGTTCTAATAAGCACATTTAAGTAATTCTGGCAGCTGTTAAAAAACTCATGTACATTTACTTACACAGGCATGTTTTGTAAGCACTGCAATCTAAGTCAGACTAACACATTATCACACAGATGTTCACATAAATTGGCCCTAATTCTGCAGATCCACAAACCTACAAAACAGAAAATGCATCACCAGCACACCCTAAACTGGGTCTATCATGTTTGCAAAACTTACATAGAGCAATCTCATTATAAAAAATGAAAGACTACACTACTTCATTCAGCACAACATCTACATGGAATACTATCAGGATATTTTTTCCTCAATGTTTCACTAAAAGAGTTACAAAGTGCCTCTGTGAAATGCCTGAATTTTCATACAAGCTAAAATACTAATTAATTGTTCTACAGAGAGCACCTACCACGTTGCACTGCTAACGTGCATCTTTCCTATGAGAGGAAAATTCAAGTGGTGGGCAAGGATGGGACACAACTGTAGGGCCCTTAGAACTGCCAAGAGATTAACTCAAATTTTAAAAGAAGAAAAAAAGCCATAAACCCAAAAAACAACAAAGAAAAAGATGTTAAAGTAAAAAGAGAAAAATTTGCAGGTTTCTGAGTTGATTTTACAGGGGCCAAAGCAGAATTGGGGTATTCCAAACCAATGTTTCAGTTTATCTTTATACCCAGTTATGTTTTTATTGGACAGTGAGCCTTTTCCATTCTACCTGAGCTTTCCCCAAATGTTTAACTCCTGCAAAAATAAAAAAATAAAATCACACTGAGGAAAAAACATAAATCAATTTGGACTTAAAAATTGGTTGCTCAACATGATATGAAGTGAATTATCTTTGAAGCTGAACAGTTTATCTTCTACAGTCAGCAGTCAACATATCCACACCAAAAAAAAAAAAAAAAAAAAAGAGAAAGAAATCAGGAGCAATGTATTGTAAAAAAGACTTGAAAGTCATAGAATCCTCCTATTTAAATGCTGCATGAGCAACAGAGCTCTGGAAATACAAAATACTGATCTTAGAGCATGGAAAAGATGGAATACTGGAAGAATTATTTTATCTATATTTTTTAAATATTTCTAGAGTAATACTGAGTATATTGAAAAACAGGAACAACCATTTAAACAGTTAGCAATAAGCATTTAGTTAATATATTTTTCTCCACTACCTCCAAAATTCACCAGGAAGAGTTGATCCAATTAGCCATCTCTTCCGTGAAAAGGACATGGAAATTTATAACTGCAGTTTCTATTTTAATTTTCCTCGTGGTTGCTTTATTCAATTTTTTCCTCTTGAAGGCATTCTACCAAGGAACCCCAGAAACCTGGGTGACAGAATGTACAAACCCATTCAGAAAGCACTTCCCCACTTGTGTGCAGTTACCTCCTCTGTGCTACTTAGAAGCCACCTGAAGGTTCACCCTCTGTCTTGTCCAGGTTGGAAATTCGATCTCTCCGTCCTCACAGGGAGCTCCTTTCCCCCAGTGAAGATGCAATTTACTCAGTGGGGTAGTTTGAGATCAGACATGAGAGGGAAGGTTAAAGTAAGAAGGCAGGTTTGTGAGCTTGGAAACTCAGTTAAGCCATGAGAAAACACAGGGCCAGTTTGGATCTGAAGCACAGCTGTCTCATTAAATGACACTTCCAACCCTCACCCTATTGAGCCAAGGAATGAGTCCCTGGGAGGAAGAAAACATCTCCATAACACAAAGTATTTCATTGTTTCTCCTGTGCTTTTTTTACTCTTATAATGCAAAATAATAACAAAAAAGTACTTGCGCTTAATAGTTTGTAACAGTGACTACAAACTCCTTCCACACAGCAGAACCTGAAAGAGATTTCCAAATTAAAACAGATGCCCTTCAGCTTGGCATTCAGTCCAGTTAGCTTCAGTGAAACCTCTGGGCTTCTTTTCTGAACCACTCTGACTGGACAAGCACCAGAACCCAAGCAGCCAAAGACTGCTCCTGGAGTTACTACAGGCTTTGAGATCCTGATCCTCCTCAACAACTGGCACTGTGCAAATGCACAAATCCATGCTTGGATTTTGTGTGCACACACAAATGTGCACAGTATTGCAAAGTTCTTCAAACACAAAGAAGCTCAAAAAGAAACCACTAGGCTCAGAGACAAATAAGCCTCTGCTTTTAACGAATTTATTTACATATGCTTGTGACCAAGTCATCCCACATGATTTTACTAGGCACTTTTCCTTGTGCAGCTTGTTTCCAAAACAATCACAGGAGAAATCAACAAAACCAAACACTGGTAGTTTCAGGTACTTCCTGAAAACCATATGGGCTGAAATATGGGGAAAAAAAAAATGAAAACCATATGAAACTAAAAGTCAAAGCCAAATCCAAAGCAATCCATGTGTTTACTGGGCTTTGCATTCAAAGCAATGAGTCATATGATAAATGCACTGTGCAACACTAGATACAATACTGTAGAGACAGGTCTTTTGCTTTAATTTTTAATTTCCATTTTCTGTGGGTTTAGATAAACCATCAACATTACTTTAGCATAATCCTTTGCAATGAATCAATACTCTAATTTAATAATGGTATTCTGTTGTCAACATATATCACATAATGTCCTTGTATAGATGAAAAAAAAAAAAAAAAAGCCAAATAAAATGCAAGGCTTTGCTTTCACCAGTGATCACAGGTTAAATCAACACAATGACAAACTCTACAGTCCCCAGAAGAATTTCCTTCAGGGTTAAAAATCAGCATGGAATACTTTCAGCCATTTCCCTCCCACTCACCGTGCCAGTGCTGTGCAAGCTCCTCTAGGTCATAAGATTCCAACAATCACTTTAATAAAGGGATGAATGAAGAAATATATCTGAATAGATCAATGTACATATGTGAGTGGGTCTTATTTGAATATTCCATTTCTTTATGAATTCAGTGATAGCTGCTCTAGTCCCTAACTATAAGGAAGATTAAAAATGGAAAATGGAATTAAGTCCTATGTCCTCCAACTTAATTGAAACAGATGAAGCAAGTTATAGCTGTAAAATATGAAAAAAAATGAAATAAATTACAATAACTTTTACCTCAGTGATGTGGCTGCACGTTTGTTATTTTTACCTTGATGGTAGTTAGCCTTCCTGTCAACAAGCATCTAAGATGGGAAATACAAATCCAATCCCGTCTGTGGTACTGACTGAAGGTATGAGAATAGAAAATAACTGAGAACAAAGAAGAAGCAAATGCTCTTAAAACTCCCAATTGTTTGCCTTTTTTTTTCTTTTTTTTTTTTTTTCTCTGATTCAACAGCTTTTGAAGCATTTTGGATTGGTAGATAACTGGCATATTAATCTCAGCTAATGCCAGAGGCACGTGCTCCACAGCCACGTGTGGTTCCCTCGATTCAGTGACAGCTCATGCTCGTCATGCGAAGCGTTCGCGATCCATGTCATCTGCTGGCAGAATGCTTCAGAGCTCTGGGAAGAGTAGCTCTGGTTTTACTACGGCTTGGCACCTCCCACAACACCCTCCAGTTGGTGAAAACCCCGCAGTTCCATCTAAGTGTCATCCTTAATGTGAAAAAGATATTTGAGTCAGTGCAAAATAAAACAAACAGCTTTTACCAAAATGTCAGTGCTGGTAGCAGTGCATCTGCCAGATGCTTGTTACTTGAACCCATGCTGTGCATAACAATCAGTCATAGATATGACGAGGATAAACGACTGGACCAGAAAATCTTTAGCAGGAAATCAAAGTATACTCAGACTCACAAAAAATAAGGTTGCAATTGGACTTCACGAGATGTATTGATTAAGTTTTCTGTAACATCTCTTTTGTTGGTTACTGTGCTTTAGTTGAGCCCCACTTGCCTCACCTCAGTTCTCTGCATTAGCCTTTGGTCATCTGAACACAAGAGAAACCACACTGCTATTTCACAGCTGAATTCACACAGGAATTCTTTTAAGTACAGTATCTCAATTCGAGGATAATAACATTACTGAAGAACCCAGAATACCATGAAAAATGCATATTGGAAAAATCAGGGCATGACTCTTTAGAAATGAAACCAATGGCTTGATAAAAACAAAACCTCACTGGCATGTTCCAGTCTGTTGGTTGATTTTTTTGATCTACACGCTGGACTATCCTTCTAAATCAGTGATTGACTTTTACACTGAGCATTGGACAAAGAGGCTTAGGCTGAAAAGGCATAGTCCATACGTGATCATGGAAAACACACGCAGGCACAGAATACAGAGAGAGATCTGATGAGTAAGTGGCTTTTGCTTAGTCAGAACCTGAAGGATCTTCATCAAGAACTTTCAAAACAGCTAGCAGATAGCTTGACTTTGAGTGAAACACAACCAAGAATTATTGTCATTATGCACACCCACAAAAAAGAGAGATTTCACAACATCTCAGATGAATACACACACAGAGAAAAGGCTTTACCAACACTTATTCAGGTGGGCAATCATCTGCCTTTCTGGAGAAATAACTCCTGATTTGCCTCCCATTTTCCTAAGTCCTGTTTTGAGCCCATTTTAACACATTAGAACAATGAAATAAACCACAACACAAACGAGTATAAATAAAGAAAGCTGCTTCTTTCCTTAAAAGCTGTGAAATGCAAAATAACCTATGACTCCCACCCATACATGTGCCTTGCCAAGCCAGAGGATGACACAAGGGCATGCACTGTTTTGAAGGCTGGAGCATGAGATTCATCGTGTCAGATTTGTATTCACAAGGTACAACAGGATCCATGACTTTCATTTCAATAGCAGCTGGAACAACGGGCACAGAAGGAACATGCAGCTCAACCTGGGAAATTAGGATGGATTTGTTTTTTAAAAAAATTCCCTTTCTTACTGAGAGCTATGAGTGGCAGATGCAGATACTTGCTTTGGGGTCACAGCATGTCAGCAGTTCACAGCACAAAGACTGCATTTCTCCTTTCTCGCCCCTCAGTGGATATTGCAGCCTCAAAGAATTTTACATGTATCCTTAGAGATGCTTATATGTATCAGGAGAGTACAGCCGTAGGCTTTAAAAAAATGTTCATATGCCCTACAAATTCAAATCCTTTTTTATGTAATCTATTTAATCTTCCATTAATGATAATCTCCGCTATCAATGTGCCCAAACAGGGTCAATTTCTGCTGGATTTGCACTTCTTGCATTTCCATCCTATAACTGAGCTGCATTTAATGAAGGGAAACACCCTGCTGTAAAAGGTCTTAGCAGCTTCCCCAAAACAAAAAATAGTTAGGAAGCTCTGCAACTGCCAGGAACATTTCAAGATTGTGGTTTTTCTTCTTCCTTTGTGTGTCCTGCATGGAGGAGAGTCCTGCCAGCTGAACATTATTTATTAATCAGAATATTCCTGCCTTCTATAGCTTGTAAGGAGACAGCCTAGAGGGGCGGAAATTGCTGTGGATTTCTCTTACATACGAGACAGAAAAGGGAGAAAGGAAGAAATTGCAAGGGAGCATTTAGACCCTTACATATCCCACCTGGCAAGCCCAGGCAGACACACACACACACACACACACGCAGATCACAGCAGTTTTAAGAGCCATGTAGCATATCTGGTACACACAAGGGTTGAAAATAGGCATATGAAAATCTGAAAATCTGGCTTCGTTTGCTGTTTTGTTTTTAAGAAGTGCCCTATACAGCTCCCTACAGCTGAGTGAAGCAGCTTTCATTGAGCTCCACAAAAGATGTTCCTTCTGGTAACTTCTAAACTACCTTAGGTTGTACCTAGAGAACGTGCAGGCTTGGACACACCTGTAAGGGCTGCTTCTCTCTCAATTACTGTGGCAGACAGAGGGGAAACAAGTTATTGCCTCGTTAGCTCTTCCAATTTAGTGATAGCTTCATTCGCAATCATTCCCAGCCACTCGCCACCTGCACATCCACCCACCCACACATACACATCCAGCTAGCTGTCCTCCCAATTTTGTCAATTCACAAGATCAGCTTGCATTGCCTATCCTCTCTGACCCAGCGCTTATCAACAAATAGATTTAATAGACAAAATAAAATTCATAGTGCTTTCCAACAAAACCCCCCAGCAGAACAGCCCTATATTAGCATACAAAAGAGGAGCCCAGGTCTGTAAAAGGGATTCAATTGAACTGAGGTTCCCAGCAGTAGCAACTAAGAGTTAATGGAGGACACCCGGCTTTTCACTTCCTCTACTGCATCCAAGAGAGCGCAGAAGAATACTGTAACACAGTGTAATTGAGCATTTCGCTAAATAGTATCGCACAGAAGTTCCTTTGGCAACAATTGCATTTGTCCTAAGTAACCTTTATGAGCAGCTGAAAGTTGATGCGCCCAGACCAAATGAATTTTCAGCTGTAGTCCGAACCCTTAGGTCTGTGCTTGGGAGGGTGGGAAGAACCAGCCACCAAGCATCAATCGGAGAACTAGCCCCCTCCTCTGCTTAAAGAAAAAATAGTCAGTTACGGCAACTCGGTGCTGTGGCTACACACGGGAGCCGGCAAAGCGCTGGGATGGGTCCGCATAGCTGCGGGGTGCTCGACTCCTTCCCGGCCGAGCTGGCACAGCTCCTTCAGGGGCCGGGCACTGAACGGAGAGAGCATCCCCGCGGAGCCCGCCCTGCTTGCAAGGCAGACGGTGTGCGGGAAGCCAAACTCCGGCACCAGCAGAGAAGCACATGCACAACCCAGCCCGCACCTGCTGCAGACCACTCTCTCCACACTGCCCCTTCTGGGGAGGGGGTCACCACTGGTCCCTCTTGCTCAGACACTTCCCAGCATCTCCTAAGTACCTTCCGCAGACCAGCCTGGAGGGGGAAAGGGGGGTCTGCAGCCTTCCTAAAACCACAATGAAAAGCAGTCTCCTCAAATGGCTGCTTCTGCTTCAACATCCATCACACAAGCGAGGAACTTGCCGGGGGTAAAAAGGGGGCGCAAGCAGGGAAGGGAGAAAGAAGCGCAAACTTCGGAGCTCTCCGGCCTCCCGCACGGGAATGACACCCCGGGCCACCTCCGAGCGCCGCATCGCCGCGGCCAGCGCCGGGGCCGGACGGGGAGAGGCGCGCACCGGGCGGCCCGAGGGCGCGGAGCGCCCGGCGACACTTACGGGTTTTGGGGGTCGTGCTGGCCTCCGGCGTGGTGGTGGTGGACTCCTGGAAGGGAGACAAGGTCCAGGACGGCGCCGAGTCGTGGACGTAGATCTTGTAGGAGGAGGTAGCGTGTGCCGCAGTGGGCCAGGCGGGCAGCGGCGGGGTGCTGGGGGCGGCGGGCGGCGGCCGGGCGGCGCGGCCGGCGGTGCCGGGGGGGCCGCTGGCGGGCGGTGCCGTGTGCGGCGGCACGGGGTGCCGGGCTGCCGTGGGCCGCGGGCCGCCCCGCGCAGGGCCGCGGGTGCCGGGGGGCCGCGGCGGAGCGCGGCTCATGGTGGTGAGGCGGGGGCTGACACGGCTGGGCGGCCGCGGCGTGGCGGCGGCGGTGGTCTCCGCGCCGCGGGGGGGGGCGGTGGGCTTGGAGAGGAAGAAGGGGTCCTGCCCCACGCCCTTGGCGTCCATCAGCTCGGTGGGGACGTACTCCTTGACGGAGCCCACCACGATCCACTTGAGCAGCATGAGGCTGAGCCCCAGACCGATGAAGCCGATGAAGAGGGGTACCACGCACAGCCACGTCTGCTGCCGGTTCCAGACGATGCAGTCGCTGCAGCGCAGCTCCCGCGGCGGCCCCCCGGCCCCATCCCCGCCCGGGCCCCCCGCCGCAGCCGCCGCCTCCGCCGCCCCGGGCGCCGCGGCACCGGCAGCCCCCTCGCTCATCCTAGGGGCTGTCCGCAGCGCCGCCGCGGCCCCGGGGCATCAGCGCGCCGCGGCTGCGGGCGGCATGCGGCGGAGCAGAGCGGAGGGGAGCGCGGCGCGGTGCGGAGCGGGCGGGCGGGCGGCGGGAGCGCCCCGCTCAGTCACGCCGCCGGCACGGCATGCCCCGCGCCGCACCGCGCCGCCCCGCGCAGCCTCCCGCGCCCGCGGAGTCAGCGGGACGGCCGCGCCATCCGCCGGGCGCCCGGCTCTGGTGCTGCTCGCTGCAGACTCGTCGCTCTTCTTCTTGTCCCTCCGCTATAAGGTTTTTCTTTTCCTTTTCCCCCTTTTTTTTTTTTTTTTTTTTCCGGGTAATAAGTCGCAGCGATCAGCCTCCTCGGTTTATTTATTTTTTATCCCAAGCTTGCTCCGGCGACGGGCAGGTACATTCCTTCACATTCGCGCACCTTCTCTCGCCTCTCCTCTCCCCTCGGGGCTTGGGGGATCCTTTCTTTCCGTCTTTCTCGCCTTCCTTCCCTCCCCCGCCCGCTCGGCTCCTGCCTATGCCCGGCCGCGGCGCAGCAGCATCCCTCGGCGGCTCCGCGGGGAGGCGGCGGCGCGGCGCAGCGCACCCGCCACTCCGCGGCCCCGCGGCCAACCCGCGCCCGGCGCCGGGCCAGGGAGGCCGATCCGCGGGCGGGGCCCGGGCCAGGAGGCACGGCTCGGCTCGGCTCGGCTCCGCGCAGCTCCTCCGCGCTAAGTCCGGCCCGGCATCAAAACTCCGGCGAGGATTCCCGAAAAAAAAAAATAAATAGGAAAAAAATAAATAATCCACACACACGCGCAAAAAAAAATAAAAAATTAAGATGAAATCCTGGAGGGGAGCGGCAATGACCCAGTCGGCAAAAAAAGATAGGGATCCGGCAAGTAAACGGGCACGCAAAGGCAGCTCCTGCCAAGCTTGCAGCTCCGGCTCGATTGTGTATTCCTCTGGCAGCGCCGCGGAGGCAGGCGAGCGCGCACCGAGCCAGGCGCCTCCCACCAAAGCCTAATGGTGGTTTCTTAATGCGCACAAGATAAATAAATGATCCAGGCAAACCCCTCGGGAGGGTGTATGCTACGGCAAACGGAGCCTAGGAAAGGAAGGGAAAAGGAAAGGAAAGAAAAAGAAAGGAGAAAGGGGCGGGGGTGCGGGGTGGGGGCGAAGCTCCCGCACCCATCCTGTGGTAGCGATCCAATAGGCTGGTGCTGCATGTCGGAAAAGACCTGTGTGCAGGGAGCGGAGAGGGTGGGGACACCTCCGCCAGGGAGCCCAGCGAGCCAGGGCTCAGGACAGGGCTTCTCCCACCTTGATGCTGTCCGACAGGTATCAATTGGCAGCATTTTGTGGCACGTTTCTAACGGGATTCGCTAAAGAAAAAAAACCCCAAAACACAACAACCCACCACACACCTGCAACAAAAGGACAATTCATTCAGCAGCTCGGGAGAAACTGATGGCACAGCCGCAATACTGAAGTTGCCAGACAAGTTTTGATTTCTTAACTACTCTGGCTTGTTTGGTCTACACCAAAGTTGAATTCCCAAGTTCAATGTAGTCAACAATGGGTGCTTTCCTTTCACTTATTAGACAAACATTTCACCAGCTAGGGTGGTCACTGAAAGGAGTTTCCCAAAGGTGGCTTAGGTGGTCACTGAAGGGTTAACAGGAGTTTACCAAAGGTGGCTTAATCTCCATTTTCAAAATTTTAGAAAATGCTCAATAGAAATATCCATGTACAGATGTTTTTTAACCCTTTCTTCTGACCTGTTAGCTTTTTGGTGTCCTTTACTGGTATTGCTGCATAGGTATCATTTCCTTACTCATGTATTTAAGGGTATTGATATATCTACAGGGTAAGTGAGCAACAAAGTTGGAAACAATCTTTGAAATGCACTTGTTCTATGTATAAAGAGACAAATAGAGAAAATAAAATATTGCAACTGGAACATACCTGCTTGGTTTTTTTCTCCAGAATGAATGTCAATACCATTTAAGTGATCAATATTACAATAACTAGGTATCTAGATTATTGTTACTTCAAGACTCCCTCTGGAGTTTGGCAGCTCCTCTAAGTTAGTTCTGTGCTAACAGCCATCGGGAAGACCTGTGGAAGTGGCTTATTAGGTAAGTGGACTATTTAAACACTTCAAGAAATCACCCCACTTTGGCACTGGAAAACATTGATTTAGGTGCTTCTACTCCTTTAGTGAAGAGGGAAAAGGATTAGGAGAAAGCACTTAGAAAGGACCACAAATGGATGCCAAATAAGGCAAAAAAATGAGAAAGACAGGGAATTCTTGCAAATCCAGGGAACCTTTTTCACTGATTTTATGGAAACCTGGAACCAAGTCCTTTCAGTTGTAGGTGCTTGTCCTGCAAAGTTCTTGCCTTCCTTGTAAGCTTGGAACACCTTTGTCCTGCTGTGTGCTTTGTGTTGCCTGTACAAATGTCCTGTAGCTCCTGTCTCTTCCATAACCATATTGCAGTTCACTAAGCCCAGTATGAATCACTCTTTCATCCTCAAATAATTTGTACGTGCTTCTTGGGAAAACAAAAGTGTTTTACAACACTTACAAGACAGACAGCTTTTATTCTTCTCATGACTGTGTCCCGAACTCTTTCAGAGTTTCATAAGTCTCAACTGCACTTCTTCCCCCACTAAGATTTTCAAGCTATCAGCTCCTAAATTTTGCAATGGTTCTAATGGAAGACCTCAGGATGTGATACCATTAAGATCACTCAAGTGTAGCCATTTCATTGTTTAATATTGGAGGACTTCCTGCATTATTAGTAAAGATTTTCAGGCTTCTTTTCTTACAATTTCCCATTCTTATTGAGCATTGACAAACTATTCTTGAAATTGACTGTGGAATGCTTTCAATGTGCCTCATTTAAGTGAATTACTTAAAAACAGCCATTACCCTGATATGTTAAGATCTTACCAATGACTATTAGCCTCTTGAAGAAAATTCTTTGGTCTAAAAATATGAAACGGATCTCAATACAAGAAGCTTCCCTTAACCTCACAGTAAATGCAAATGTATTTCAAATAGGTTATCCCACAGTTTAAAAAAAAGAGTAGTTTATCTAGACAGACACCTTAATGAAGGCAATACATGGAAGTTACTTCCTGTAATGGCTGAGTCATGAGTTAAAATGTTATGATGTATACAAAAACACAGTCTCTGAATGCTTTTAGATTATTTCTCTGTCCTTAAAAATTAATATTCAAATCATAATCAGTTCCTCAAATCAGCCCACTCTTGTTAAACTGAATCTGTTCCATGCATTAATTCTAATTTACGTAGGTATTTGGTAACTCTCACTTGCATTTCTTCCTACTCATTTGTATCATAGCCCAGCTCCTTTACTTTTTCTGGAAATATGTTTATCACGATCAGAAAACAATATGCAATTTATTTTTCTTGACTTTTCTTCATAATATGCAAAGAAATCTGTAGCATCTCCTTGAGGACATCTGTGGATAAAAATGACTTACCTATGATGGAGTCAAAGTGGTATTTTCTTAAACACTGGTGTGGCACAGCTCGTAACAGGTATGCCATTTATGCATGTATCACCTGGTTTGTCACAGGGGTTCACCCTGGTTGTCAGTAGGTATGGCCCAGCTAATGCTTGTGCTACAAGGGTGCTCTTCTGCTTGCCTTCACACATGCCCACAGCCGTTATTTCAAATAATGAGAGGCAGTGGGTGAGCTAAGGGAGTTAGATTACTGTTTAACTGCTGTTGTGGAATCAGATCTAGAAACCTCAGGGTAACTATCCTCAGAAGAGCCAACAAAAGAAGCAGGAATTCAAATTTGGAAAATCAGAGCCGTGAAATAGAGCTACATCCATTTCAGCATGTAAACAATATGCAGTCCTGCATACACACACAGTTAAAAGCCCTTCTTTCCTCCCAAGCTTTACAAAACACTCCGTGTCATCTCTTGTAAGTATCAACTGAAGTTTTGAGCAAAAAAGCTCCGCAGTTACTTTGCTTTACGGTGTAATCTGAGAGCATAACCACCCTTGAATTTGTGAGTTTCTCCAGCACCCACCTCACCTGCTGTGTTCTGGTACTTCAGCAGGTGGATGTGGTGAACAAAACAGAATTTCCCAAAGGATGCCTGAATTGGGGTTGGTTATATAAATAGGTGTTAAGTTGCTTCCCAAACTAGGGCATTTGAATATTCTTTACTTAATTCTTCCTCTTAGCTTTCATCCCCAGCTCAGCTACATCACACAGATCTCTAGTGGTCAGCTCACAGGTGGGGAAAACCTTGCTTTTGCCTGAGGTCAGCATGTGTCTGTATTCCCTCTTCCATGTGAAATGCACAGCCAGAGTTCCAGTGATGCCTTTAACCAGTGCTCAGGACTGGAGTGCTCCTCCACATGCTGATTGCTAAAATAGCCACCACACAAGACAGACCAAGCTTTACTCAGCTTTATCATGTCTTCAGGGGACTTGAGCTAGGGACCTGTTTGTTGTGTGGTACCTGAAGTATTCCTCTGAATTTTTACACAGGGTGTTAGGAATTCTCCTGGCACCCAGGTGCAACAAGTGAGAAATGCACTGCAGAGTTTCCCAGCACAGCAGCCACTTGAGATGTCTCTCATCTGCATTAGATCAGTCTCAGACACGTCTGAGATGAGTGACACAATTTCAGGTTAAGGAGGACAGCCTACTCTCCCGGACTGCAGTATAAACTCTGAATAACAACCCCATGGGTAAATTAATTGGATACAACAGACCTATCCTGTCACAGGATGCAAGTGTGCTGGTTCCTCCTCAACAACCAACAGCCCTGGATTGCTCAAGTCATGTGCAACCAATTTGCAAATGTAGAGGCTGCCACTAAATATTTAGAATTACACTTGAATGTGCACCAATGAATATATACAATTCAAATATTTCTCTTGGCAACCTTTGTAATGATTAAATGAAATATCATGTGATATTAATGAAAAATCCCACACCCCAAATCCTAAAAAACGTATTTCAGTCAGGAAATATCAGTAAAATGAACACTTTCCTTGGAGAAATTCATTGTTGTATAACTGAAATCCTAAATGCCTTACTCACTTTTCATCAAGCCAAATTTTCACTGTTCTCTACTTATAACTGACCATAAATTCTAAAGATTCAGTGGGATAAATTCTGTTTGGCAAGTGCTTTTTAAATTCCGATTTTGCTCATATTGTGTCAGTCCCTTAAGAACACAATAATGATTTCAGGCTGAGAAATATAGTGACTAGTCTTAACAATGCCCTTGTGACATACCGAGGCCACTGCAGCATAAGAGAAATGAATATATTACTCTTCAAGCCTTTGTAACCCCTGAGATTTTTATCAGGAACATCAATTTAGGATGCCAGAGAAAGAAATAATTGAAAGCAAACATGAAAATGCCATCAAAAGGACTTGCTCCAAAGCATGATGAAGTCAGCAGAAATCTCTCAGTATACTGCACTCTATCTTGGACTAAGCCCTAAATCAAAATTCACATCTTTCGAAGATCTATGACAAAATGGTGACAACAGCAAGTGGGAAAGCCTATGAAGCAGTCCTTAATAGGCAAGAAAGTTAAAATTATTTGCTATTATGACTTATTTCCAAACGTTTCCTGAAAATCTTCACTTTTTCCATCCCGGTAGGGACATCTGATCCCACTTATGAAAAAAAGTGAATATATACAATATTTCAGACTTTGTGATCTTTCCTTTTTCAGTTCAGCATTGTTTGCTGTCCCATGCAATTTCTGCCTAGTGCAGAGAGCACTGCTGCTCCCTGGGTATTTTGGATGTCAGATTCTGACAGGTCTAAGAGGCTCAGCAGTTTTGCAGGAACCTGTTCAAAGCTGCCCTGAGCATCCAGAACAGCAACAGGTAGAAAAAAGGCAGAAAAAGTCAAGGGGAGCAATCTCCTTATCCTTCCATAAAACAAAAGGAGTTCGTTCTGTCAAACTTCATGGAAATCATTTTGTGGTATCCATCCTTACAGTTACATTTGAATGACCCTTTGAAGTAGAAAAAGCCCACAGGAACTCATAATTCTCATAGCTTAATCAGGAAGAAAAGTTGGATCTTTCATCTTTAAAGCTTTGAGACATCCATGAAATCAGTCAAATTTTCCAAGCACTTCAACTCTTCGTGGATTTCAACTATGAAGGAAAAACATGGGGTTTTTTTTCCTTCAACAGAGGAGTCAGAATAAACTTTTTTCTTAGTCCCCCTGTATAACTCTGAGGAACTTCTCTGTAACTAGCTACACCAGCATAAAGAGTTATGGAAAATAAATCAGATGAGAATCCTGGGTTTATCACTGCTGTGCATTTATGAATGTATTTTTGTATGGCTTATGCATGCATGTGTAAGTCTATGGGACCTGATAAGATGCCCCAAGAGTCCTGAAGAAATCGGCTGTATTGCCCAGCCACTCTCAATGATATTTGAAAAATCACAGCAGTCAGGTAAGGTTCCTGGCGACTGGAGAAATGGAAACATTGCACCCATTTCTAAAATGGATGAAAAGGAGGACTCTGGGAACTACTGCCCTGCCAGCCTCAGCTCCATACCTGAGAAAATGATGGAACAGATCCTGCTAGAAGTTCTGCTGAGGCACATGGAGAGGGAAGTGATCCAGGACAGCTTCACCGAGAGCACCTCTGCCCTGAAGGTGAGGGATGGACCATGTCTCCTGGGAGGAAAGGCTGAGACTGCTGCAGACTGGAGAAGGTTCCAGGGAACCCCCACTGCAGCCTTTCAGCACTTAAAATGGGCTTGCACAAAAGGTGGAAGAGACTTTTTAGCAGGGGCTGCTGCGATAGGACAAGGGGGAGTGGTTTTAAACCAAAAGAGAGCAGCTTTAGACTGGACTAAGGAAGAACTTTCTTACACTGAGAGGTATGGGATGCCCCATCCTGGAATAGGTGAGGCTGGATGGGGCTCTGAGAAATCTGGTCCAGTTGAAGATGTCCTGCTCACTGCAGGGGAATTGGAACAAATGACATTTAAATGTTCCTTCCAACACAAACCATCCTATGATTCTGTGATTTTAATTTAACCGCGTGTGGACAGACACTGGGGGGGACAATAAGAAGTGAAACAATGCCTAGAGCAAGACAACTGCTGAATAAATATTTCAAAGAGAGCAACCGATGGAAAATTAATTGATAAATATCTATGTTTAAAGCTGTTCTTTTAAAAAAAAGGGAAAAAGTTAAGACTGTAGTCTGGAAAATTTAGGATTTTGAAACCCACAGAGTTATCAACAGCCAAACTTGCAACCCCACCAGGTTGAAAGGAGATTTAAAAAAAAAAATAACTAGAATTCAATCTTAAACTAATTAATTGCCAATGTAAAATTCTATCCTTCTACTTAGGGACACTTAGGTGTTTAACATTTATTTGTCCAATGGAAAACTAGAGATGCACTAGGTAACCTAAAATCCCAATTAGTAATTCTAAATCATAGTACTCTACCTCTTTGTGTTCACTATGACTACATTGATGCACTGCCTTTGTCATGGCAATTGTTCTCTACAGCTCCATAATCAGGGATTTAATATTTAATAAGCAATATCATACCAGTAACAATATACCTTGCCTAGCCTGATGTTTTAAGGATGACAAACAAATAGATACAAGGTTTATTGAGTTTGTTTCCTTTTGTGGTTTTCTTGTTGCAGTTTGTTTTTTTTTTACCACACCAGATGAGCTAGTTGGCTAAAGAAAACAAGCTCACAGTGTCAGTCACACAAGGCTTTATTTTACACTTCTTTCCCGACAAAATCACATTTGCAATGTCACTAGCAGATCTAAAGGGAGAGCAGCAAAGCTTTTAGAAATGTGTATGTATGTATGTATGTACATAAATGTAGCCATGCTTCAGGGTGTAAATGTAGATCTATTTGAGAAGGAAGATGTTAAAGTTGAGGAGTCAAGAGAATAAGTGAATATATCCCTTGGCTGTGGAAAAAAAGCTCTGTGACTTTGTCCCATTTGGTACCAAAGCAGACACCAATCAGCTATTAAGAGATTCAACTGCTCAGTTTTGCATATATATATATACAAATATACATATGCAAATATTCCTGGGTCTGGAAGAAACATAATGCAGAATCACCTTATTGAATCATAGTTTAAGGTCAAGTTAAACATCCTTGGCCCACCAGGAGGTTCTGGCAGTCAGAAGTTGAAGCACATCTCTCACCATCAACTGGGATGTGTGGAGGAACCCTAAAAAAGACAGCTATAAATAAAACGGGTTTTTTTGAGAATAAAATCATGTAAGTTCCTAATCTCAAACTGGGACCAGAGTTTTTGTATCTCTGTTCTGTGCAAAGGGAAGATTTTTTATTTAAAACAGCTCTCATCAAAGGCTAAGTGGCTAAACTTCATACACTGCTCAGCTACTCATTTGTTCTACACAGCCATTCACATTTCCCTTCATATCTTTTAGGAAATTGAACCTTTTAAAGGAGAAATATCTCTGGTCAGTCAATCTCTCTATAATCAGTGAATCAAGCTCAGCAGAATGGTAAAGCTGTACTCACGTACTCAGAGGTCAGAAATTAAGATTTCAAACTTTATGGTTCCCTCATCATCCAAACCTGTGGTCAGGGAATTACGAGTGTCCCCAAGGTCTCTCATAAACTGCTCTCTGCTGCTATTTCTTCACTTCCTATATTTCTACCCTAGAATGTAGTACAGCATAACAACACCCACAATGCAGTAAATATTGTTCAAACCAGAGTGCTTTAAATCTTCATTTATGGACATCTCATATAAAACTTCTGTGTCAAAAGGGCTTCAGATCATCTGTTTCCAGTAAAATCACCAGTCAATTGCATGAATTCTGCATAAACCTAACTTGCACAAATTGAGGTGCTTGGAGGAAAAGTTTAATTTGATTTCTATAATTTTAAGTCTGTGTGTAGTTTCCACCCTCAATCTGAAGGCAAGGAAAGATCAGCTTTTAGATTTCTGCACTCTTGAGGTTATGCCCTAGAATCAGATGTTCTCGAGCCCTCAAATTAAGCCTTCATTCCTCAACCCTGCTGTGCAAGCCAAGCTGCACTGACATCTACAAGAAATTTTCCCAAGCAGCTGGTGACAAACAGCTTTCTAATAGAAAATGGCCCCTAAAAATAAATATGCTGCATCTGTAGATTCAAAAGTGTATAGGCATGTATACAAAGAGTAGAAAATCTCTAACCTTTGGTCTCAGAAAACTTACTGCATCTCACAAACACAGGGATATCCTAGTTTTTGTAAATTTATCTTTCAGTCACTGATTTTGCACAAACTACCCTTAGACACTGAACTGTCTTTCTATTTTACAATGAGGAAGCTTTTAATGGTTAAGAATCCTTTTGATTAAGCAGTGATGTAGTTTTAATTACTTCCCCACCATGGTCCCACCATTATTTCTTCGGAGGTAACATACAAAAGGGTGTCTGGCCTCTGGTCCTTGCTTTGTCTCCACTTGTTCATCCTAAAAGCTTCTTTTGATTGAGTGAGAGAAAAATCAGGCAGGCAAACATGTACACATAGCTGCACACAGTCTGACTCCCTCCACAGCACACCGCTTACACACAAGTGAGATAAAAATTACTTCTAAGATGAAAAGCACTTTTCATCTTAAGCCCCCATTTCCTATCACATAGAACTTTCCAAAAATATGTTACTTTTGAGATATATGTGATTACAACACTAGCAATGCCAACTAAAGTGGGAACTTTGAAAGAAATGTTAAGCTCAATCAGTTCCATCATTAAAGTTATGCAAATGGAAAAACATTCCTTCCTTTTAAACTTTGCTACATTTTAGTTGCAATTGTAAGATTCAAGAAGTGAGGATGGCGTTTAAATGTCAGAAGCCTGACAGCATCTTAGCACAGCCCCAGCTGTGGTCAATAGTAGAGCTTCTCTGTATTTCAACAGGAACATGATTTTACTCACAATCTTCACAGAGCAGCTGAGAACTGACTCAAGTTTAAACGTGAAGCTGTAGAGATGACTTGCCTGTTGGAGCAGGCAGCAGATTTCAGTGCATGCTACCAGCTCAGAAAGTTCTGAAATGTACTGACCCAGAACAGGCCTGGTGAGACAGACCTGTGCTGCACATCTCCTGCTTCACTGCCACTGCACAGTGGTGGTTCTCACTGTCCTGCAGCACTAGTGCCATGTTCCTTGTCATGAGAGCATGGTGCTGCAGCAGTGTCCCCCAAAAGGATTATCTCTGAGGCAGCTGCCATTATCTACCCATTTCAAATGCATGAAGAATAAGTTGTAGAAATAGTGCAGAAACTCTTCAGGAAGTGCTCAGGACCTGTGCTGGAAGGCATCCTCCCTAAAGCCAGCAGAAGCATTCCTGCTCAAGCAGAGTAACTTCCCTGAGTTATGGTAGGGGGGCTTCCTTCCCCATGACATTCCAGGTCTTTACTTACTGGAACAAAAAGATTTTTAATTAGAATTATTTTCTTCACTAAAAGCCAATTAGATAGGAGGAGTTGTCAATGAAACACATTCCTCTTGTCTTATCATTTTCCCTATTCCAAGGAGATTTTTAGTTTGGCAATTAGTGTATCAATTTTATTTTTAAAAATATACATAGTAAGCAAACAAAAACAACAAAAAATGTTTTGAACTAATTATAAACAGGAAAATTCTGAAGAACATATTTTTTAAATCATTGCTGCAACATATGACCTATGGCAGTGCAATATTTTAGCCTCATGTTTTATACCGAGTCTACTGAATTAAAGAAATCTTTCTTATTAATGTAGAATATTCTATATTCTTATTACCCAGCTGCTATGAAGTTTCCAATTTGGTCAAGTAAATCAGATAAAAGTCAGATCTACTCTAAGAGCCAAATATTGACATGCCTACACAATCTGAATTACCTATTAGCTCACAAGTGGCCATGTTCACTATTTTTCTAAAATAGCAAGAGACACAGATTACTCAATTTTAAGTGTAAAGTCCTCATCTCTCTGAGAATCCTGAGACACATTGAAAAGGTAAATCTTGGCCAAGGTAGCTGAAAACCAAAACCAACCAGATAGACTTTTTTTTTTCTTGTTTAAGAACAGATTAAAACGGAGTACAAGCAAAATTGCAATCTCTCCTTTTTCTTTTTTTCTTTTTTTTTTTTTTTTTTTTTTTGAAGCTATACAGGTCAGTTTTTATATTAAAATACTGTACAATGTACTCAGGTATAAAGAGCTTGCATTTTCATTCTAATTTGTTTTCCTTCAGGTTCAGAATTACCAGCAAAGAAAATTGCTCTAATTGCAGTGCTTTGCATACAAATAGTGATTATAGCTTAGTGGATTGTTAGGACACAACACTGCACAACTTATTAGCTCAAACTGAGTGAAGTCTACACCACACCAATTTTTAAAATGTAGATAAAGCAAGTTAAGCTCTCTCAGAAAATCTAAATATTTATGACCCAAAAATGATGGGTGCCAACCTGCCAGGCACATTACATGATCCCTGATTCAGAACTATGAAATAATCATAGGGAAAAGCTGCCACAATATAGAATGTCATTAAAACCCCATAGCAGCAAAATCAATTTTAATTAGATCCCAAGAAATGAATATGTAGAGACCAAAAGCCTTTCTCCAATATATTAATATCGTTTTCTTACTTGGTTAGTTTTGTGGAATTCATCAAAGGGATGCTGAGTGACTGAAAAGGTGCACATGAAAGCACTGGGATAGTGAATTGCATACAGAGTTATTTCTACATTCCCAGATATTTATTTTTATTCTGATGAATGCTGTCATAGAGAATGCAAATATCTGGAGGACAGCACAGCTCCCCAAGGTTGTACATTCAGAATGAAGTATCTCAACCTAATACTTATGACCAAATTATAATTGTCCACAAGAAAACAAAGTCGGGTACTTCATGTACTAGAAGTTGTAATTTCTTAACTTTTACTTAGATTCTAGTTACAGTGGATATATACTGAATTTTACAGGTTAGTAGTATTACTTAAATTCTGGCACATTATTTAAATCCAAGCACCTTTTTTCTAAAACTAAATTGCACTGTATGTTTTCTAAAGTGCAGATCACAAATCTAGCTACCAGAAATTTTAATGGGCATGTTTAGGGTTTTTTCTCCCTCTGAAGTTTAAACTTCTGATTTATAGTAAAAAAAAAGACCCAAAACCTTTCCTGTTGTTGTATGCTAGTGATGACAGGATAATGGATTAGGTCAGGCACAGTCAGTGTATGGAGGAGTTGGGTGAGGAGATGAGACAAATAATCTCTTCCACCACTTTTGCATTTCTTGTATCCTGCTAAGCAGTTTAGTCTGAAATACTTCCTACCTTGTAGACTACAATTATTGTATGCTTCGTTCATATACTGTTATTTTCCCTTGTTAATAATTCCTGACAGTAATTAAAGACTGCAGGAAGTTAACACAAAAAGCTTGAAGCAAGATGCAGCTGAAAATCACCTTAAATGCTTTCCAATAGTCACACTTTTCCTGCCAAGCTCTGTTTCACCACACAGCTGCAGCCTGGTGCTCTTATGCACCACTCATACTACACATCTAGCTCAAGGCAAGAAAACCTGCATATTTAACATTTTGGTATCTGTACAACTCGTGGAAAACTCAGGTTTCCAATAGCATTGTAGAATACATACCGTGTTTTAAGGAAAGGTGGAAATAAGCGTATGGAACTGGTGCATTTTGGCACAGGTAATAGTTCAAAAAAAAACCAAAAAACCCCCAGAAACCCAGACTGTAACTTTCTCTCATCATCTGGTATAAATTATAGTTCTTTCCTGTAAAAATGATGGTATTTGAACTGTAATATCTAGTCAACCAAATCTCAGCCCTCAACTGAGTTAAATCCGTTTTTCTGCACTGGTTGTATGACATACCAACCCTAAAAGCAGTGCTGCTGTCAAATACATCTCGTGTGCTGAGGAATGCAACTGAAACAAAAGACAAATGAGACTGTGACATTTGAGGACAAGAATAAATTTTATAATTAATGCTTGTTAAAATATTGTTTGTTTATGAATGCAGGTCAGCTGATTTTTTTCTTACAACAAAAAAGTAAATTTATGGATTAAACAGGATTTCAGTGATAATCTGTGCCAATGGCATGGGAATTCTCCTCATCAAAGCTCACAGGTGGGCTATTTATGTGTCCACAAAATATGATGTGTGTCTACACAACTCAAAGACAGATACAGCAGACCAAGACCCCTCTGTTAGCAGAGGGAGGTTTTAAAAAGGCAAGTAATCAGTAGGAAACAAAAAATTAAATGAAAGCAGCCTAATGATAAAAGAATACTCTGAAATACAGAAGCCAATATTACACTACTGATCTCTTGGCTTGCACAGTAGACTGATACTATCAAATAAAAATACATATGTAGGACAAGAAGATGATGACAGATTTCGAGTTTCCTATTCTTTCACAGTTTACTTTTGACACAGTGTGGCTAAATTTCTGATTAATAAGACTTTTTATTTTTAAATTTAACCTCATGCTGAAAAGCCTCTCGTGATGGTGGTGAATGAGAGCTGTTTCTTTGGGAAACAGCACGATCGAAAAATAGGGCTGCACAAACTCTTTTCTATGACCTAACATGAGTTTAGAAAAATCCAGATGAGGTGCCTTTCCTTGTAACATGCAACAGTCATTCTGGTAAGTGACAGCATCAAGTGCCAGAACACAGAAAGATCTGTCCCAGTACATATTATTTGAGGAGCTGTAGTGGGGTTCACACCAGCAATTCTGTTGCAGATCTATAGAATATTACTGCAGTGCTGTTTGTAGAATAATTCCAGGGCTGGGCAGTGACTAGAATGTAACACAGAAACAGTTTTCTTGATTTCATTGTAATTGGTCCCAGGCTTAGAATAAAACTCAAGCTTATGTACTTAATTTACCTAATTGCCTTGCTGTGTGAGGCCTCTGTACTTAAATTGTTAGCATATCATCCTGACAGGCTGTAAACTATAGCTGTACATCAGCGAATAAATATAAAAGTATTGATGTACAGTCTGCCACTGCGGGACACTGTGTAATTTACACATCCATTATGCAGCCACAAACACATAGATCCATATCTTCCTGAGCAGCTCTATCCAAGCTGTTTAGATTTTAGCCAGTGCTACTCATTTATTCTTGAATCACTTGTGCTAGCATTGTTTTAACACACTAAGAAGACATGTTTGACAGAGCAATCCTAAAAGTCATCTAACTGTATCTCATATCCAGGTTGCATCTAACACTGAAGGAATTTGTTTGGCAGAAATTCATTATTAAGCAGGCTTTTACTGTTTTCCTTCCTCTACCTCTCTTTTCCCCTTTTCCTTTCCATATTTTTTGGTTGGGTGGCTGTTTTTTAAGTGTCTGTCTTGCAGCGTGAGCTACAGAAGAGAATAATTACTTTCTGTGACACTTGGTGAATACAGTCCAACCAAGAGTCATTCATGTGGCTTGTTTATCAGTGAATAAATATAAAAGAACTGATGTACAGTCTGCCACTGCAGGCCACGGCTCAAATCCTCTCCAGCTTTGGGCCCCTCATTGCTGTGAAGCTGAGAAGGGTCTGTGAAAAGGCTGAAGGAGCTGGGGGCGTTCAGCCTGGAGAAAAGGAGGCTCAGGGGCCACCTCACCCCTCTCTACAACTCCCTGATGTGGCCAGGTGGGGATTGATCTCTTCTCACAGACAGCAAGCAACAGAGAAAAGGAAAAGGGCCTTAAGTCATGCCAGGGAGCATTTAGGTTGGATGTTGGAAAAAAATTCTTCACTGAATCAGTGGTCAGGCATTGGAACAGGCTGCTCAGGGAATTGGTGGAGTCACCAGCCCTAGAGGTATTTAAAGGACATGTAGATGTGGTGCTTTGGGATATGGTTTAGTGGTGGACTCAGTGGTGTAAGGTTAATGACTGGATCAAGGATCTTCTATTTCTATGACTTTCCATTTTGTGTGCAAGGCCAAGAAGGCCTGAAGGTGAAACAGCATTGCACACAAATTTCTTCTGCACAATCAGTTGTCTACCTTGGCTAGACCTTCAGGCTTTTCTTTGAAAAAGAATAATTATTGAGAGTTTATTTACTAGAACAATATTGGAACCTTTTTTGTAAGACACTGCTCTCCAGTCACCATATGAATCAGAATAACATTACTGCAGCTAATAAAATACATTACTGCATTTCACAAGTTTCACAGACCCCTTTCCCCTCCGTTTTATAGAAAATTCAAATTCATTCAGTGAATGAAATACTTGCTATGCTTCTTTTCAGGATTATAATAGATCTTGGAGTTTGGAAACTTTTAAAATACTGTTCTTGCTTGGTCATAGAAAGGACAGCAATAGTCTAAATCCATGTGTAACTGTCTTTTTCAGAAAAATGAGATATGAGAGTGAACATAATTTCAGTATCATTTCAGTGGGACAGGTTTCAGCCTTAAATGTTCCAGTCACTAATTTCTGCTTTGATGACATGATTATTACCTAAATGTAGGAGAAAGCAACAGAATTTTTATACAACGTGGGTGTTTTCACCTGCTACATGTAAGAAAAAAAGCCCACAGCTTGAAGCATATCAGAGTAGCAATGGTAATTAGGTATTGGCATATCATCCAAGAAAGAAAAAAAAGGAAAAAAGAGCTTGAAAACTGATACAGCTTAATAGTGGTTTAGTATCCTGGAGCTACACAAAAAGTTCTCAAAGGGAAATGTAAATTGTGAATGACGAACATTTGTGATTCTTACAAGGGATAACCAGGAAGAAACACAGGGAATAAGAACAAATTATTCCATTTAAGTGTGTGCAAGGAATATGATCACACATCTGTATGCAAGCCTTCAAGCAGTCAGATAGTTTTCCACAAATGCCAATTGCCATATCACACATGACACCTTCCTGTAGAAGTTATGGCTGTTAATCTCATCTAAAACATACCTGCAGTGACAGCATCTACCAGGAAATTTGCACAGAAATGAGAGAACATTGCTTTCTGAATCCATTTAAGACCTTAAAACATTCTGGCCCAAATTTTTCATTGAAAGTCCTTAACTATTCTAAATTTTTTGCAAGCAATCTTTCATATGTTTTATAGTCAATGCTTCCAAAATGTAATGCAATCGTGTTACTAATTATGATCAGAACCAGCACAGCATTCCAGATAGATAAAATGCTTCTAAAATCTTAGAAGACTGCAGCAACCACATGCATTTATATATTTGGTTTCTGAAATGAACTGACAGTTCAGCTGACAGAAAATCAGGGTACCCCAAATCAGAATACACATATATTTACCTGGAAATCTGAAAAGATCAAAGCAGGTTTAGAACAGTTTGTACAGCTGAGACTGTCTTGTGTCCATCAGAGTCAACCACAAACACTGGCAGGGTCACCTGGAGCTGAGCAAAGCTTAGACTGGCCACACCAGCAGGCTTCTGCTTGTTCCTATTCTTAGAACCAGCTGCTCTGAGCCACCTCACTTGCAGCCATGTAGATATTTTTGGAGTCTGGAATTTCCAGCCTTTTAGTTTCTGTGTTCAAGTACAACCTCCCAGACAAGCTCGCCCTACAATTCTAATTGGACTGGGAAGCAAATGTAAAGATTTGAGCATTTGTTTCGAATTGGAAGGCAACCAAATTTTTGAAAGCTTCCTTAAAATGAAATAGCTTTTTTTTTCTACCCAGATTGAAATGTTAAAGAGAAATATTGAATTGGTCCTCCTGAGAACAATTTTTTATTCATTAGGGGCTTTTCCCCTTGTTCAACAAAAATGATTTCCAGATTAGGACATTACATAAGTATATTTCATGTATGGATAAAATTGCTCTTTGCTTCACTCTCCTTGATATTTCTCTGTACAAAGATACAGGGAGTTCGCATTCTGCAGCTGAATTACGTTACAACAACACAGATGGAACTTTAGATGTAAAGCCATATTTTTAGCCAAAGCACAGTTGAAGCGATGTCATCTGATGCAGTTAGAGACATATAGAGAGGCACTTGCAGTAATACACATTTGTCACTTTTAGTGAATGGCTGATGCACAGCACCCTGTGTACCCTCCCCTTCAGAACAGCAGTAATTTAAAATATACTTGTTTCCTTGAACAGGAAAGAATGGAGCATTCTATTCCCATATGTGGCTTGATATTTGTGCTTCATTTGGCTAACACTCAAATTATTCCTGCAGTTTTCCCTCTGTGAGTACCTGTGAAAAAACTGATCTTTGCATGGGCACTTGTGTAATTGCCCCGGGGTGAAACCTTTGGTCATTTCTCAGAGAAAGTAGAAAGTCATTGTAAGAATTGTGAAATTCCACCTCCAGAGCACAGGTGTGAATTTCCATACATTTGCAACTGTCAGAGGGAATGCTCAATGTCTTCATGGTAACTGGATCATTTCCAGCAGCAAAATCCCCTCATTTCATGAAGGATCTGAGCTGGAATCAGAACCATTTACCTTTATCACAAAGTATTGCTGTGATGTTTCTTGGGTATGAGAGGTTTTATTATTTCTGGCATATTGAATATCTGATCTTAAAAATCAGAAAAAAGAATCTTATTAAAATAGGAATTTGAAAGCACTGGAAGCATTCAGAATTTAAAAGAACTAAGGCAGAGGGTTCAGTGCAGTTCCCTGATATCCATAGCTCTCAGTTCCTGAGCTCTGATGTCCCATACAGACACATAAGTGAGGTGCTGGACAAAATTTTCTGGAAGGATAAATATACACCCCTCCAACAATTTGATCAAGTAATAGCTTGCAAATATAGATAAGGGCAGCAGCAGCCCCTTGTCAATATAGTTGTCATTGGTTTTACAAGATTTAGAAGCTGTTGGAAGCATCTCTTCAGCAAGTCCTTCCCTGTTAAAGAATATTACTATTACAGTTCTTTGAAGAGCAAAGGAAAATCTAAAAAACCTTTTAAATGTTTTGGAGGCCTTGGAGCGTCTTCTTGAAAAATGCTGAATTTTGTGGTGCTTGATATTTCTGGTAAACAGGATTCAGATCTCGGCAACAGTATAGGGAGCACCATTACTAGTAAAAAAAGATAAAGAGAGAATAAGCCAAGGAAGGAGCACAGGAAGGAACAGCTTCCTGCAAAGCCTGTAGCTGTCATAAGGAAAGAAAAGATGCCATGGAATGGCCAAAGGACTGCTGCTTTGAACCTTAAGGACAATAAGCAGCCATCATAAGCTAGTCAATGTTTTCTGAGGCACTTCACCTTTGGAGAGGAAAACATGACTTTCTTTTCTCTGCAAAGTTTCATACTTCACAGTAAGAAGTCTCCAATAGTATTTCATAAACTGTTAAGCAAAGAAAGGCAGAAGTAGCTTTTTGACGGCTGTTTTTCTTGCCTTCCTCCCCAGAGGGAAAAAAAGTGAGCAGATAGCAGCCACACGAGACTGGAGAGTGTGGGTGGATGGTCAGGGTACAGAATGTTAGATTACTCAGCAGTTTAGTTGGCTCTGATATGTACCCATGACTACATCTTGAGTCCTCCCCACAAAAAGCATTTGATTCATCTCAGAAAAGTGAAAAAGTTAATTACTGAATAAATGATAGAGCCCCACCTACTGTTGTTTTATTGCATACATTTCTGGATACACACACACACACTTAATGCAAATGAAATTCATTAGTGCATGCATGGGCATTTCTATTATAGGAGCCCTAAATATGGATTGAAGTCCCACCATGGGTATGTTTTGCATACACACACTGCAGATTTTGCAGTTAAAATCTAGAAATACAGGTGGATTTCTTTCCATCCCTCTTGTAAGTCAGGCTTCCCTGCTTCATATGAGTCCACATATCAAGAGCTCCCCAGGGAAAGATTAAAATTTTTCAAAAAACTTTGAAAATCTTTTGGTTAGCAGTTAACGAATGCTCATTTCATTAACAACACTGGTATTGGGGATCACTATCACCCATTACCATCCTTACCAGATTATCTGGCATATTTTCCACCCAGACTCTCTCTGCTCATGTGTTAAGGAAAGAAAGTATCCCAGCAATGTGAACATCCCTACAAGTGCCAAACAGAAAAGTCTAAATGCAATGTGGATGAAAGATTATTCTAATTTTAAGTAAATGGAACCACAGGACACTGGAAGAGGGGGAAGCACCATCCTGACATTAAATGTCTTGTCCAGACCACCACCTCTCCAACACATTCCCTGCTTATAAATAATGCAGCACAGAAGTTGACTTCCAGCACACACAAGGCTTTAAAAAGGGCCTGTTTCACCTGTCTCCTTGTCATTGCTCTGCTTTTGCTTTAAATTCATGTGAAATGAAATTCCCTTCCCATCACAAAGGCAATTCTTAAAAGAACTTTTTAGAAATCCCATGTCCAGATTGAGAGGTGTATTTTGAAAACACTGAAATCCATTCCTGTAAGGTGTAGCAGTCATGAATTGGTATCACATTTTGCAGGTAATGTCTTGTTTTTCAAATGCTACCAGTTACTACAAGTTCACGGACTGGTGTGATTTTAAAATAGCAGAATTGTGTCAAAACTACAAGGTAAAAAGATGTTGTGCAAGCAAAGTGAATTGAAATAAGTAATGAGATGTGACAGGTGCAGAAAAGGACTGATTCATTTATCACATTGAGATTGGCAACAAGCTTCAAAACCCTGTTGTTAGCTGGCAGCATTTGTTCTGTTCTGCCAGTTTAAGAGGTGATGAGCCAAAAAGGTGGAAGGAAAACCTCTATACTACATGACACTTATGTCCACAATTTCATGGTAGTGCTTTTGATAACAACTTTAAACAAAGCTTTCCAAAATATGGTTGTCAATGTCTTCATTAAGCTAAATACAAATTAATATTTATTTTTAAAGTATGAAATTCTTCAAATGAAGTATACACATTTCTCTAACCTCAGATTTCCCCCCTTATTTTAAAGCTGTAATATTTGCTGGTAGTAGTTGATATGGTTTTACTTGCCCCCCTCAAAAATACTAAAACATTTGAAACTGGTCAAGTAAAAGATATGTTTGTAAGTATTGATTGTTTCTTGTTTAAGTTATATAACATTTTTGTTACAAGACACTGAAATTATTAAAATAATATCAATAGTCTTATAAAATATATTTAAACACTTCTCAATATGAATCTTTATAAAATATAGCGTGTAAAATATAGTTAAAATTGATAACTCACAAATGAGAGAGGACGCCTTGTTCTTTGTATTACAAAGCACTCTAACCTCAAAATATAGAATTTTTTCAAACTAAAACATATTGAAGAAGAGACAAGTTGCTTCTGGAATATTTGGAGCATATCCCTGAACAGCATGACATTATGCACAGACTAGAAGTCTAGCATTTCGAAGTTCTAAGTAGAAGTATGTTTTTTAAAGGATGCATTTAAACTGTCCACACAATGCATTTAAAGTTTGCTTGATCCTAGAACAACAGTGCATTAAACAATCTCTTTTCTCCCTCAGGGACAAAGGTAAGGTTGCAAAGATGTGGCAGCAAAAAAATATTTTGCTAAGTACAAGTGCCAAAATCCAATGGCAAAAGAGACAGGAACCTAAAATGGCTACAAACAATTTTGGCAAGTAAATATCATTGCAGTTTATTGCCGTCCATAAGAGCAGGAAGCAAAACCACATTGTCTGTGGAGTTTCTGCAGCACAGGCTGAAAGAACTTATGACACATATTTCTTATTATTAAATTGCTAAAATAACTTACTTAGGGGAAAAAAAATCTCGAATGCTAAGTCTGATATTTAATGCAATAATTTGCTATATAGTTGAAAATTTAGGCTGCTGAATAACTCAGTATTAAAACTTTTCTCTGCTTTCCAGGTCTGCTTCTAAAACACAACCCCTCCTCTGAACACAAAGGCTGTAAATGTTACCATCTCACCCAGGTTCCTGCTTTCTAAAAGGACAGGGAGGGTTTCCTGAGAGGGATTATGTCTAGAAGGGAGGAAATAAAGCATCCCTTGGAGTCAGGATGAGGAGACAGGCGTGTCACAGGCACTTTCTGACTAAGTAAATGTGAGACCAAGAAATGTGAGTCCCCCTCCACTAGTTTTGCACCATGCTCACCATTCTGTCCTTACAGATTAAGTACACACCCAACAGATATCAAAGACTACTTCTTAAATTTCTGTATTGCTAAGTGTACAATCCACAGGATCCTCATTGCCAGTTAGGACCTTGTGTGAATATCAATTCTCATATCACGTGGGAGTGTGAAGAATGAAATTTTCTCTAGACAGATCCAATGACTGGGATTAAATTTGAAGGGCCAGACATTTGGAATAACTGTTGAGTTTTCAGAATCTGGCAGCTTTACATCTCTTGAGAGTCTGGCCTAAGGTATATATTAATCTGTTTGAAGTATTTAAAGAATTCTAGTTGTATCATCTAATAGCAGCTTTGAAAGTGCTGCAGACATAAAAGTATCTTAATATTGTGTGTACTTTTTCTCTCATATAACAGAGAGAAGGAGAAAAGATTTTAGGAATATCTGAATTATTGAAACTCATATCCCAACACTACCCTATGAATATCAAGAAGGAAGCTTTCCAATAATACTCACATGGACCCCAACTTCAGGCACAGAAAAGTAGTCTTGACTATCACACATTCAGAGCAGTCAAATAATTTATCATAGTAAAGTGTGAAGTGAAATTGGAAACTACAGATAAAAGGCACACAGGTTGGAGACATATATATTTACAACTTACAGTAATTTCACGAATACAAGCCGCACCAATTTGAACAAAATTTTGGTGGAAACCCCGAAGTGCGGCTAATATTCCGGGGCGGCTAATCTATTAACAAAATTCTAAAAGCTGCCAACACGGAAGTGAGAGCCCGCGGCAGCCCCAAGCCAAGCTGGAGCCCGGCCGGCCCCGGCAGAGGTGGGAAAGCCTGGCAGAGGCGGGGCCAGCAGTGTGGGGGGCGGGCGGCAGAGCCTGAGCCAGCAGGGCGGGACAGGGAGGGCGGCAGAGCCTGAGCCAGCAGGGCGGGGGAGCCCGGGAGAACTGGGGCTAGCAGTGCAGGGGAGCATGGCAGAAGCAGGAAGGCCGGCGGGTGGGGCTGCCTGGCAGCGGGGGAAGCCCAGCAGAATCGGGGCCAGCAGCGTGGGGGAGCCCGGCGGTGCGTGGGCCTGCAGTGCCGGCCAGGGCGAGGAAACGCGGCGGCGGTGCAGACGGGAGGGGGCGGCCGGCGAGCCTGGTGGCGGCGGCGGCAGCCCTGCCGGCGGGGCGAGCGAAAGCGGCGCTCGCGAAAGCGGCGCTCGGCGAGCGAAAGCGGCGCTCGCGAAAGCGGCGCTCGGCGAGCGAAAGCGGCGCTCGCGAAAGCGGCGCTCGGCGAGCGAAAGCGGCGCTCGCGAAAGCGGCGCGGGGCGGGGCGGGCGCGGCGCTCGCGAGGCGTGGCGCAGGGCGAGCGAAAGCGGCAGCGGGGCGGGCGGCGAGCCCGGCAGCGGCAGCCCTGCCAGCCGGGCGAGCGAACGCGGCAGCGGGGCGGTGCTGACGGGAGAGGGGGGCCAGCGAGCCCGGCGGCGGCGGCAGCACCACCCGGCCAGCCCCGCCGAGCCGTGGCGCTGAGCTGGGCCACCCGGCCCCGTCAGCAACCATGAGCGGGCCGAGCCTTCCTGGCCCCGCCCCGAGCCAGTAAAGCCCGCTATGCCGCGATCCTGTTACTAATTGGCCAATTTGTGAAAGCTGCGCACGGATTCTCGCGACGAACGAAAGTGCGGCTAATATTCGGGGTGCGGCTTATCTATTGACAAAGACAGCAACATTGTCGAGGCACCGGGGGTGCGGCTTATAATCCGTGCGGCTTGTATTCGTGAAACTACTGTATTTAGAATGAATTCTCTTTTAGAAAGTTAAAGTTAGCATATCTGTATCAACCAGGTCCAGTTCTTTCTCTAATGTGCAAGATTTTGCTGCCATCTTAAAGAAGAACTGAGTCCTAAGAGAAAGGCAGCTTTAATGGCGTATGAATTTTTAAAAAAGGAAAGTAAGAGTACATATCAACAAGGCTCAGTGCTGCAGACTGTGGGGACAGATTTGTGGTTGCAGTTTTGTCTGCATCTTTATTTTCCCAGTAGATCAGTGGCATCAGTGCAAGAGATTTCAGAGGGACTTCACAACCCTACATATTTTCCAACTCCAGTAAGGAAGGCTGCAAACTCCTTGAGAGGAGTGAAAGCAACTAAAACTTCCAGAAAAAGTGGAAAAGATTTTATTCATCTCACCTCTGTCAGCAGCATTGTTGTGTGCCAAAAAAAAAAAAAAATGAGGAATGCTTTATATTGACTGTTGTCACCACTTAATTAGAATTTCTTTCCTCTCTTCAAAAAATAAAATTATTATGGACATAATTATGTCTACTATTTCTCTCCACTAGCACAGACTCGACCATCATATGCCTGAGCAACAAATAGTTGACTCAAAAGAAGGGGTTATGGCTGAAATAAAACTGACTTCCATGAAGCCTTCAGCTACTGCACACTTTCAGCCAGAACTGCTTCACATTTGCAAATTTGCAAGTATCTGAAAACAGGAATCTTAAAACTATCTTTTAATGAATCTAACCTTTTTTTTATAGCAACAGACATATTAACCTTGATGTTCTTGTCTATAATTTAACAAATTATACATGGTTTGCCAGAGTTCAGTTTCACATTCTCTATGGAACTATCATGTTTTAATTAGTTGAACTCCTACGAAAGAACTGGATAGACTCTGTGTCTTAACCCTAGATATATATATAAAATGTTCAGACTGCTAAATTTGATATGAAAATGCTATTATAGGCTCAGGATGATTATTAAATCAAGGCAATGCTTCTCAACTTAGCAGTCAGTGTTCTCTCAAAACATTACAATTCTTATTTCACTGTCGTTATTTTTGAAAATTATGTAATTCCATATTCTTTTTTTCTTATATATCTTCTGCAGCTTCCCAACTTTAACATTGCCTTTTCTCTCTTTGTGACTAGGAATTTATTATTTTGAATTCTCCTTGGGGCTACTAATACAGTAGGCACTCATTCCTACCTGTAGCACAATTATGCTTTTAGAAAATCCAATATAAAAGGGAAAAAATGGAACCATATAAGGATTTGTATTTTCTTATTTTATGTTGAACAAGTAAAATACAGTCTTCTACTTTTTCTGCTAAAAACACATAAATTTTCTTTGGTTATTTTCCTCAACACAATTTTTCACAACAATCTCTCAGCAGTCACTTAAGAACAAGTCTTTGCAACAACACCACAATACAGAGAAAAACCCCAAAATGCAAGAAATATAGAATCCTTCAAACCATCAATAAAGCTCCCATCATGAAATTAAAACCTTTCAAAACATCTCAGAAAATAATTCTGTGCACAAATGCAAATAGCAGGATGCACAAGGAGACATCCATTTGGCTTCCATTCCCAAAATATGAATATTTTAATCATATTTAATCTTCCAAGACAGAGATATGAATGTTTTGGGCAAAAAAATGTGCATAGTCATTGCAAGTGTCAATAGAAATACTCTTATTTAGTATAAGTTCTTCCTTGATAAAGGAAATGGATTTTTGTATTTGAAAACGTTCAAATAATTTCGACAGAAGGGTGTAAGAACATTTGTCTTGTTGCAGCTCTGTAAAGAATAGAAGATACATGGAAAACCCAAGGTGTCAACCATGATGGGCAAAAGTAATACTTTTCTTACCTTCTTTTTTATTACAAAAATGCATAGCACTGTCTAGTGGGCATAAAATCTCATTGAATTCAATTTAAAGTACTGTCTTTTTTTTCCTGTTTCAATATTGCCTTATTATTTTTTGTTTAGTTTCAAGAAAAAACATGTTTGAAATAAGATTAAATCAGTGCTGTAATTCTGCATAACATGATGCAATAATACTACTGGGACAGACCTCAAATTAGAAAAAAAAGTCCAATTCTATCCAAGTAAATGTGAATTTTAAGAATTAAGACTGAATCAAGTGATTTCAATAGTTTAACAGCCCTCTCAGTGTTACTTAAGCAGCGTGATATCAGGGATAAATCAATTCAGATTTCATTGTAAGTGTTTCCATAGTAAGAGAAGGATTAGGAAGTGGAAAACCCCTCCCTTGTTTGCTCATACAGCTGTTTAGGAGACGTGATATGAATGCTGCAAATATGAAAGGCATAGTTATGGTTCATACTGGTTCTCTCCATTATATGGAAAGACAGGAAAAAACTGAAAGGAGACTTGCTAAATAAACTACCTAAGCTCCACAGAAAACATGGTGCCACTGACATTGACCAAAGTGCCTGTGGGTGACAGAATTTGCATTTGTTAGTCAAAAACCCCAACCAACCAACAAACAAATAAACAAACACAAATCTAAGGAGTGCACAGCTAACTCCTGCCTGTCAGACCCAGCCCCTGCTGGCTGTCTAATCCCAGAGCACCAACAGCAATGTGTTCTTTCCCCACCTGCAAGCCCACACTGGTCATGCTCTGGTGCTTTGTGACACAGCCTGGCATTAAGACAAGGCTCCTTGTGTTTTCCCCACACCTTGCACAGGCTTCTGGCAGCAGGATGGTTGCAGCATGCAACAGAGAAAACAGGGAATAGTCAGAGGTTTACAAGGAGTTTAATCCCCTTTTCAGTCAAAATACTAAAAACTCATCCTTTCACAAAGGCACAAAGTGAATTTAGAACAAGAAAATTCATCTCTGCCTGTATTCTCTTGTCCTGCTCGGCAAATAACTGAGGTGTCTGTACTGACAAGCTCTGCATTCAAAATGCTACTTGTGGAAAACAATTCATTATCTTCCCAGAAATCCTGGTCAAGTATCTGTTGTAAGAGAGAGCTTGACTAAGCCACAGACAGTAGGAGATGGATATGCTCCACAAAGGTGGCAACAACTTTCAGCAACAAAAGGCAGCAAATAGATGGGAAAAGTATGAAGTGAGGAAGGAATACAGGGACAGGGGAGAAGAGCTCATATTTTTTGCTTGCAGGAGAGCAGAGTGGGAATTCAATCATCAGAAAATAAAGGAATCTTAATAAAAGAATGCCTCTATCAGGAAAAACATCATGTCATTTCAACAGTGTCAACTTTATTCTGCAGTGGTTACCCACTTCTTCATAACAATACCATCAAGATTTGTGTATTTTCTGAGAACAAATATCTTTCTTTCCTTCCCTCAAAGCAATGAATTTGCAAAAGAATTTTAATGCAAGTCAGCTTCTTTTTTTTCACCCCACTTCAAGAACTATTTTGTTTTCAAAATAAACTCTATTGAAGACAATAGAAAATAATAAATTGAATACATCATTTTTCTTGTAAGCACATCTTTTTCTTGCAGAGTGCTTTTAAAGCTGGAAAATCCAGAACATGGGATATGGGAGTATTTTAGTCCACAATCAATCCATCATGCTGGCCTACTTTTAGGCAAACGTGTGTTAAGGAAAGAGAAAAGAACATGAAGGGGAGGTAAAAGCAGCAGAGTGTAATATCTTGTGGTGTGTGCATAGTCCAGCCTCTGAACTTTGTATGACCACACAGAAAAGAAAAAGGTGAGCTTGTAGGAAAATATTTCATTTCTATTCCTGATAACAAATCACACTGGTTTACCATACATAGCTGTAGATTGCCCTTCCACTTTGAACAACAATATAAAATGGTTTTAGGATAGGTGAATGGAAAATTCCTCTTCTGTAAATAGATTTCACAGGTGAAATAATATAAAAAGTGATAGATTTCCCATACAGGGCAACATACTGCAGCTTTAACTAAGACTGTCTAGTCTCTGCAGGATCCCAGCAGCAGCACACAGAGAAAATCCCTATCAGCAATTTTTATTTGTCTTTCACCCCCTACCAGCTCTAATAACACCTGTTAAATTTATTTGCACACTCTGCTATAGGAAATAAAAAAAATGCTGCCTTGAATGTTGATTTTTAAATGTCATCTGGAATGCAATATCCTTTGTGATTAAACAAAGTAAAATTCCCTTTCAAGGAAGTCACCTTGTTCAAGATTGGGACAGTAGTCCCATTCTTCATGACAAGTGATATAAGAGCATCTCCTGACATCAGCCCATATTTGTGCTGTTCACAGGTCTATTAATTGTTTGGTGAATCCTTTCTAGTTGCCCATGAACCTCAGGGTCCTTCTCTTTCCACTTGGTCCCACCAACATGCATTTCTTCTTCAACAGCTGCACCTCCTGCTCATTTCCTCAGATTGTGAAAGCTCTTCACTTTGTTCAAAGGTCCAGGAATGAAAGAAAAAACAGCAATCCCTCCATTTCTAGAGATACTGTAGCTATGAAAGAGTGTGGGAAAAGCAAAGGGAGAAGTAGCATTCAGGACCTTCATGAATGTGAAGGAGATTCTCAATGCTCTGACTTCCCTTGTCACACTGAATTGTCCTTTGCTTTTACTCCTTTTCACACCACATCCTACCTGGCCAACCTTGTATCAGAAGCTTCCTGGTGGGATTACTTAGATCAGTGACCAAAAAAAACCCCCAAGTATCAATGGAATTAAATAAACTGCCAGAGAAAGATTTTTGGCAAGAGGTGAAGTTGGGTGACTGTTACTCATCACAATTAGGGAATCTAAAATTACCATATTAGTAATCAGCCAACTGCTTGTTTGTCACTCTGTCCCTGAAATTACACATCTGACACACATGGTGCCATTTCAGGAAATGACATCAAAACCATGTAGGTCTTATATAATCTTATATAATTATGATTCTTAGTAGAGGGGTGCATCTGCCCCAGTAATTACTTGTGTCCCCTATACTCATAAGTACCCACCTTTCTATAAGCATATATTCAGCCTGGATTTATAAAAATTTATACCTTCATTTAAAATGTTGCAGATACCCAGTGATTTTCAATACCACAACATGGCAGTTAAAGGAGATTGCCTGAGAGTTTACATGGTTTATTTACTTTTACTTGCAAATTAATTCTGATTTTCTGCACTCCTGATACGTTAGATGAGAGTGAAAAAGTAGGACAAATCCTTTTGACAAGAAAAATGCTAAGCTTGAGGGGAGAAATACAAAATTAAAGAAAATATGACAGGCCTTTGAATCAGCACCCTTCCACTCTTTCTGCCATATATTAAAAATTGGGGCAATTTCTTGAAAGGTAGCCTTGTTTCACTGCTGCTTTTTCAAGAGTGAGCAACTGGGGTACTATAAACAGAAAATCTGTTTGGGGCTGATGGACTGTGGTCCCTTCTGGTATGTGCTGAGATACATCCTAGAAAAGAAACTTCAGTTTCAGCAGATCTGAATATTCTGGATGGCAGCCCACTGATAAATCTCTCTGTTTACAAGGCAGCTAAGGAGATTATGTCTGTCTTTTATACCTGCCAAGAAATGTTGGTCTCATACACCACAGAACAATCCATGCACGTCTCCACAGACACCCTAAGAACTTGATTAGCATTTATGCAGACATGAAAAGGACTGGTAATCACACAGCAGCTGATCCAGCTCACACAGAGATACTCCATGGAATCAGCCTCTCCATTTACGTAATAACTTCTCCCCCCCCCAAAAAAAAAAATGAGAGAGACTTTAATATCTCAAATAATACAAAGATGTCTTTTGTGGTGGAACAAAGGAAATAGGTTGATTGACTGCACAGAAGTGGCAGCAAGGGCTCAAAATGAACAGTGGAGCCAACAATAGATAAACAAAATATGTAATCAACTGCAAATGCTTCTTAGAAAACAAAGTTCATTGCAGAACAAACAAACAAACATACCACAGCCTCCACAATGTGTGTTTAATTATGTGGATCTTTAAAATCCTGATGGAAAATTCCACTTAGGTCCTAAAACACATATAGTTTATCCTTAATAAATATTTATTCAGGGTCTAAATATAGTGCTCTTACATAGACGAAAAGAGATTTTTTTACCTCTCTTAGAGGTAAAAAAATACAATAGAAAGCAGGAAAAAAATCCCAGATCCAGGAAAAGAGATTTTTTTACCTCTCTTAGAGGTAAAAAAATACAATAGAAAGCAGGAAAAAAATCCCAGATCCAGGAAATGTTTCTTAAAATTGTTGTAGCTGGTGAATAACTTCAGGTGTTTTGGATGAGTACTTATTTTCTATAATAATTATGCTCTGGCAGGAAGGAGTAGATGCAGTATCAGCATTGTGATGTTCTTTTGTTGCTTGGAAAGCCAAACCCCACACACTTTGTACTATATTTAATTGCAACATAGTAATATCTATGATTTATTTATATTCTCTTTGGTAGCTGAACAGTCAGTATTTTGTACCCTTCTTTCTGATTCTTTGTCATATGCTACTTCCACATCCATACACTCTAGGACTGTTCTGATGCAAACCTCCTTGAGGACATGACTCTGGATGAAGAGAACCCTGTTTATTCAATGAGATAAACAAATCAGTGAAGCTGCTTCCTTGAAAATCTCATAGAAACCTGACTCACTGTCTACAGAACATGGGCTGTGTAGTTCCTTATAGCGCAGATACTCTGGCTCCAGCAATTCTGATGAAGAAAAAGATACAGAAAAAGGCAAGTATGGGACCTCTTGTCATTTGCGGTGCTTAACGCTTGCTTTAGTTCTCTTCAGCCTTTTGGGACAGCTAAAACTCTTCCCAAGACAATATCCTGGGCAAACTTTGATGGATACCTTGCGTTTCTATTCAGCATTAGTTCTGCTTCCTGTGTGAAATCATCCTGGTGCAAAGCCTGCATCTGTGGTTGCAGTCTGCTCTCGTTCTGGGAGTCAGTCCGTTTGCACAGTCTGCCTTGGAGCCAGGGCTCACTTTCCAACCATTTTTTATTTAACATTAACGATTAAAGCATGCTCCTGAAACACTTAAAAAAACCTCAAAACAAGCAGCAAGAATCAAAGCCCTATTCCATGATGATAGCAGTCTAAAGTGATAGCACCTTTTGAAGTCAGTGTGTCTCAGAGATGTTCACACCCTTTGCATGCCATTTGTATTCATGGGTGTTAATCTGCTCTGAACTGGGCGTCTCACTGAGCAAGTATCTCCAAATGCTTCAGGTTTCAAGACTGCTGACTCATTGTTTCCTTTGTCTGTTAAACCAACCCCAGTCTCATAAATTGCTTAAAATATTAAAACCCCCACCATTAGAAATGATGCAACATAACCTTGTATCATTTCTGAGCCTAATAAATGTCTATCCGTTACAGGGACCGAAAATTAAAGACATAAAGCTTTCAGGAGAATTCTAGGAAATGCATGGATAGGCTGCAGCTCTTCTGAATGAATGCACCTGGGGCACATGCCCACACGACTGATCAAAGTTCAGTGAGGCTTTTTGTGTCTTTACGTTTTCCTGTCTATCTCTTCCCTAATCCTTTTTAACTTTTCTGGACATTGATCCAGAGGTGAAAATGCTGAAGCTGAACAAAATTTCAGTTTTGATAAGAGGAGGCACAACAGACTAACTGCTCTGCTGGGAGCAAAAGAGGATTACAATGGATTTTGTGCTGTTCTTTTCCCCCAAAACTGCAGGGCCCATGTTCCAGTATAAGCCCAATACAGAAATAAGAGATTTGAGATACACTATTTGATTTCAAACACTGTCAGGAAAACTGTCTTGGAGGGAATGGGATTGGGAAGTAGAGGATTTATGTAATGCTTCCTTCTGCCTTGCTCCTTCCACTGCAGACATTAATTTTGCTTCTTTGCATGTTTGGTATGAATAAAAACAAACAAACAAACAAACTTCATTCCATTTCTGAAAACAAGCAAGTGCATCTCAGTTGGATTTTACTTGTCCATCTGTCCATAATTATATGGCTATCAGCAATATTTATATTTATGAAGCTCACCAAAAGGCACAACACAGAACACATCAAAGCACTCAGTAGAGTGGAAATAAACAAACATGTTCAGACTAAAACACTGTATGCTTTTCACTGGGAGCACTCATTTCAATCTACATTTGCATACAATTCCTCAGAATCTTCCTGAAAATTTCTGTCTGAACTGAAAAGGTTACACAGCTTCTCCTAAAGACCATTACACCTGGATGCTATAAACAAATACTAGTGTTAGGTTTGAAATTGTTCTAAAAACTCAAATAGATATAACCATTTTCCATGGTTCTTTGAAAGAGTAGGAGAAAAGAACTGTGCTGGCTGTATGCTGCTCCTTAAAGCAGCAGAGAAGCAGCCTGCAATAGCCAGCAACACAGAAACCCATCATGGTGTGTGTTAGATGCACACTGTGTTGATAGCATCTTCAGTCTGCAGCAGAACTGAAACTCCCTCTAGCATATTTTTTGGATATTATAGTGACTAAAGTTTATTTAAACACATACCACAAAAAGCTGCATAGCCACAGCCACTACAAAGTTTTAGCAGAAAAAGTAGACCTAACATACCCTTTCTAAATTGGTCTCAATTTTTCTTTTTTCTTCCTCACCAGATGTCATCTTCTTATCTGGACATCATGTTTATAACACATAAATTCAGGCTTTAATTTTAAGAGCTCAGAGATCAGATATCCTGGACAATCCATGTTTCCACGCTGCAACACACCAAATTAATCTGTATTTTCCTCTTTGAGTTTCTTCCTGTGTAAGCCAGCCATTTTTTTCATGGTACAACATTCAAAATTTTAATGTGTAGATATTTCTCATCAGACATGAGTTTTGGATATCAAAGAAAAGGTTCAGAAAAAGATCCAAAATAGTTATTTCTCAATTATTATGTTAGCATTTATTCAAATGTTATATTGTTTTATACAATTTTGTTTGCTTTCTTTTATTCCTGTAAATGGTTGATTCCCTCCAAACAATTTCCTCAACTTCTGTTTAAAGTATGTTTCATTCACAGAATTATTGTCTTTAAATGGTGCTATGTATCATTCAACATAAAGTCATTTTTGTTTCAGGTGGCAATAGCCATTTCTTCATATGTCTCATAAGAAAGAAAAGGAAAACAAAGAAAGTTGGTTGAAGAGAGCTGTAGCATCATGCAAAAAGGTTCAGTCAAAGTATCTGCAGTATTAATTCTTATTATTTAGCTGCTCTTTTCTCTGTCAAATACTGAAATAATGACTGCCTAGATATCACATCTAGCCAACTTGGGATTTCCCTTACAACAATTATATCTGAGGATCTATGGTTCCCTGGTAAAGCAAAATATAACTATTTTTCCTACTGTATAAGCTATGTCCCAGAGTGCTCTAAATTAAATTATACAACAGTGGTGATAAAAATCTGAAAGTAAAAAGAAAGGATAACACCTAAGGACAGAGACACAAAATATATTTTAGGGAATTTCTAAAGGCAGAGAGGTGCCACAAAGTTATCCCAAACGTCAAGGATTCTCACAGCTGCGACTGCAAGGTGGTAAATAGGAAAATAAATTAATGTCAGTAGGAAATAACAGGGCAAAACAGAGTTAAGGGTGGTGGCAGGTGTTCCCAAAAATAGTTGTGCTCTATTTTGACATGCAGAGTAAAGAAACTACACTAAACATAGGCACATTGCCTTTCACTAACATTTTTATTCATGCTGCATTTTTAGAAAGCTCAGATTTTTTAAAAGAACATTGACATTTCAATGTGTGAAGTGCATTGTGCCATCTCCATGTATCTGGATTTTCAGGGCAAAATAAACTGATGAAGAAGGTTAATGGAGACTGCCAAAATAAGCTTTTGTAAACTTCAGCAGGGAAGGTCTTGGCACAGGGACACCAACAGGCACAGCCATAGACACACACACAAAAGCACAGCAGAACAGGAAAGGGGACAAAAATGAAACTAAACTCTAAAGACAAATCTCTGTGCATTTTAGAGAGTGGAATGATGCTAAAGGCTGCTCTGAAGTCAATGAAATGGGGTAGTAAATGCGTTCATCAGTAGGAGGGAAGATGGCAGTAGCACAGAGCAGAGCGAACTCTTTTCTTGGGCAGATTGAGCCATTATTGAAAATGGTCAGGGTTATTGCTAAGTAAAAGATGTTAGAAGGGAGAGACATAGCTATTGTGTTTCCCTCATGTAAGAGGCCATAACATATGCCTCTGCCATCTGCTCTTCCCCTGTTTGCAGCTGAGGTCAGCTTCTTACTCATTATCAATGTTGTAATCAATCACCAATCTCTAATTTCAATCTCTTCTTGAATACTGTCAGGTGCTATGTTAGAACTGCTTTTACTAGCAAGTTAGCTCCAACTATTGCAGATCTTAAAACTATTTATAATTGTGACACTGTTCCCAGAGGAGATTCTGTGTCTCAGAGCTAAGCAAACAGAGGGCAAACCCCGCGCAGGCAGCTATTCCCCAAATGTCAGTGCTCAGGATATCCTCTGAAGTCATTGTATGATGCACAGGGAGCCACATCCCTGCATTTACTAATAATAACATTATGCACAGTATTATACCAAGAGTTTTCAGCAGTCCAAGTTTCCAGGAGCTAGCAAGCATTTTAGTAATTTTAACCAGGAAAGCCATTTGAATATGTAAAAAGAACATAGAGAAGTAATGCACACACACCAGTGTGTCAGCCACAAGAAGCTTGAACAATGAGATAGACTAGAATGCACAGAGAAAAGGGCATAAATGCAGTATGCCTGTGATCCTCTCTTTTCTGTAGCAGCAAGAGAGGTGATCAGAGGCAAGAACAGGAAGAGCCAGTTACATCCTATCCAGGAGGCATGAAAGACACTGGAGAAAAAACTGAGAGAAAGAGAGATTTTGGCTTACTGTAAGAAATGAAGAAGGATCTACATATGGTATGGCATTCCTATAGACAATATTAGCTATGTTGTCATGTGTGTTGTTGCCTACTTTTATAATTCTATTACTGCAAAAGGACATTCCCTTTTAACCTTGTCTAGTGACCATGCTGCCTGTGAATGACATGGCACATAAAAAGGCACACTCTGCTTGTGCTGGCCAGGAGGACTGGCACACTCATGCAGGTTTGCATTACAATGGTATATATAAAGATAATGATTAGGAATGTATAGCATTTAAGCTACTTAATACTACAATGTTGAATTTATTTATCATGTCAACAACTTGTTAAAACATTTGAGCTGAATCAATATTACATTTCTTACATCATTACATTCAATTAAATACTAAATATCTTTTGAACCTAAAAATGAAAATCATGTATATGTACATCTAAATCTACAAAATGAAAGTTATACTGCGCTGGGGACATTATAAGATTTATACATAAAACATTACAACACAACAAAAATGTATAACAATGTTAGTTTTTGACTCAAGCATCAGATGTCTTATTTCAATGTATAATTTGTTTTCAATAAACTTTCTGAAAATGTTCATTAAACATGCAAACTATCTGCAACACAGTAAGTGTGTAATTTGGACAAACTCCAGAATACCTGCAGGGTGTTTGGCTTGATTTATGCAGCACATAGAAACGGACAGAAATTATTCAAATGCCTTTATAACTCACTTGTCAGTGTTTCTGCCAAAGAAGTACTGAATTCCTACAGATAATACCAAAAGAAGAAAATTATTTAACTGATATATATTGATTTTCTTTCCATGTGAGATGAGAATTACTGTAAATTGGAAAGCTGTGCATGCCAGTAATAATTTGCTGCTCTAACTCACATTTCATGTCAACATTCCTATGGATGCTGTTTTTCTTACACATATACTCATGGAAATAAGATAGTAGCTGCATTTCTTTTTAACTTCAGAATTAATTAAAACTGAAACACATTCAGCATACCACACTTTGGTATTCCATTGATCTATCATCATTGCACTTCTCTAATTGAAACTGTCACTGTTGAGCTGCTTACCTTAATAAGGAGGATGGACATTAGAAGCTAAACCAGCTCCAAAACTCAGAATAGATAAACGAGGGGGATGGAAACAGAAAAATGAGAGAAAAAGGGTGATTAACCACTTAAATTAAAAGCTTCACCACAGAGCCGAAGTTCTAAGGTAACCACACAGAAACACTTCCTTCTTATTGTGATTGTTGATGAAACATTGTCACCATATACCCTCCTGCATTTACAACCATCTCAGAGCTCATAAAACTGTTCATGAATATTTTTGCTCTTTTCCCTTATTCTCAGAAGAAATCTCTAAGATGGGATGCTTTATGGCTGCAGTTATTGTGGGGGTTAGAGAAAATTACTTTTTGTCCAAGCTTCCATAATTTCCTGAAGAGTCCGGGGGCCAGGTATTCCTATGAAACTTGGAGTGCTCGTGAGCAAAATATATTAAGTCAGGCAAGATTTCAAGCATAAGAATACTTTTTAAAAGGAGTTTGCATTTTGGCACTGGGAATTAAGGCTCTCCTGCTTTTCCCTGAAAATCACACATCTGTATATTCTTACAGTACAGATCACAGCTGTATTTCAATTACCACAACAGCTAACTTCTAGGGGTTTTTGATAGAGTCACATCTCTGCTGATTTAGAGCTCACAAAGAAATAAACATCCTGCTTGAGGGACACGAATGGAGGAGAACAGTTGTGAAAGTGTGTTACAGAAGCTGGTTATTTTACTGCTGAATACAGAGAAACTAGATGCATTTTGCAGATTTCTGAGTGCCAGTTTGAAAACTTAATTGATGAATGATTCTGTCACTGGTTTCAACTAACATACTCAGGGATGTATAACCCTGCTGACACCACCAAACTGCGGCATTAAGCCAGTATTGCAGGGAAGAGGAAAAGGGTGTGTGTTAATGAATCCTCCTTTTTGTGTTTCATAAGTTCCCAAACTGAAAATCAACAGCAAGCAGCTTATGAATAAGGCTTAAATATAATTTTGTGTGTTAAGGCAGGTGGGCATATTCCAAGGAAGTATGATGTTCTGTGAATGGATAGCTGAGAAAGCTGAAAGAATCCTTGTTGGATATCAGGATTTAAATGTAAAAATGTACAGTTTCTGTGGTTTTCAAGCTATGATTAGAGGACAATGTAGGAGAAAGGCAATATGTTATGTTTAGAGCTGAAAGAAATAATGTCTGCATCATAAAGCTTTAATATTCAAAGTTACCCAGTTACTTTAAAATTAAAAGCCCCAGACTGGTCCTCATCATTATGACTTTCTATTTTCACACTTTTAAGTTCTCCATAATGTTTTGTCTCGTGTTATTATCTCCAAAGGACTTTGAGGAGGTTACTGGGGCAGAGGGTGGAGTTTGCAGACATGAACTACTGTAAAGCAGCAGTACAGAACCATCACTAAGTCACAGGAATTTATAGCTCAGGGAGCCATGACTGTGCAAAGAGAACACAGCAAAATGCAGTTATGCTCAACCATCTGGGTATATTTTCCTACACAGTCAACTAAAATGTTAATGGAAAAGTGTATACAATTAAATGGTGTCATTTAGTAGTGTACAAGGTTTGGTTTGACGATTCAGGGAACAGGAAGGTTTTACACAATAACATGAAATACTTTTCTATTAAATGAAAATGCCATTTTGCTTTCTCTGCATAGCAGGTTGGTAATTTTTACCTTACAGGGTGCTATTTTACCTTTACCAGACTAATCACTGAAAGCTTCTTTTAAGACAAGATAGAACACCTCTGTCCTCTTGTGTGTCAAAATGATAACAACTCTTTGATTCCTGTAATTTGCTGGTGCAAACAATTTTAATTTCTTGCTATGTTCTCTCTTCCACACATTATTACAACTGTCTATTTATGCCCTTTTACTCTAAGCCAGGTCAGAAAGAAGAAGAAATGGCACCAGAACAGCTTTTTAAAGGAATTACTTGCGACCTACAAGATTTACAGGGCAGCAGTTAGTAACAAAATAGACATATTTTTGTCATGGTTAGAGACCAATGAGCAGAAAAACCTGATGGGATAGAATTCCATTACACTGGATCTGTGGTACAGTTTCAAACCTGACAGTAGCTCTTTTTTCCAGATACAGGAAGCTCCTTTTTGAAGGTTGGGAATAGAAATACTGAGGTGGTTGGCAGAGGGGAAGAAAAGCAAGACTAGTAATTTGAGAAGATTTTGCTTAAACTACACACTTATTTGGACTGATCACAGGCATTCAACACCTGGAGATGGTTGAACTGTTGGATAGTTCCCTCTGTAAATAGTTTTAAGGCTGGGACTATGAGAGCTAAGCAGGGAATTGTGCAGGAATCTCAGAAGTTAGTGCCTTGTCATTTGAATTGAGATGCAAAGGTGTGAAAAGAATGAGAAATTCTAGGTAACCACACCCGACCTGACTGTTCCTATTGTCTAGTTACAAAACAGCACTGAGACTAAATATGGGCAAAGTTATCATTTGGTTCTGAACCCCCTGTCAGGGTACCTCTTCTCTTTAATGGTAGAACAGCAAATTTATGTGTTATTTATTTCTACAATGAACTTATGAGATTGGTAATTTGCTTTTCACTAACAGGGCATTATAAAAATATGTGGATTTAACACTATTGCTTAGGAAAACAGAGAATTTACATAAAAATCTTGTATCAAATGCTGAAAGTTCTGGAGTATGTAATTCATTGTTGGTGGTTAAAGTCAAGTGCTCAGGGTTTTAACCTGATTAGTGAATTCAGAACTCATGTTAGAAAAGTGTTTTCTTCTAAAAGGTAATTTCTTACAACATCATGTTCCCAACACTTCTCCCCCACCCCAAAGAATGAAATCTGTTGCTGTAGCTCAGTACTTTTTGTATGGTAACTACTGTCACAGCTTAAGTTCTGCAGCTGTACTCGAATGCATGAATAGCTTCAAACTTGCTTAGCAGCCCATTCAACCCTTAAGAGTGCAAAAACCTCTTTCTGTTTCTCTCCTACCTTTCAACTAGCACACCACAAATATCTCATCTTACCAACAGCATCACCACAAGATAAAAATGGCAAAACATTTTATACTATTTACATGACTTTCAAGTGAAATCTCAAGTTTCCATGGCAAAACACATCCATCTGGTATTTTTCACAATATTTATTAATTTATTCAAAATCCCTATCAGAAATTCCATGCACGTGAGCACAGAAAATTTGAACAGATCAAAATGCACTAAGTTCCCATAAATACAATCTTATATCACTTCCATCTTGACACACTCCTATGCAAATCTCATGGATAATTATCTCAACAGAGGAGCTTGAAAAGTGAATGACCCACTCTGCTTGTTCTAAGAAGCCAAATTAACTGATTTGAATAATGTGGGTATAACAGACACCAAAGAAGCTCATTATTCAACATTCTCCTGAAAAAAACATCTCTCATTTATATTCTCAGTTCGGCTTTAGATTTTGGTCTACAAAGTTGTTTGGGGCAGAAAACTTCAGGTATGATAAAGTTCCCCATGGCCTGGGGCTGCACCAGTGGGACTGCAAACCTCCTGCTGGACCCGCGTCACTCTCAACTGTGGAACTGAAGTGCACCACACTGAGAAGCCCTTGAAATCACAGCTCACCACTGATGACACAGTCAGCTCTGTCACAAGAAAGGATTCATTATTTGTTTGGAACAGATTATGCTGCTTTGTTGAAATCCACTTCAAGGTGGGGGAATAAGGAGAAGGCCACCCTGTTCTTTGAGTGCAGCGTGCTTAACCAGATGGGACTATACATATGGATGAAATAATTAAGATTCAATGTGTAAATGCACTACGCATTCTGCCCTCCCTGCAATTAAGAGATTTTACTTTAGGCTACGGAAGCACACTCCTACAAAACCCAACCCAGAATAACTACAAAGAACTTTCTATATGTTAAGCTAAAAAAACATTCTGAAGAGGAAAGTAAGGCATGATATGCCATAACTGCTTTTCAGCACAGTAATAGCAGAAATATAAAGGTGTTACTCCAAAACAGGATTTATGAATTAGTTTCACTTGTGTGTATATATTGATCTGTATGTTTTGTAACACTCTACCTTCAATAAAAACAACCATTTTAATTTTTAAGCAAAACTATCTTATAAGAGTAGATATTCAAGGAAACTCAAGTAATAGAAATTAGAACAGCAGCTGGGCTACACGTTTTCTGGAGGAAAATCAAAATAGTGATCTTTATTATTTTCAACTATGCTAATGACACTGAAGGGTTTGTTGACAAATCTGAAAGAGTAAATTTAACCTTTAACCCAAGCGTAGACATTAAAATCATATTCTGAAAGCCTTCCTAGAACAACACTCTGCACCCAAATTATTCAGTAGCTGTACTAGATGATCTTCAATTTGATTCCCTTTATAATAAAGGCTAATCATATTTTGTCTGCTACTTTACCTTAATTGAGATTTCCAATCAATTCTATTAGTTTGCCATTAAATATAATATTCCCTCTAAACTACAGATTTGGGATTGACATATTTAATTATGGTATTTTTGGCCATATATTCCCTTGAAACCTTTCAAAACCAGGATGAAAACATATTTTTCACCACCTGTGATAGTGTCAAATGACCAATACACATTGTTAAAGGTTCTCAATCCATGATAGAACCTCATGCAAAAGTTGGGTTACCTGCAGTCATAAAATCAAATGAAAATAGACAGAGGACACATAAAAGTCAAGTGTAATTTTGTAGAGGTTTTTTTCAATTCACTATTGGATCTTTATAACCAACTGTGAGTTTGGAGAAAAATATTATTAAATACACAGTTTTATAAGCTTAAAATGCATCCAATTCTATGTTAGCAGTTAATTAAATATAAGTGGGGTTTTTTGACAACAATAGGAAAATACCTGCTTTCACCTAGCACCAAATCAACAAGTAACACTTAAGGACTGATGCACCATAAGCTCTGATTCTGGTCAGAAGGAGGGATTCAAAGCACCTCTTAAATGCAAATGAGATGTAAGTTTCTGAAGTTCAGTCTTATTCCAAAAGTGTTCCTTCTGCTCCTAATCAGTCAGAAATTACAACGCTACTTACAACTCTAATTACATCCATCATTTCAAGTTAATATACATTAAACAAATGATAGCGATTCAATCCAAATGAGATGTCTGAGATTCTGTTCCTGTTTCTCCTTCTGGGTAACATATATTTGATTTGACTATGCATTTAAAAGTTGAGCTCTCGTCTGTCACTCATCCTGACAGCCCTTCACTGATACTCTCTGTTCTGAGATTAATAAAAGCTCTGGAGCCTCCTTAACCCCAGAGTGAAGAGAAAAAGATGGAAATGGACTCAGCCAGCTGCCACCAGAAAAGTGTTGGATGTCCCTGCTAAAATGGGAACCAAAGATTTTCACATGAAGTACTTGAGAAAAGGTAAGTTTTCTTTGAATGAGTTTGAAAATCAGGTCAGCAATTTCCAATTTTATAGTCTGTTGAACAGGTATTAGCATCTATATTCTCTGTTGTGGTACATATGATGAACTGCCATATTTCTAAGAAAGCATCTTCATATAATCAGAGAAGTTAAACTCTAATCAATGAGAATATAGACAATATGTTTAGAAAGATGATGATTTCAAAATCTGATCTCTCTCACAACCACTCAAAACAGAGTAAACTCATGGCAGTTACATCTTTTCTCCCTCTCTGGCCCAACAGTTGCATATATTGCAAGATGGAGGTGACAATTGCGGCCAGAGTATTTTATGGACCTGTAACCTGTGCAAACCTCTGCAGTCAGTTCCTACATAGCCAACTGCTTCACCGGGAAATCTTGGAGATATCGTGCCTGGATTACTGTATATTATGGAAATTTGGACACTATTTTAGAATGTGAGAGAACCAGAAAGCCTCATGAAGCAAACGAAAGAGTTTGGCCTCATAGCAAATTAAAATATTCCAACTCCTAACATATCTAAACTTCATCCTAAAATATATGATTCTTTTTTTGGAAGGAAAGACTTTCTTCCTCTGAATATTCCGTTCTATAAGAGGGTTCAGGGCTTTGAGTCAAGTCATATGAGCTCATGAATTCTTTGGGAAAAAGAGCATAACACTAAACTTTGGGTTGTGCACTGGCTTGTGTAAATGCCATTCATAAAATTTTTCTGTGTATTTTTAAAAACCTAGAACATGCAGCTTTAGCAGGGACAGCTCTGATCTTACAAGTCCCCATTTGGAATCTTGTCTAGCAATTACATTAGTCTGGGCTCTTCTTTTAGAAGACAACCCTTTTCTTCACATACTCTACAAAAGGTAATAAAAATTACTTATTAAAATAAATGTTAAAATGACTGCCTCTAGGAGTCGGCCAAAGTGGTTTAATTAAAGATTTTTCAAGTGAATAATGTTTTTTAAGTCTGACAGAAGAGAACCATTAAGCAATATCAATTTAAGCAGTCCAAGTTCTCTCTTTTCAGTTGATACAGAGAGACCTACATTGAAAGTCTTTTTCAATCAATTAAATTTCAGGTACATGGAAACATTTAGAATGTTTTGTTTTCACTTTGTCATGGAACAAAAAAGATCCAGAAAGCTCAGTGTCAGCGCCAAAAAAAAATTGTTTCAGGACTATCTTCTTCAGTTACTAATGAATGCAGTGCTGTAATCTTCAAGATTACTTTTGAAGAGAATGCCTAAAGAGCGGAGTCAGCTTTTAATGACAATATCATTTTATGTGAAGTTGTATCATATTTCCATCTGTTTGTTGTGTGCTGACTGTCTTCAGGAAGTGTGAGAGGAGCATGTGATTTCAGAATTATTATAATGGTTAAATATAGAAGGAATATTTCTCAATGTTTCAGATGGGAGTTGGAGCTAAAATTCCCTTCAAACACTCACCAGTAAGACTTCTGGGAACTTTTAAAAAAATTCCCAAGGGTACTCTACTGACTTTGCTGTATTTGTTTTTGCTTGTATACCTACTTACCCTATGAAGGGAGGGAAGATGAAATTAACATCAGCATTATGAAGAAACTTATTCAACATGAAAATTTTAATTGTGCTGTGACCCACCTGACAGCACTGCACAGGAGAGAACCTGTATCACACCAGACACCTCCAACCGCATGCTGAAGTTTGAGTGATACACTATGTGTGCAAAGAGGAATAATGTAAACCAAACCCCCCAAGAAATTAAGAAAATAGGTGAAGACATATGTCATATAAATGCTTCCCAGTCTCCCATGAGATTCATCCATAAAGATGCTGCAAACATTTAACAAAATTGAGCATAGAGCCCTTTATACTTTGGCTGCATACAAAATTTGGTCGCAGAAATTCAGCAGGTTTGGTATAACAGCAACAAGATTCAGATACTCAGAAAAATGAAGCATTAGAACTAAAGTAAGGTTACCTGTTTCATTGGAACAGTTTATATAAAAACATTACAAATATGTGGGAGAGCATGGATGTGAAAATAAACAATAAATCAGATTTTGAAGGTTAACGTGTCCTTTAAATAAGTAGCAGAATTTGGGTGATCCCTTCTGTTCTGGTTTGCACTGGTAGTGATACCTCATAGTTATGATGATAGATAAGCATGCTAAGGGAGCAATCATCCATGTAAATTTGTCTGACACCAGCAAGAATCAAGAAGAGGGAGGCAAATCGAGCTCCTACTTTCAATAGAGGATAAATATGGTTTTAGAGTAGTGCATTTGTCAATACCCAGGCACAAAAATGTGATATTTAAAAACTTAAAGCGCTAAATGCAGGAGTCCTTAATCACACAGAAATCCTGCTGAGGACAATGCAAGTCTTGCTTGATGAAAGGCTGACAAATCTGTCCCAGAGACATGATAAAACAAACAGTGGTTATTTCATACCGTCACATTTAAACATAAATGGGTGAATTTCAAGCACAGCAGGAGAGCAATAGAAAAACCATTGCTTAAGAAAATTGCTAAGTAACATTTCAGTGCCTAAAAAGTTTCACTTACAAACTTTTGCTAGACCAACAAATAGAGCAATACTGGAGAAGAACTCTTAAAAGCCAACAGAATTTAGGTAAGTTCATAAACCTTTAAGTCAGGATATAAGACAACAAGTTTATTGGCGCCACTAATGTGGGGACTTCTTTAAATAGCTCCCTCCTGCTTGAGTCACTAAGAGAGCTGGAAGTTCTGCTTCTTGCAGTACAAGTAATACAGTATTAATGATGCAAGCAATACCATTAATATTATTTGTATTAATAATGCAGGTAAGTATTGTCTCTCTTATTTCCAATTCAAATACTACTTGAGAATCTTCAGTTCAGTACTGAGATGATGACAGCTGCTCTTTACTGATTCTTTAATTCAAAACTAGAAGAATCAAGATCTATTTCTTGAAATTAATCTGCTTTTAGAAATACTATGAAATTAACAGATTTAGGACTAGTTTCTGGGGCCAAACCATGAATACTTTTAGGCTTAAGATGAGGAGGTTTTGTGTTTTGGCTTTTGTTTTTGGGTTTTTTTGGTTTGTTTTTTTGTTTGGTTGGTTTTTTTATAAAAACTCCTTAAAGTAAGCATCAAGTAATTTACATACAAAACTAAAATTTCAGTAATAATGTATTAATATACTACTTTATAATCACCTATCAACATTACATCTTAATACTTCAAACAAGATTAATACACATTTTGTTAAACTGCTATTTGAAACAGAAAAGCAGCATTTTCAATTTCAGATGGAAAACTGTAGTGGTGAGAATCAAATGACTTGTCCAGGACTGCAGAGAAAATCTGTGGTGCAAGCAGGAAAGCCCTGACTCCCACTGTAGTGCCTTCACAACAACATCCTAATTCCTTCCAACTGAAAAAGAAATTTCCAGGTCCATGTATGTGAACACAAATGTACTCATGCAGCAGGTGCAAAGCTGGAAATGTTCTTCTGATATATTTCTACCCAAAAGCATGATGTTGCATATCCCATCAGAGACGCTCTTTATTATATTCAGATGTAGTGACAGTAACAAATCCCAATAATTGCAGCGGTATGCTTTGAAATAATTACACATGGATATCAAACTAATTCCAAAAAAAAAAGGGTCAAAGTTTCTCTATCAGAAAAGAATATTTAATATTATGCAAATCCTACCACTACTGTCTTTCTTTACAGCATGTGCCTTGTTCAAAAGCAGGCAAAGCAGAGACTTAGGCCAAGTCAGGATGAATGTGCTCCAAATATGTTCCTCTAGCTAGAAAATAAAAGCTTCTTATGACTAGATTACATAATGCTTCATCATAAATCCTCATAAACACTTCAGCCACCTTTTCTTCAAAAGGCTTTATGCCACTGGTTTGACAATTGCTGTTTCTGCTCTTTTGCACAATATGAACAAACCACAAGGCCAAAACTGTCTCCTGAATAACTGCATAAATTACTTTCTACATGCCAAAGGTGGTTATCTGAGCGATCTTGAATTTAATAAAGAACACCCAAAAACTCTCTTAGGACACTTAGGGATACAAATGTCGCCATATTTCCATCCCAGAACCTCTTCACTTTGCTAGAGTTCAGGTTGGATGTGACCTCAGTAGGTCCTGGAGTGTTTATTGCTGCTGGAAGCGGGGTCAGCTGTGAGCTGCTCAGCAGCCACAAGGTGCCAAAGCCTTCTCTGGTTTTCAGTTACCATGAGCACACAAAACAGCTGGAAAGCTCCTGGTGGACTTGATTCCTTTACTGTCACATATTTTTGCAAACATACATCACGTATCTTTCAGTTTAAACTTTGAATAAATTTAGCATAAGTATGGAAACAACAAAAAGATTTTGTTATTAGTTTTTTCTGACTTTTAATGTTATACATCTGTTCACCTTTGATAGCAGATTGTATGTTTGGGGTTTTTTTTAATCTGCAGCAGAAATGCAATTAGACAGTGAAGTACAGACAAGGTTCCAACTATTTATATGCTAGTTACATTACAAACAAACCCTGATATTTTCCAAAAGGGTATTTCTGAGTGTGGATATTGTAAACATATTGAAAAAAAGCATAATTACTGCAAAATAATTTTAAAAATTATTATAAACCTCTAAGTGCTGTTTTGAGAAATACTGCTTCCTTTTAGATTAATGGTGCATTTGTACAATATCTGGAATTCATGAATCATATATAATAACGGGAAAGGATTATTTGACTTCTCTGGTATGTATTTCTGTTTAGTCAGCAAGAAATGATTCAGATGTTAAATGATGAATGATTGCTCTATCTACAGTCCCATGCTCTTTTACAGACCCCTTCAGCAGCTAGTATTTCTGAAATTCCTAAAACACTTCTAAGACAGTTTTTTATTGCTGGTAGGTGTTGGAGCTGTATTTTCCACATGGAGTCATCTTTCATTTGATAGCATTTTTTTCTTTTTCAACTCAGTTTGAATGGAGGTAAGAAGTATGTTTTCTATACAGCACTGTGGTTAGAAAGAAAACCATACTTGTCATGTTTAAAATTCTCTGCAAAACTGTCATGTAGCTTCATATACCTGTCCTGGTATAGTTACCCTAAGACAATACCTTAATATAGCTTAAGCAGACAGGGAGGATGAGCTAAGTCTGACCTCCAAGGACCAGTTGCAATAAGCAAAATTATATTTTAACCTCTCCAGGAAAGACCAGCACCATCTGCAATGACTCTCGTTAAAGATACCAAACATGGAACACATCTCATGCTGGGCTTCCCTGCATCAGACTGACAACTTAAATATGAATTTATTCAAGTTAACTACAGATTGTTTTTAACATTTACCAAATGCAATACTTAGTCAAAGTGACCAAGTCAAACTTGACATACTTTAAAAGATCATTCTGTATTGAAAATTACTGACTGATAACTACTGGGAAACACTGTTTCAATCTGATAGCATAACATGCTGAAAAATAGTGGCTCTCAGGGAAAAAAAAAAACCAGTTTGAAGGTTAAGAGCTCTCATCCTCTGCCTATATTGGCTGAAAATTATTATCATATTATTTTTACTCAAAGTGAAAAAAATAACATTGTGAATTCCAAATCACAAGAACGTTGTATGACATTTTTAAAATAAAACCAGCTTCTCATTTCAGTACAGAATTGTTTCTGCTGGCTAAGCAGTTGGTGTTGGAGAGCAGGCACAGCTCTTACCTTTTAATTCACCACTACTCATACCTAAAAGATGATGCATGACATCCATAGCACTGACAGGATTTGAACTATGGGAAACTTTAGCCAGTTATGTTGACATTAATCAGCTAAATCTGGCTTAGAACATTCCTTAAAGGAGCACAGCAGGAGTGGAATGAGGGCTGGAATGGGTCTGACCTAAACAGAGGCCACTGCCTGTGGAGGGCGTTTGTCACTGTCACTGTCGTGTGATTTGCTTTGAAGCAGTTGCTTTCCCCTCTGGAAAAAGATGCCCCTTACACAAAGAATCTCATACCTTTGTAAAACACCAAACAGGGCTTCTCATTGCAGCTCCTGTGCAAAGTAGCTCGGAATTTTATTTCCATGCATTCCTGCCTGCAGGTGCCACAGGACCCCAAGACAGCAATAGGATACACACAGAGGATATAGGAAAGTCCATATTCTGTTTATAATCCAACTTAAAAGGAGTTAAGGTGAAGAATCAGAATCAGTTGACACTTTTTTAATACAAGGATGACATGGTTACCTCTGAAGAGTGGTGTGGTAGGTCTGGTACCCATAATGTAAGAGGAGAGATCTGAATTTATAGGGACATTTGTATATTAGCTTAAAGAAAAAAATAAACAAAACCAAATGAACAAACAAATTGCCAGACTTTATGCAAATTAAACAAATTTCATATATTATAATAGCTTAGCAAAGTGTTCCATGTACCAAACATCTGGTCTTAGGAACTAATTCACAGAGAATTATACAGGCAAGTGAAACAGCACACAGCTAAATGATAACAGTAAACTAGAAAAAAAACCAGTATTACAGCTGCAAAAATTGTTATCTATTCACTGCACAGAAAAGCTGCTATTTGTCCACTGAGTGTATTTTACCTCATAGTTTGCAAGACAGAAGAGAATTACAGAACTTACTGCATTTGTTTCACAATCATACTTCTAATTTGGCATACAAGCAGCTGAAATGTATCTAAAGATCATTCAATCTGTTTAAACTGCAGGGAAAATCATTCCATCATGCTAAGAACTAACAAGCTACAAAGCAAAAATAGGCACAGTAATGACAGAAAGTGACCACATTACTTTTTGCAATAATGCTTCATGCTGAGTGTTCATTTCATTGGACTTAAGCCAAATTGGAAAGCTTCTTTATATATAAATTTTATACTTCCCAGAACATCTTCAGATAACTTTATATTGATTTAAAGTAAAATAATTTTAATTTTAGCATGCTGAATTTAAAAACTCTGAAAATACTTTGGGTTTCAAAACTATGTTCCTATCTTGTCTTTAATTAATCTTCCAGGTACAAAGCACAACTGAAGCTTGAAACAACTAGGCACTAATTCCCTCGTTATGAATGTTCAAAACTGACAATTTTGGTTAAACTTGCACACTCATCCTGCTGTTGGACAACAGGGATTCTGTGTTCCCATCTTGTTAGACTTAAGATTGCCCCCTGAATCACAAAATCATTGAAATTGGAAAAGGCTTCTAAGAGCGTAAGGTCCAAAACTTCTAAGTCCACCACTAAACCATGCACTTAAGTGACACACCTACAAGTCTTTTAAATACCTCCAGGTATTAAACATGCCAAAATTACATCTGAACATGACTTGTGAACAACACCATCATGTTGACTTGAAGGCTGTAAATTATATTATTGAGAACAGGAGAATATTTCCCACTGTGGGCTCACTGAAAGAGACAGAGGTCAGCACAGCAGACAGAGAAGGAACCAGTGCTCAGTCATTAGGGAGACTAATGGGGTAGATATAATCTGATAAATGTACAAACAGCTCACTTTAATTGCTGTATTCTTGTTTGCATAAACTACAGTGAGCGATGCAAGGTGAAGAAAACATGCTTAGAAATTAAAAATATGTTTTGTTGCAAAGAATCTGAAGGCATATTACAGAGAATATGATGATAGAAAAAGGAAAATTACTGAGAGCTAAATGTACTTTTAACCATATTCAGCTCAATTCATTGAAGGACAGGTTGCATGGTGCTTAGATTAATGGTGCGAGAGCTAAAATAACCTGGTTTTACATTATGAGCATTTGGCTCAGTAAAATATGCATTATGCTGGGTTTTTTAACCATCTTATCTGGCACAGCCAAGAGATGAATTTGAAGAGAATGACCAGCAAGCCCAGCTTCAGGCTCTCTCACATCACTTCCATTCTGTGTATGCTGCTGGAGCAACACTGGTTTGCTTGGGTTTACTCTCAACTCTGACAACACAGCCGGGCAGACTGAGGCTTTGTGCTTTCCATAGTGTGAAAACTGCTCCCAAACTTTTCAGGGCATATGTTATTTTCTGCAGGAAAACATAAAGGGAGGAAAACCACAAATGTTTGCTTATTCAATGTAAAGCTCTGCCCTTGTCTGCAGAATTAGGCTCCCATATGTTTTCCTTTCTGAAGGATTTTTTTTCTTTATGGCAATAATACCAGAAAAAAAAAAAGTTAAAAATGCTGTCACTATCCAAACGAATATGAAATTTCATAAATATTATGGCTTGTGCTATAGCACTTCAAAAATACTTTAAACAGATGGGCTAGTGAGACTGCCATTCATGTTTTAGCAGTCAAGAGGCATGTTTAAACTGCTGGTTGAAACACAATATAAAGCACATTCCACACATAGTGTCAGAAAAAAAAGGCTTGTTTGCTAAGCAATCCCAAATAATAATAATAATAATAATAATAATAAAAAGCTCACTGGATGACATAATATCTTATATAACTCTACTTTCTTGATAAGAGAACAGTGGTCCAAGAAAAAAATACTGCTGTACCACAGAAGTAAAAGAAGCAAAAAAGACAAGAATTCTGTTTCTTTGAATAAAGTATCACAGTATTTTTTCAAACACCTATCTGGATGAAAAGCTGAAAGTTGGAAGTTTTGTATACTCCTCTACACCAGAAAAGCACAATAACACTCCTAGGAACCAGCTAGTGGGAAAATATATTCTTCAAGTGACAGTAGTCTAATGGAGATAAAGAATGAGGATAAGAATTTTAATCCATATTTTAATGAAGGTAAAGGTGACAGATAAAGGAAGGGGAGAAAGAGGAATGTGTTCTGTATCTTTCCCTATGATTTGAGATAGTCTCATACTGGAAGAACATTAGTTAACCTGAATGGTCACACTCCAGAATTTCACTCTATAACAAATTCCCCAAAGTAATCTGCTCTATATCATCATCTTCTAGGTACTAAAAATCAATCATTTAAAAATATCCTATAGGTCACTTTGGTTTTCCAGTGAAAATTTCTGTTCATTTATTAGCTCCACAATGGTGAAACACAAAGGTAACACAATATGAGCAAAAACATGAACTGTAGCCTTGTATCAGGATACAGAAGTCAGTTTTACTTTTAACTCTCAAATCTGAAGGATCCTTTTGTATAGGGCACAGAAGTATCCTAGTACAGGTTATGGAAGGGAACAGAGGAGGCAGAGCTGCCTCTCAGAAGGAAAAACTACTATTGGGAATGACTTTCTGCATTTAGAAAAACCAAACATAATGTCAGTTCTCCCATTTTCAGTAGGTGAAACAGAGAAAGCCAAGCTCCTGTGCTGTTCCTTGAAGACCTGTGAGAGATAAGGAGTCGAGAAGCCGTAGCCTTACACTCCGCCTATCTCCACAAGGATGTAAGCTGAGCTTAGATAACGTCTCCCACAGGACTTGGTAATCATTCCTGTTCGGTCCATTATCTCAGCAGGAAAACACATCTCTTCAGTCTCAACAATGAACAATAGCTTAAAGTCAGATTCTAATCTTACAGGTTGGCATTCACAAGTGTTAACAGATGATTCTAGGACACAAGTATATTCATTGGCTATTCAACTCACTTTTTTGTCGAGTCAAAACAAGTTGAAGTGAATGCATCTCTCCCAGCTGCGTCAGGAAACACTGTTAGGAGCTTGGAGCACCTGGATTCCTTTGCCTTCTCATTCCATTTCTGATCCTTATTCTGTAAGAGAGTGATAAAAGAAATGAAAAGAAGAGAATTTGCATCACTTATTAGAAAGTGATCTCTGCTCAACTTAATTAATGTCAGTCAAGAGCAATTATTCTAGAAATAAAACTATGCACAGAAAATATAAGTGACTTGTCTCTGTGTGTTAGGCATGAGGAGCCACTCAGTGTTACTCACCATCCCTTACTTCAATTACTTCCCTCATTTGTAGGCTATTATTTAATCAAGTCTTTGTAGGGTCTATTGCTTGCTTTTATATGCTTTGAGTAAACTGACTTTTGGATTTTCTGCATGCAATTTTTAGGCAACAGATATGTAAGAGCAGTACTTTACTTGAACTCCAATGCAGCAATGAGGTATTTGATATCCTGTCATTTATTCTCAGAACTGCTGCTCATACTGGGCTGTGCTGCCCAAATGAACAGGATCAAATGAAGGTATGAGAGAAAAAGCTGTGAAAATAGCTGTGAAATAGATGGATCAGAAGTAGGTTTAGGCTTATTTTTCATTTTTAACCACATTTCTTTTGTCACAGATTCAGGCACAGGGAATTCTTCCCCTTGTCCCTGAGCCCAAAAAGCCAGGATCTCTACAGGAATCATTAAAGTGGTGCTGTTATTTTCCCACTAATGGCTATGCTGGACTACATCAGAAGGAGAAAAACTCCATAAAACACCGTTCCAAGAAGAAATTTAAAAATAGAAATTCCAACTCCCAACGATTATGACTGACAGAGAGCAGAGATGGATGATGCAGGCCGAGGGGACAGCAGCAGCCATAACTCTGACTTTGCTGCCATTAATGTTTATGTAGCATGTGAAGTGGTTTACCAACATGCTGATGGACTGACATAATGTGCAAGCACAAGATTTATTCCTTCAGGCAGCAGCTATGGGAGAGCACAACCATGAACGGAAGTTTCAGTAAAGACAGCTTCAAAACAGAGAGATTTATCTTGACAAGTAGAGAACTGCAGTAAAAGATGTATTATTTGGTGAATGCATTATCCTGTCAACATTTAGCTGTTATAATCAGCTAAATAATCAAAGCTGCCCTAGAGTTTTCATTGTTTTTACATTAATTTGAGAATAATTTATAATTTTACTCTCATTTGCATCAATGTAAATGGAACTAACAAGTTAAATCTCAAGAAACATAATACACTTTAACACCCACCTGCCTACTGTGCAAGCCACGCAATCTCATACAGGGTGCATTTCAAACCAGCAGATGACACCAAAATGCTTGGGGCTTGCTACCTATGCTCTATGGGCTATCCATGCTCACAATGACCCCGTGCTAATGACGCTGCTAATTAGGGAGTGCTCGTGGTAATCTTTGGTCCTTCTCTCACCTGAAGTCACTCAGGAAGGTGGCTTGCTGTGCCTGGCTCACTCACCTCTTTGCAGATGTGTTATTAACATCTTTTTGTGACCTATCCAGCTCTGCATGCTCCCTCAGTCTGTTTGCTCCACTCAGGCATAAACTGCTGATTTTTGGATTAGCTGCTTTTGTCTGTTAATCTGCCCTTGACTCATAGACTGAAATGTTTTAGCAGAGGAATTCTGAAACATTTCAACAGTTGTTTCTGAACCACTTAGTGAGTGCCTTTAGAAAAACCTGCATGCTTTGCTGAGACCTGGGGGTATTTATAGACTCTCTGTGTGCACACCAAGCAGTACATAATATGTATAAATGCAGTGCTTAGATAGAGGCAAATTCAGCCTAACATGGTGTTCTCAGGTAATTATGTAGATCTCAAATTGAAAGCAATAGCATGAGATTTTTTGACTCTTTACAGAACTGAGAAAAGCTCTGGCTGCCGATACCAGAATTCCCTGCATGAAAATGCCCCACACCAAGTCAGTGATATGTTGGTACAAGCTCTTACACTGTTTTCAGCAGCAAATTCTGGCTTGTAGGGGATTTCTGCCTTGCTCATCCTTTGATTACTGGGGCCATACAACAGTCTCAAAGAAATGAGGAAAAAAAGGTTTAGCTACAATTTCATTGCAGAAAGATGGGGAAATTAGCATGTAGAATGGTGAAGACAAGAGGGTGTTACCTACACTGTGATTCTGATGCCAGTCAAGCCCATAGCATCTGCATAATTGTTGAGAGAAAGAGAGGACAAGAATCCATGTGAGCTTTGAGGCTCCCTGGGGCCAGGTACATCCAGTTTTATATTTAATCTGTGTTCAGCACAGCTACTGGGACAGCAGTGAGTGGCTCAACAAATGCAGGCACACAATGTGGCATGTCCTCAATGACAGATCAGGCAAATTAAGAAAAACACCAAGGGTTTGACTGGATACCATCAATAGTTTGATTCATTCTGTGTTTTGTGTCAGAATGCCCAAGTGGGAGAGAAAAATATGCATTTAAATATATTGCTGATGGTTTAATTGCTGAAACTTGCTACTCCATCCCTGCTCAGTTGTAATAATGATCAGGGCATGGAGCATTACTTGAAGAATTAATGGCCACCTGAGGTTAACAGCCCACAGCTAAACCTTGAGCCTTCAGCTTTCTCAGATAGTCATTAATCCCCAGGAATTGTCCTGTGACTCCATCATTACTTCTAATTTAAAAAGTGTATTTTCTCCTTTTAATTTTCTTTTCACAAAATGAAAGTACTCAATTAGACTTTGTCATTAAATCACATCTGCATTGATTACCTAGGAAAAAATAACGAGAGCAAAATTAAATTTGCCTATTTAATCATTGAATCCTGATTAAATATTTGTTACAAACATTTCATTGCAATTAAGGTCGCATAAAAAAATCATATTAGGCAAAGAATGGTATACAATTCAAAGATGTAACATGTCCAGACTCACTGCTTCTATTTACTTCCTTTATTCCCTGCTGAACAATGCACTCCATTTGTGAGAAACTTCACAAATTCTTTTCAGCTTCACAGGACTATTAATACATTACAGTAGCTAGGGAACTACACAAATGTTTCAGTGATCTGATAGTGAAATCAACTTAAATCACAGTGATGAAGATATTCCTAAAAGAGCCACATTATCACATAATTAATTTCATTTTTATAGGTTAAATAGGGAATGAAAGTAAATGCCTAGATAAGATTTCAAACAGTGATCAAAATTCTCCAGATTTCTCTGAAGAAGTTGGTGGTCATCAGTAAAACCCCTATTTTGTCCATAAGTCTGTTCTCTGGTGGGATTCCATAGGATTCCAAATGTGATTAAATGAGTTTCTGGCTCAGTCCCTGTGCAGCCACAGAGAGGACATTGTTCCCTAGAGCTCTGTGTGCGGAAACACAGGGTCTGAATTCAAGTGAAATCAGTTCATTGAAGTTGTGATTTGTTGCTGAACTTCAGCAGGAAGCCCAAAGCTAGCTCACAGGGATATCTGTCAGCTCAGCTTTCTCTGCTGCTGAATGGCACCTGCCATGCTGGCACACAAACACGTTATCACAGGAAAAACCTTCTTCAAAGTTTTGGATCATCTCAGTATATGAGTATGGACTCCCTTTCTTATTTGTGGTTGACTTTGTGCTTGTGCTTCCACACCCAGTCAGTGGCTGCTCAGAGCTGGAGAACTGAGCCTGCAAACCAGCACAGACAAAATGGTTTGGGTCAGAGGCTGTTATGGGTCATGGATCAGGAACTTGAGAAAGTTTCATTCTTCCCTCCACCACACACCAAATATCCCATGTCCCCTTCACTCCCAGTCACAATATTCCCAATTTTGTCCAAGTCCCATCTTCCCTGCTGGATTAAGTGATTAGGCTTGTGCATTGAATCTGAAGTGAAGAAGATCTTCATAAGATTCCTCTCCACTATATAGGAAATGACCTCTACTGGTTTGTTTGCATTTTTTTCTAAACAAAAGGTCACAGAAAATAATATACAAATATGTTCGTGCACACTAATTGAAAATATCAATAAACCTTTAAAGATTTTTTTTCCTCCCTCACTTCAGCTTCTCTAATATGAAAGCAGATGGAGCAGCACAAAACCAACATCTGATCCTAAAATATACCTAAAAATTTTCAGGTTTTCTGAATATTTCATTGCTCCTTCCAAGTCTTCTTCCAAAATCTTCCTGCTTGTTTTTATAGTGTCTATATTTAGACTGTAGAAATCATACCAAAGGACTCATCTTTTTAGCACCTTTTATTTAATCCTAACAATAATATGAATTATTTCAGTCAGAAGGCTGACATATTTGGTCACTTCCATGATTGTGTTATTAAATTAAGTATCTCAGAATAATTTTCCCAGGAACATCCTTAATGAAATTGCAAGCATTGTTTGTGCTGTCAATAAACTGCCCACAAAAAGTATTTCAGCCATGAGACACTGGATGAAGTAACAGGGAGGTTATTTGGAGATATAACCAGCTTGCAGCTGCCAGATGGTGTTGAACAGAACAAACTGCTGTGGAGAGCTGCTGAATTTTTACCAGGTAAGTTCCCCATTGCACACAGTGGTTTTGTGTATTCAGATGGCATAGGGGAATGATATATGCATATTTGAGCCAATAAAAAAAGAAATTGAATAATCAGCAGGTTCTTTGTGTTGTCTTTCAGACACTAAATTATAAATTATACATGTAAAAACATCTTTCTATCAAAAAATCCCCATCCAATAAAAGCAAAAAAACCCTGCTTGAAAAAACTCTAACAAAAATACTTTTACATAGCCCAACATAATAAAGGCTATTGTTATGTCTACATGTATATAATGATAATAATAATAACAACATTAATAAAAAGACATCAACATTTGCAGTTCTTAAATAAATATAACATATTGTAAACTGAATTAAGGATTACAGTTTCATTTTACAGCACTGCAAACTTATTAAAGAAACAATTCAATTGACACCACATAAAATAAAAAAAAAAAAACACTGATCAAGACTTTGGGTTTGTTCATTTTTCCAAAAAAAAAGGAATGGCTACCATAATTAAAATTACGGGATTCATTTTTAGATGCAGTAGGCAGAGTGAAGTGAACCAAGGCAAAACAAAAATCCAAACCTCCAAATCTTACTCTTGAAGAGAGAACGGGGGAAACTTTCATGGGCACATATGGTCTCATCTGAAAGAGCACTTCCCACACTAACTTCCCACTAGTACTTTATGAAACATTGGCTCAAAACTGATTCAAAAGAAGGATGACCTAGTGAGTCACCAGTATGATTTAAGGCAACCTAAGAAATACCTTCAAGACCTCTTGCCCTACTGTTTGATCTCCTCCCATTTGTAAGACCACAGTCCAAGATTGCATATATTTATTCAAATGCATGAGTAGATTTTAAAAGAATATTATGTATGGAAAGAACTCCTTCTACATTTATTATGGAAGCAGCTGAGAACTCTTTATTCTCCAGTCTTTGCAAGTAAAACCATAGTGATTTCTAGGCTTATCACTGCCACCTTCTGAAACACTGAAATGCTATGGTTTCACTAAAATTACTAAAGCCTATTTACACATTACTAACACAGCAAGTGTTTACTTTAAATAGAGTTCCTCCTTGTTAAAACCAAGTTTACCAACCTTGCACATGTTTTTAGCTTTCACCACAGAGCAGGGTTAAAGGGAAGGTCTTGCAATTTAGCATGATCAGCCATTTGTGAAGGGTACATATTTCTTAAACTTCACCATTAATCATTATTCTGTAAATAGATGAGGCCCTCTGCATGTTTAAAATTAAATTTACACATTAAACCACTCAAGATGATCTTTAATTTCTTTAATAAATTAATTCAGTGTTAATGAAGGGTGAAAGACTGACTGAATCAGTCATTAATTTAACCTTTCCCTCTTGAGAAGATCAGTGAGCTACCACTTCTCACAAGGGTATGTCAGGGAAACAAGTCATTTTATAACAGCTCAGTGAAACATAAACATGGCAGCATTTAGAAAATGCATTAGCAAGAAATTTACTGAACCACCTTCAGGTTATTAGAATAACAAATTAATTAGCCTTCCTAATGCCATATGGACATCATCCACAAACATTTTAGAGATTCAAATTTGAAACTATTTTAACAATTATAATTTTTAAAATTACTGTAAGTAAATTATGCTTTTCAAGAGGAAATTCAAGAGCTCCATGCAGGCTTAACCTATGTAAATAAAGCAATATGTATACCAGTTCCTTGCAGAAGGCTTTGGAAAAAAAGAAGAAAAGAAAAAACAAACAGAAACCACAGGGTAACATAATAATAAATACAATACCAGCCTGATGAAAAAGAAAGAAAACAAGCACAACAAGCCCAGTTGGAGAAACCTTCGCTTTATATAACAAATTCAGATTCAATTTGAGACTATCCTTGCCTTTTTCTTTTTTTTAATTCTCTTTGCTTATAGACTTTGATTTCTACTAGTAATCTGCAAAAAGCCATTCTAGAAAATACACAGAGCACTTCAAATATCTGATTGTATTTTCTAGGACAGACTAGATTACTGAATGCTTGGGTGTTGCAAGGCACTCAGGACTATTGTTTTGTCTTCTAGACAGTTTTCCAGAGCACAATGGAAGGCAACTTTATTGCACACTTTACTAGGAACTGAGTTCCCAGTATCACAGTACTAGCAGCAAAAGTGTTATTTGTACAGATAATTCAGCATATGCAACTACAAGAAGTCAAAAAGTCCTTAAAACTCAGTATCATCTCAGGCTAAAGCAAAAGTGATGTGAACCTAAACCAAGGAATCAAGTGATAGTCATCATCCTCCTGCTGAAGAGCATTTCTGTGGCAATGGCCTACACATTTGCTTAAATTCTATTTTGGCACAGGAAACATCTAAAATACATTATTTTCAAAGAGGCTTTATACTTTTTCTTTTCAATATTGAAAGATATGTTTGGTTTGATTTGATTTCTGATCATATTTTCTTCCTCAACTACACTTTTGCCTTCAGGTGAGAAATACAAAGGCAAACATTTATTAAAAAAGCTGCACAGGAAAAAACAGCTATGCTGTGCATCAGCAAGTACTAAATGATTTTCTATAGCCACTGGAAATAAAGTTCAGTCATGTTATTTACATAAACCATCTTGCTGTTATCTAATAGTAATGTTACATCAAATCAGGAACAAAAAGGCCCAGGTATCTACAGAGACATAGAAATGAATTTCAGTTGTTAAAACAAGCCCTGAAAAACTCATTTTCCTAATATTGGCCCCGAAAGAATACAACTGGAAAGAATGGCACCCCATCTCATTTTTATGATAGAGCCAAAAGTTTATTGGATGTTTTTATCAGAAATCTAAATGCACTCAGATTTATGTAGAGCAGTCATGCAGGCAGTTGCAGCTTGTTTTAAATGGAGATACATCTGCACTATGCAGCAAAGATCAAACAGCCCCTTGGAAGTGCAAATATGAGATATTGCAGCCATTCAGACAGAATGACTTTCCACAGTAGAGCCAGGGAAGAAAAATACAGGAATCAATAATGAAAAAAGGCAGATTTTGTAAGAAGGTCTAGGTTAGGATTATGTTAACACCATATTAAGCATTTTGTAGTTCTTCTTATTAAGAATTGAAATCTATTGACAATTTTAATATGTTTCATTAGAAAATTGGAGATTAGCACCTGAAAAAAAACCAACTTTGAAATCATAAACTAAGTTCCTCAATCTTCTAATGTATACAGAAGAAACCAAACACATGTTAATTGTAAGCTATCTGGTTAAACTGTTAATTAACTGTACTTGTGTACATAATTTATGATATATATGCATTATTTCAGAAACATATCAAATCTTCTATTGGTGTAATATAAGATAAAATTATTCACTGTAAGCTGCTGCCAAAGAGCTCATTATTTCTATCCTTAGACGGGTTCTGGATCTCTATTCCTTCCTTATGGTTTCATGAATATCAGGGTGAAGGGGTGTTTGTCTTTTTATAAGAGGAAAAATTAACCCTATTAATCTCAATACTTTAAGATCAGCAATTGTTCAAGTGCTTCACTCCTAGGACTTAAGTGAAGAAAAAGCAATCTCAGTTTACTTCCTGCTGGAGTGCACATAAACAACATTTATCACAATAAGCACTATCTTGCCCACATACTCGGCCAGCTATCCCAGCTCATCTCCTTTAGAGTGTCATGAAAAATCCTTTCATACTCTGATTTCATTGAAATAAGATTTATTTTCCTCTCAGTTTTTCTTACTCACTTTTTCTAACATATTTACATGTCTTGCTTGCTTTTATTCTGGTGTGTTTTGGAATATTTTTGAGTAAGACTCAGTTGCACCAGTCCAGCAAGTTAAGGGAGGGAAACGGAAATGAAATGTATGCAAGCAACTGGAGAGGAATAAAACAGTGAGGGTTATTGGTGTTACCTGATTCTGCCTTGACTGAAAAATTCTAGTTCCACACAAAATTTGATTGCTGATGAGAGACCTGAGTTGGCATTATGTGAGGGGCTGATGGAGCCCTGGTGACTTTGCACAGCTTTAGGGGAAGTTAATGGAAATTGCTGGGTATTCGGCACTACAGGAGGAAAAGCAACAATTTGCAGGTTGCCTAAATATAGATTTAAGAGTCTGACATCCTGAAACCAAGACAGAGGCCAACTTTGGTCATTTTTTAATAGTGTGTCTTTCCATGGTGCTCAGTACTACATATGCTGAAAAAAATCTGTTTTCCTCCTTTCATCTCCCTCTTTTACAGTATGTTTTTTTCATAAGAGCTGCAAGTAGGATTATTAATATTCAAAACTGGTTCACTGAGCACTGTGTGAGAGCTTCCTCCAACAGCATTGTAACTCGTTATTTAGTAACCTCAGCTCTCATGATAACTGAGATGTCTGTGGTGGCAGATGAGATGTCTACAGCTCTGTCTACCCACACAACTTTCAAACTACATGCAAGTGCAAAGCAAATGTGGTGAGTTTTCAGTGCAATTTGGCTAAATCGTTATACAGGCACAAGTCCCAGTCTTCCCAGCCTTACCCTAAGGTGACTTAACTTTCCACCACAGCCAGGACTGATTTTCTGGAAAAATAATGCACAGTAACCACCTCCAATTATTATTTTATATTTTTAATTATGCCTTGGAAATAAAGTAAAGCTGGACTCAAGATTTTTTTTTTTTTTTTTACTTCTGGCATGATATACCAAGAAAGTTTAATGCAATGAGACATCCATCTCTGTTTTGTCTTCTGGGCAATGTGAATTTACATTCTCTGAAACACTTGTGCGGTGCTGTGCATCACACCTACCACAGTAGAGTGGGTGTGCAGGGAGGGATTCTCTGGCTCCACTCAGACTGAGCCTGCTAGGAGTTTGTACAGTTCCTAAGGTATGTTTTCTAATAGTTCCTTTAACATTATGTTTTGAGGAATAAACACAGAAATTATCAGGAAATTGTAAGTGTAATCCAAAAAAAAGTGAAAATCTTAAAGAATATAGTTATATTCTAAAGATGAATGTCCCATTCAGTAACAGACACAGCAGAAGTAACACTGTGGTCATTAAGCAGTTCCTGAGAGCAGCCACCTAAATAAAGTTTTGTTGCAAATTACAGAAGGTAGATGAGGCACAGGTACTTCCCTATCCCATAACAAATTCTGCTCCATAAACAAGTTCTCTTAGCAAAGCCATGTCCTAATCATCTACACAAGCAATCCAGTAGGAGGAGCAATTCAATTCCCCATGCTGCCTCAAATAAAGCTGCTTGTTGTAGCTGAAATATTCCTGACAGGTAAGGTGGGGCTACAGCTCATTTTCCTGCTAGCGATCCTTTGTTTGGCCACCATAAGATCCATCCCTGTGCAGAAACATTCTTCAACTGGGTCAGTTCATTCCTGAGAATTGGTGGATACACAATTCCGAATGGAGTGTTAGCAATTTCAAGGGGAAATAAATGGCAAAAATACTTGGACAGTCTTCCAAAACACCAAAGTCTATAGGCTCAGAAACAGTTAGGATGCTATCTACCACCTACTTGAAGATAACAGCCATACTTCAGGTATGGAATTGTGTCTCTATTCCAGTGCTTTGAGCATAGCTTCACAGAGTGCCCTGTACCTCACATGAAAAGGAATATTCTTCAGCTTTCCAATAGCGGGCTGCTGCTGGTATTGTTACTGCAATCCTGTCTACAATACATGAAAACTAAAAAGGATGTGAAGAATGGAAATAACTTGACCACAGTTCAATTGTTCCACTCTTGCTTTTGGTACAATTCAGAGTGCAAACACTTCCTTACAAAAACCTTATTGAAATGACTGTGCAGGTCACCTGAAAATCATCTCTGGCCTCTGAGAGACTCCAGTCTCGTAAAAGTTAGCATATCACAGTAATAACTTGAAGTACCCTAGTCACCCAAAGGTATTTGTCACCTGACAGATGTGTAGGCATGATATCACAGGATTAACTCTGAAAAGGTCAGGTTTGCTGAAAGAAACAGAAATAAAGTTCTGGTAGGGAAGAAGTGGCAGAGCAATGATACACATAACAGAGAAAATACTGCCAGTAAAAGAAGACAATATTACAGCAGTCATCTAGAACTCTAGTATGGACAACAGGAGAGTGGACACAGCAAATTAGGAGAGTTATCTTGCAGAAGCAGAAAATCTGGACTTGGAATTAGTGAAAATTATTTAAGTTCTCTTTATTATTTTAGCATTTTCCAAGGCATGTGTAATCCTAACACGAAAATAAGCTAATGTCAGAACGAGAAAGAGATTTAAAGCGTGGCAGCCAACACATCCCTATCCTAAAAACATAGGATAGAGCTAACAGGGACTGGTACCTGCTACATGGAATTACTGAAAATCTGCTATGACAGCAGACCTTGTGGGCTGTGTAATTCCAAAACAGTGACAAATCAACTATGATAGAGAGAGAAGAGTGATCACGAGTGATAGTGCACAAGAGATCATTGATCACTCTTGGCAGGACAGTCCCTGTACCATGGACTAACAGTAAACCAGATCACAGAAGATCCAAAAAACTGCCAGCCTGGAAAACAAAGAGCCTCTGGCTTCTCAGAATCATTTTGTGCAAGCAAACACAAGGTAGTAACTGCTATTGATGTGAATGATGGCACCATGAAGGAAAAGTCTTGCCCAAAGCTGGGCCAAACACTGCTGACACTAGACAAACTCAATTTTCCCCTCACCAAAGAAACTGTCTGGTTTATTTCCTAAAATTTTTCCTCTTCTTTTTATTTTTAATTATACTTTCCCCCAGTCACCTTCACAGCATTTTCTGTAACCTTTTCTTACAATCACGTTTCTTTTAGCAGCAGTTGTTTTCATTTTTTTGCCCACTACTTCTGCAGCTGCTTTACTTTGTGATGAATGTAGACTCAGGGCAATTTTCCAACTGAGAATTTACAAGGGTTAAACAGCCAAATTATTCAACATTTTACCAATATACTAATTATAATTTGGTTTATGCATATCATCATGATTTTGGCCATCTTTTCCTCATGGCTGGTATGTAACCAGACCTTTGTGTCAGCCATCCACAACTGCTCTTGGGCTGGTTAGAGTGGCCCAACGCAAAAAATGGAGAGCACAGAAAGTGTCTAACACAGATGGTTGAAAAGCCTTTAGGAGCCATGGTTCAAATACAGCAACAGACCATGCTCCACCTTGATCTCATCCATTTCTAGACTTCTCTGAACATAAATCTTTCACTTCCAAAAGGGGCAAGGTGCAGAAGAAACACATCAAGGAAAAGATAAATGTAAAGTTTTCAAATGCAATTAGGAACCTAAACATACAGATTCATAAAAATAGGTTTCCCATAGCAATTGAGGGCGATTTAAAAAATTCTGTCAAGGGTCTTCAAGCCTTTTAAAATCTGATCCTTAATGAACTTTCCTCCATTCTTAGCATTATATTCTGAATAATACTTCTTCCTGAGTGTATGACTAGCAGAAACTACTCTGCCTGTAAGGACAACAGATTGTATTTCTGTACATTGTTTTGCATATTGAGATGAGAAGCAAAAAATATGGCCAAATTAGGTTAGAAAATCCAGAACATCATGCACAAAACTGTTCATCAGAACTTAGCATCTGCCAGCATGAAAAATCATATATGATTAATTTATTTTTATGAATCTATATCATCCTGTAAAACTGCACAGCTTGCCTGCTTTAGCATATTAAGGCCTCAGGAGGTAAAGTGCAGTAGTCATCCTTCACAATCAAAGTGTGTTTAACAAGATTGTTAAGGGAATTCTCTTAACATCCCCTCAGTAGCTGCATGGGCAACTGGTCAGCTAGTGAGCCATGGTCATGTTTTTACAGTGCCTGCCCCAGTCATCACCATCCTGCCCAACATCTGCACTTAACACTTGACAAGCTTCCCCTTTCTGTGGCACAGGAACAGATTACACAATATCAGCCCAGCCTTGGAAACCTCTGTGTTATCTGGTGTCACTGAGGTGAAAGTGAGGCCAAACCTGGTGTGTTTTGCCTTGTAGAAGCAGCAAAAAGAATTGGGAGAAAAATAAAATATGATCCTTTAAAATAGTTGTTCAATATCTCAGTTGATTAGCTAACATTTCAGACATGTCTTAAACTATACATTAAAAAAAACCCAAAGACCAAAACCCATCCCAAATGACAAAATTCTTGCAGTAGACGATATTGTCCTTGGAGCAAAATCCACTCTTTAATTTTAGGTCAAGGAAAACTGCAGAGTATGAAAAGGAAAGAATATACTAGGTTGGTTTTTGAGCTGATATCCCTTCCTAGCTTATTCTCATTGCTATCTCGAAGAATATTTCTTTTCCCTTCCTCTGCATGGAGTCTGATATTCTCAAGAAGGAAATTCAGAAGAGATGATGAAGTTGTTAAGTTAAAAGTTGTTAAGATTAATATGTGTGAGTACAATATGAATACAATACACATTTAGCAACAAAACAGGGGTGTTATACAAAACAGAAAAAAAAATTAGACAGCTACCTTACTGTTGGAACCCTGAAGCCTGGGAGTTTTGTACTTTCTGTGCTTTCTGGCGCTGACTCCCAAAAGAACACTGTTTTTGACTTAAGACTTTACAGAAAGCTTCCAAAATTGAGTAACAGAGTTGGAACCACTGGTGTGTAGTTTGAATAGAAGTGTGCAGTATTACATAGCAAAAGGTTTAGAATTTGAGGTTTTATGAAGTAGTAATAGGTAGGGAACAAGATGGACTTTTAAGGCGGAAGCTTCTTCTTTCTTCTTGCTCCTTCCTCTTTGTTTTAGATGGTATTTTTTTTAGTTGAATAAAAAGTGCTGCACTGTGGGTCACGAGTGTTTAGTCATTGAGTCAGAAGTAAAAATAATGTAGATGTCAGTTTTTGATTGGGCTGTTTAGCTTTAAAAGACCTTGTAGTAAGCAAAATACACCTCCATTTTCTTTGCTATTAGCTTGTTAGCTAAAACCGTATCACTCACTGTACTACAAATAAAAATTAATAAACTAAGTCCAAACACAAAACTCCATCTAACTAAAGAAAAAAAGAAATAGAAAATAAACACTAATACCTTACAGTGAAAATAAGAGTGCAGTTGCTGCAAGAAGCACTTATGGCAACTTCTAGGATGTTTTTAGCTGGTGCTGAGGACCACACTGAGGGATGCAGGTCAGTGCTCCTGCTGGGGTTTGCTCTGGCTGCAGTGGAATCAGGGTTGTGCCAAGCCCCTGCACTCTCTGCTCTGCTCACAGGCATTGCTGTGTCTGCTGGTGCCACCTACAGTGAGCTGATCGCAGCTCTGATCCCCCTTCCCGCACAGCAGCGCGCATCTCAACCAGCAACCGGGAATAACGACCCAAAACGCATAAAAAATGCATTTAAAGGAGCAAAACAGGTCTTTCATGATGCAGACAAATTGGCGTAGCACATGAAAACAACACTATTCAGGAAAAGAAGCAGGCAGGCAAGCAGGTAAAAACAGAGGGAAAAAGATCAATGAGTACTCTAAGACCAGCCTAGTAAGCAAAATGCAAGCCAGATCATCTGGCTTTTGCTGGCAGATATGCAAATTAAAAAAAAAAAGATTATTCAGCTTGTAGAGAAAGAGCACAGATGGATAAGACGAACGTGTATTTCTGATTTTGAATTTAGGCTTTTTTAATCTCTTCATATCTTCTTTTCTCCATTTCAGTTCAATAACACTATGTCTTTTGTTATTCTGTTACCCCCTTCTGCATGTGTTTGATGGATGGCAAACAGTATTATCAGCAGAAAAATGCAAAATGGAAACTCAGCAGTGAGAGTATCAAACAGATGTGTTTGGCCATGAAGAAGACATTGAGGAATCTGAGGATTCATAGCTTTGTCACAGACTTATTTACACATTTCTAAGCAGCTCATCACTGAGCAGTGCACAGTCTTAAACTAGAATGTCCACATCAAGTGTGCAATAAATTCTGGTTCCTGTGTCCAACACAGCAAATCTGTTTTACAGCACCTCTGTGGGCAGAATTAATGAGTTTAGCCCTGTCAGTGCTACAGGACTCAGACACTGGCATTTAAAAGCCATGCAAGCTACTCTCAGAGCTAAGGTGAAGTCCTGTCTACATCAGTACCTCAGATCTGTTCATGTTTCTCTTCCCACAGCAAGATAACATTTCTTCTTTCACCTCATTGCTTATGTTTGCTATTCAGTCTGCTAATCTGGCACAAATGATACCTTCTTGGAAGGTTGTCTTGTCCTGAACCTATGTGGCAGTGACATGACTGCAGCTGCGTTCAGCTGAGTCTTTCAAATTGTAGCTTCAAAAAAAGGCAACAGAAAGAAAATTATGTAAGTATTTTAAAGGTGGGTGGAGGTGGTTCCCTTTGCTGATTTGCTAGCAAGATGCTCTCATTTAAAGTTATCATTTACACATATCTATAACACAGATATAAGGTAGTAAAAGTTGGAGTTTGTGGCATCATAGATGATTATTTTGGAAAGAGAGGATGTCAAGGTAAATTTCATCATGGTAGTATGATCCTAACACTTGTGTGGTGTTTGTGGCACTTATAAGCAAGTCCCATTGCTTCTCTCTAAAAATCGTGATTTTATTTTCAGAAAATACTGTGGAATTGGTGAATAAAAGGGATACATGAAGCAATGCTAGCAGTTGTACTTCAGAGAATCACAGAGTCATAGAACAGTTAACTTCAGAAAACACCACTATGATAATTGAGTCCAGATATTTTGCTTAATGAAAAATCCCTGATGAAGGTAAGTTAATTGGATATTAACTGAAAGAGAAGTGAGAACTGAACCTACTCTTCATTTCATTACTTACACACCAGAGGCTCTAGCCAAAACCCACCTCGCATGGTTTGGAAACCACAAAGAAAACAAGGTCCCAAATTTCTGTTTTATAAAGCTTTGTACGTGAGCCTTTTCCATCACACAAATCCTTTTAATTTCAGCCCACCTGAGTTTTCTGCACAGCTTTTCTCCCACATTAATTCTCCTATTTCTTATATTTTCCCAAGACTTTTCATTATCTTCAAATATTGTGCTGAATTTTTGTCAGATTAGCTGCCCACACTTGGAATGCCTTCATTGTCTTCATCTGCCAAGAATTCTTTTCCTGTACCAAGCCATTAAAGCCAGGACTCTTTTTCCCTTCCGTGCCTTTTAAATTATTGTAATACACTCTTAGCATTTTCCAAATACTTCTCTTGGGCCTCAGCCATTGTCTTGCCTAATACAGAACCCAATTGTCTTGAGGCAGAGAACATGTTTTATCCACCTAAAAAGTCTTATAAGTTTACAGGTTATGTAAATGCTTGCTCATAATAACAGCTGTGATATGCACTAATATACAGGTGCATTGAAGATCAGCTGGCCAAACAAATCACAAGTCGTGAGATAACAAATACTAATCACTAACTGCACATTTTGGCCATTGCAGAACAGAATAGAAAGATTCACTGACTTGAGACTTGAAGAAACAGACATATTTCAGTGGGAGAAAAAAAAAAAGCCCAGCAAAGTTAGAATAAGGATAAACTGAGGGGAGGCAAAATTTATACAAATATCTTAGGATTCTAAAAACTTCTGAGCCTAGGGCTAGTACCAATTAAACAGGACCAACAGCATTGCATTTCAGTAGTTGTCTTTCAAATTTTATATTACTTAATGTTGTCTACCAGAAAATTGAATTTCCCAAGGTGATATGAAATTATTTAAAGTCACAACAATTATATTTGTGAGTTTTTGGCCCTTACCTGTGATGTTCTACTTAAGCTTCTCTATAATTTCAAAGATAAAAACAGTTTCCTAAAACATGTACCTTGGGTTTGAGCTACATCAGTGTGGAGGATGGGAAGGAGCAGACATACTAACACTTCAGAAGTATTTTAGGATTCTCACTAAAACCCACTGAACTATCATAAGAGCAAATCTAGGAAGTTTCTTGCAGAGACTTATATCTGTGTGATGCAGTATGGTCTCATCCCAATAAAATTGATTCCATTATTCATATGATATTTGCTAAATTAGGTGTGCATTTCTGTAAGCATTGTTTTTTCCAGGGATGCTCCATATACATCCCTGATTGCCAGTTACAGTCCCTCTTGAGAGAAATGAAGCTATGAGTAATAGAGATAAACAGAGTGGAAAGTGGCATAAAATGAAAATAAACATTAATAATCTTTAACCTCACGCTGATTCATTGACTCACACAAATCATCACTCTGGGATTTGGTCCCTATTACCGAGAGGGAACTCAGGGTATTAAGTCTTTAATCATGAAGGCATTTAAGCACTATCTTTAGCACTGGCATTGGAGTAAGGCCATGGCAGTGAGCTGGCAGCTCCTGCACCAAGCCATCATTCTGCACCTGAGGCTGGGCATTTCCATCTCTTACATGTGAGGGCTTTGGGAAGGTTGAGAGAGAAGCCTCCAGTACACACAGAAACCTTCCACTTAGCCAAGAAGGGAAAGTGTACTGGACTAGAAGCTGGGAAAAGACAGGAAAGGCACCACTTTCTCAGTGCCTTCCAGCTGAGAGGGCAAAGAGAGCTGAAAACAGGGAGCTGAGTGCAGGGGCTGCAGCCCATGTCAGTCATCTGGAAAAATACTGTGAGAAGACAACATACCACTTACGTAATTCTTTCCTAACAGTAAAGTTTGGAATTGTCTAATGGTGAGTGCTGGATCTGGTCATTTGCATATCCTGCAGCTCTCCCACTAGTGGAAAGATCTCGCTCTTGGATTCCAGATCTATGAGACAATAAGGGTTTACTACTGCTTTGATCTTTCTATTGCTGTATAATTTACATATTTATCAAAATATTTTAAGCTCCTGTCTACCTGTGTTCATTTCTGTGTATTCACCCATGACAGATTTTTTGGATTGTTTTTGAAAACAAAAACATGGATTTTTTTTAGTTCTTCATAGTTGGTACCAAAAATTTTAATGACAGTTAAAAAAAGAAGCAAACTTTATTTGAAAACAGCCAATACACTTATATGTGTGTTTTAACACCATTTTCTGGAAACAAAAGCCAGTTTATTACTATGGTATACCCCTCTGGCTCAAATAATGTTCATGAACATCAACACTGTAGGAAAATATTTTTCTCACTATTACCTTTGAGATATCTCCCACTCTTCACAGAAGATTCTCCACATTGCTGTTGAGTCAAATCTATTTTGCTCTGAAAAATCTCAATTTTTAAGATTCAACACTTCAGTGATCACACACTTGGAAGTACTTTAGATGGTAGGATGCCAATGAAGGGAGAAGCTCCAGATGCTCAGAGTCCTCAGTACTGCTGAGCAGAACTCATAGGATGGCAGCACATAGCTACTAATACTTTACAAACATTGTTTGGAGATACTTGAGGTATCTAAAGTCTAAAACTTGTATTTATAAGCACGAGAATGCAAACATCAAATTAAATAGGCTGTAATTTGGGTGCTTATTTATTTCCTGCACCATGCTTAGACTAAGCTTTGAGGAACATGAAATTGATATTTGAGTAGCTTCTTCAAAAATAAGTAAGTAAAAAATACATATAGCCATAAAATAATTACTGCAGTTCCTTGCAAAAAATCTTTTCTTTTAAAAAAAGTATAATGCTTCTAAATTTTGAATTCATTCTTGGACTATTACAGTAATCCCAATTTTAAAAGTCTGCTAGCGTGTCAGGTCAGGGATATTAGGCTGAATAAAGTGTAAAATCCTGACACTGGATAGCAGAATGGATTTAGCTATGTGTTAGAAAACATCTGGAAAATAGTTTAAAAGTTCTGGATTTCAAGTCCAGCAAAAAGAACTGTGGCAACAATGGCTTTCTGGAGAATTTCCTTCTTCACAGTGCTAATATGGAATTCCCGCCAGGACCAACTGCCATAGTTTTGAATTGGTAATTTCTATATTTTAATTTAAAATTAGTCCATTAGGAACAGAGCTGAAGCAGTTTCAGTCTCTCTCAAAAGTTCAGTCCTTCCATGTCGGTATTTTATGACTACTGCCTGCAGTAACCAGCTCTGGTTAGGGACTCCTGCTCATGCTACAAGATTAGACCATTTTGGATTAGACCATTGTCTGCATTGTCCCAAGACAATTCAACTGCAATCAACACACCAATCCTTGGAAATCTCCTCCAAAGACATTCCTCCTGTCCCCACAGTACCAGGAACATTTAAAGACATTTTTGGCTAAAGGTAGACAAATATGATTTAGACATTCTAATCTTTCATAGCAGAGTAGCACTTTAGGGCTTATGTTTTTCAACTCAAGCTGGGGAGGGAGGCAGCCAGAGGAAGGTGTGAGGAAGAAACCCCAAAAATATTACTTCCTGCTATTTTGTGATTAATTTCAAATAAAGCCTCTCTCCAATTTTCCAAAGCTGCCTCCCTCTACAGTATAAACCATATAAATACATAAAAATGTGAAATATGTTATAATGCATATTTCATTAATGCTCACTGCTGAAACTTTACATTTGAGGCTATTCTATCAATTTAAAATTCATTTAGGAGCTGTTTTTTGTGTACTTCCATTACACAGTTAATTTGCTGTAACCACAGAGATTAGTGTCACGGTCATAGCAGTAAAAGTAATTTCAATTTTTTAACAATCCTTTATTTTTACCATCATTGTTCTTATCACTGAAATGCACGTAATTCTAAGGTGACATATGTGGTTACCATATGTAGTTATGATTAATTATATTTCCTCCTAAACAACTGGAAATGACATGTAAGAACTAGGAAGGTCTGAATGGGGAAAGAATTGGAGCTGCTCTATGAAATGAACATCACTGAAGCCATTTTTTAAAATCTACAATTTCTTTGCTTTTGTAAGGGAGATACTACAGCCAAACATTCATCAGAAATGTCATCAATCCCAAGTGGAATTCACTCATGAATAGCAGCATTCTCCCTGACATTGCATGTAATTTTCTTGTTACTCAGGAAAACAGAAAACAAAAAAACTCCTTTTGAGCATATTTATATAAATATAGAGGAACTTTACACAGAAAAACATATGACACCAATTTAAGTAAGCAAAGGCCACAGAAGTCCCATAAAGTTTTGTTGCAGGATTGATTGTGTGCATCTATTAATATGCCAAACATATCATGGCATTTGGCTTCAATAAAGACTGAAAAAAGAGAAAAGGCCAATGAGAATTGCTATGGAAAAAATAAGGGAAGAGGCAAACAAGACAGATTAGAGTATTCTGAACACCTTTTGAAAGGTTATTACCTTCAATTAGAATTTTTCCAGACAAAATTTACTAGACTGTGACCAAGAAATCCTAAAAGTCCTAGGGAACAAAGATAAGCTAAATTTTAAAAGTTTGTGATCTGCATAAATTTTCAAATGCAAATACAGGAAGTAAGCAATTTGAAGAAGTATTATGACAATGAAATTTTTAAAAAAATGCAATTAAGATATAATATAGTCACAAAGTCAGATCTGCCCTTAGTCAGACCCTGTGTGTATTTCTGGAGAATAATGACGAGGGCTTGAAAAACCCTTAGGCCACAATGGCAGCTTTTATCCAATCCACTTTATCCATCAGTGCAGCAGCGCAGCTTTGCAGCATTGTGTTTGCGCTGAAGGTCGCCTGGACCTCCCCCAGCCCTTAGGGCAGAGCTGATGACAGCTCTTCATGCAGTGCTAGGTCCTCTGATGGAAACAAAATTTAAAAGGGAAACCTTTTCCTCTGGAATAACCACCCTCCACACTACTGGGGATTTTATCTTGGAGACCTGTACTATTCATGTTTTGTATCTGCTGTGTCGAACTCAACAGGCTGTTACAAGGTTCAGCTCAGGGTTTTTGGCAGTAGGGTCTTTATTCAACTGTCAGTGCTGATAGACATCTGTGCCTCCTCTGGTTTGCCTCCCTGCCTGCTACATTCATTTTAGCTAATACAACATTCACTAAAATAACCACTAATCAACAGCTGAACAGGATTTGCCTGGATATCCTAACCATAACTTGCATAAAACAGCTGTTAAGCATCATCAAGAAAAAGAAAAAAACTGGAAGTTACTTTCAAGATCTCTCTACTCTCAGAAATCCCAGGAGAGGTTGATTGGGAAGCCCATTTCCTGAAGGCTGTTGCAGGTCCAGATCTCCTGAGTTTGGTTCTTGAATTCATTCCAGGTGATCGCATTAATGGTGATGGATTTACTCTAGGTTTGCTGATGGTGCCTTGAAGACGTGATCCCACGGCTCAAAGTCCACAAACAAAAGGGACAGTCCTGCCTTCATTTTTACCTCCTTAGGGATGTCTAAAAGACCCATCCTTCTGTTATTCCCACCTACCCAGCCACCCCAAGCCAAATCCTGTTCATTTTCTCTGGAAATTAGTTGAAAGCACCCACATCAACACCAGAGGAAGCTCTTAGCAGCATGAGGAGCCAGACCTCCTTGAAACATTTAATGTGATAAAATTTGGTCTTTTGCTCTTCATTTGTACTGGAGAGTAGTGGTTACCAATTCTAGATACTTAGATGAAAGAAGAATGACAAAATCTGACAAGCGTTTCCATGTATCTTAAGCCTCCTGCTTTGGAGTATTGTGATACTTAGCTGGGCTTAATTATTATCTCACTATTGCTCAGAATAATAACAGTAAGACATTAAATGAATTTTGTTCACTTTAAACAATAGCCAGTTTCTTCTCATACTGCTCTGCATTTTGATCCATGAAAACTACCTTCTAAATGTTTTGCCCATATTAGAGATGAGCAACATCAAAAATTGTCTGATGTCATGCTGAAAGCCCACAAAATCACTTCACTTGAAAACTACAAATCCCTAGAATAGCAGTGAATATTTTGTGCAAAGAGAAAGCAGTGGAGAAGACAGGTTTGGGGTGGGGGGTTATTTTATTTTTGATTTTTTATTGCTGTTCTCAATTTACTTCACCGGTCCTGAGACGATATCCAAAGGTCATAATTACTTTGGGCTGGATATGATAAAAGTGGTCTTGTGTTGAAAGGTTTCCTGCTCTGTAGCTGCTTAAATTATTTTATTGATTGTCTAATTGTTTATGAAAGATAACAAAACAACTCTACCAGTGCTATTACTTAGAAATATTCATTGCACAGAAAACTTCAAATTAAATTGAAGTATATGAGAAATCAGAGAGAAATCTAGATAAACTTCACTAAACTTCTGGGTAAAATTAAGAATTTTAGTTAAGCCTATTTTTTTTATCAAAAGGGGAAAAACTGAAGGAGGAATGATAGAGCTTTATTTGAAATCTCCCTTTAACTGACAGTCCAAAAGAAATTCCTGGACAAAGCAAGTTTGACATCAAGGCCACCCTTCCCCTGAGGCATTTTTGAGCCTTTCTCTGTCTGACACTCTCCAGTCAGAAACTGAGCAAGAAAAGAGCTTTATTCCCTAAGACTTTTACTTGCAGCACAGGGATACAAAGCCTCCAGATCTTCTGAGACATGGTTATTACTTCCAAAAGCAGGCAGAGAATCCACAGGAGACTGACCAAGAGCAGCTGAAACATTAGCAGTGAACAAGATATTCCTTTGAGAAGTGAGAACTGAACCAGAGTGCTGTGTTTTGTATGTGTAAACAATATTACTTTGAGTATGCAAAATGTGAACACTGCTCCTGTTCTTTCTCTTCCAGTCGTTTTTGAGTAACATTTATTTTGCTTTTCTTTTGAGTACAAGACAAAATATTCCCCTCTGTTTGTGGTTTTGTTTTGTTTTTCTTTTAAAGCAGAATGATCAATTCAACTCCCAAATTACTGTTTTGGCATCAAGTAAATGAGCTTTTTTCCCTAATTGGAAATGATCTTTCTATTATTATAGGTATTTTAAGTCTGCCCAAGTGATTGTCAACTATTTGCATGGCCTTACTTGCAGGTTTGTCATCAGCATGGAGTGAGTTTGTGTTTGTTGTCCCAGAAATAAGCTGTGTAAATGCTAAGAATGCAGAGAAGGCCATCTGCTGAAGCACACATGATGGCTGCAGAATAGTTACACCAAAGTGTGCAAAAATACCCCAGAGTTGCAAAAAGGCAATTTCATTGCTGCTTCAGAGGTGTTTACGCCTTTTGTTTCCCAGAGAGATCTCTCATCAGCATTTCCTGGCTTTACACACAAGCCTTCTTTTACCTTTCAGTTTATGCAGTTTACTGTGAGCCTCAGTCTTGAGATAACAGCACCTTTTAAAGATGCAATTTTAAAGACTCAAAGAAAATGAAAGGAAGGACAACTGAGAAAAAAATAGTCTTTTTGCTGTATTTTGTAGTTTATTTGCTGAAATCAAACTGATTTGATTAACAAATTAAGTCTTAATGAACGTATTTTGAGGGGAATAAAAGTATAATAACAATAATAACATTGAGTCCTTGGGAGGATTATAAACAGCCAATGCTAATTTTACCCCCTTTCTATGACAACTAGACTTCAAAAATATTTTGACTTCATGAACTCCTTTAAAAAGATTAATAGGACTGATTTTTTCATATCCTTAATCTGTTCAGCATTTCATTGGTTCACAGGCAAACAAATTCCTTTTCTCTGCTATTTTCCTTAAATCACTTTTGCCTTGAGATGGCGAATTTGATTTTTTTGGTAAATAAATTCCATTTCCATGCCTAAAACTTGAAAAAAGCCCAGGACAAATGAGTAGAAAGCTTTTATCCTTTTCTTAAAATACTGATTTTACTATATTGGGAAAATCAGAATTGCCATCTGAATAATGACAATAAATGATCTTCATTTTCAACTGTTAGGTGGAAATTTATTGTTCCAAGAGATATTATAAAGAAAGGGAAAAGGATATTAATGCTTAGAGTATGGTTGGCTTTACTCATTCCCCTGCTGCAGTGGTATTTCAAGATAACCCATTTTACCTTTTGGGATAACGAGAAGAAGGCAGAGTTCCTAAGACGGATGTACCAGCAGTAACTGAAGTAACTGATGAGAAAAATTCACTGAGCATTATTAGTTTATACAGATGAGCAAATAGTCTGTTTGGGAAGGGTACAATTTTAAGACAATTAATCTAATAAAAGGTATTGATACCTGGAGATTTTTACATTGAAAATAGAAAAGATGCATCAGGAATGAAAAACTTGGGAACTTCCTTCTCACAGTTGAATTCTCAGCTAAGGTCACACAGCATATGCTCATTCGCTTGCATGGTTTCATTCTGTAATGTGTGATTTAATTTTGCAAGCAGATAAACTGGCTTAGTTTGTCTCCTAGGGGTATGCAGAAGTGGATAAATTTGGTGCAGCTCCACATAAAAGTCGATAAACTTATACTCTTGGCCACACTGCTGTATTTACTAACTTAGAGTTTGCAGGCTGGTTTGCTCAGTCCATGAGGGACAGTGGTGGATTCCAGACTTTTCTTACCACTACAGTCCCATTTCCTTACGTGGATTTCTAGGAATTTACTTGCAGTAGTCAGAAAAGCTGTGACACTACTCCTATAGTAGATATTTCGTGTGATTTTAGTTTTACACCTTCATAAATCAGAAAATAAGGTATACTGCAAGAGCAGTTATAGCAGAACCCAACTCGAGTAGATCCAATTCCCAGCTAGTTTGATAACACTTTTCAAACACTTGGATGTCCAACATTTTAGCTGCCTGAACTTCTGACAATTCAGTTTCATGTCATTTAGGTTTCAAATCAGCAGTTTATCTTTTTAACTGTGAATGCCTGCCTGCTAAAGGTTCTTTATCAGTGCACAAGCTGTTAAGCACTAAATCATCACTGCAACACATATCCTCCTAAACCTGAAAATACTTAGTGAGGGAAGAATTCATTTGTGTTTTTTCAAGCAGTGCAGAATTTGGTGAACTAAAATGCTATCCTGGCTTTTTAAAAAAGCTCAATAATTTTCCATCAGGTTTAATGCATGTTTAATTAGAAAATAATTGTTTCCTTACACAAATTTCAGCTCAAAACCGAAATTAAGTTATTTGCAGACATAAATAAAGAGACAAGGCCCCAGAAAAATCTTAGAGCATGCAGAGAAAGCAAACTCAGGCAAGCATATGGGTCCTGACATGGGTGCAGAGGGGAAACATATGGCTATGCTCGCAGAAGAGATTCACTGCATCCTTACATGTTTCGAGTAGAAAAAGGAAAGCAGTTTGAAAACAAGCTGTGCATTTTTGTGCACACAGTCATAGAGGCCTACTTCTCTACAATACTTACTATTAAATAATATTACTGCAAATTCAGTGTCAATGAGAAGGAAAATTCTAGAAATAGAGCACTATGCAATTCTGTCATCTATGTACAGAAAAGCGTAGGCCAGATGTCCACTGGCACCAAGTGACCAACTCCAGGGAAAGCAGCAGATCATTTCTGGATGGAAAACAGAAGACAGTTCTCCCCTCAGTTTGACAGAAGGCACTGTGATGGGAGGGAATATAGTTTGAGCACTGCCAGAATCTCCAGCTTGCTCCCTGGACAGTTGCACTGATTGGAAACACCAATATACATGGAATATACTCAGATAATTTTTTAACTTTTAATGAGATTTATAGCATGGGCTGCTGTTTCAATGGCTATCTTTTTCTGAATAAACAAATAATTCTCTTCAAAACTCTATTTGTGCAAGTCTTGCATCCTCTGGGGACTCTATTATCCAAGGTGTTATTGCAGTACCTAACGCAAATGAAACACCATCAATAAATAAAACATAGTTTTCCTAATATTTCAAATTGGATGTCTTTGACATCTCTTTAAATCAATTCATATTCACATCAGAATTCACAGGTATTTACTGCTTTAATTCTAAGCATTTCAGATAAATTAATTAATGTGAATCACACAATAATCGCTCCCAGATACATTATTTTCCTTTTGCAGATGTTAGATTGGGGCATTAAGACTAAGAAATATGACTAAAGCCTAGTAAAACACATTGAAGAGGAAAGATAATAATTTGTATTTCCCAAATTTAAGGCTAAATGTTCAATTGAATAAATTTTTTTTACTGTGTTTTGCATCTTTATGAATATAGGGTAGAAGATCCTTAATTAAACATTTAAAACTCTAACTGTTTGTATGTCAGATAGTTTCTCTTTCAGCATACATTACTTGCAATATCTTTATATTCCCTGGAAAAGACAAAGTCTGTTTGTACAAATATTTATCAGGTTCCACCATGCACAAATGCAGCAATTAAAAAAATTGCAAGCTGCTCTATTTAAATATTTTAACCTTATAATAATTCATTGACATAATTAACATTAAAAAATCAGAGCAATACATTACACTAGCGTTACTGTTTCTACTACTTCATTTCAGAGAATTAATTATATCCATTATCTTGCTGCCATTATGAACCTGTCAAAAGTTTCAGGAGGCAAATCAAATTTTCCTTTTTAATAATACAAAATTATGAAGTCCCTAAAGTTCTACCAGTAACTGCTGCTGTATAACAGAGGAGAGTAGAGCTTTTTGAAACTGGCTGCATATTTCCCCCTCAGCCCTAATTTGTGGAGTGTGCTGATGTGAAGAGCTGGTCCCTCCCAGCAGAGGGGTTGGGGACATTTGTGCCCCTGGAGATGCAAACCCAGCACACCCTCCTTGCCAGAGGAGCTGCACAGCTGCCTCTGGGGTGCTGTGCCAGGGAAACACTAGAAACACCTTCTTCCTGCATCTGGGAAAACTGCATAGAATAAGTTTGGGAGTTTTGTGTGAAGTCACTTTCAAATACAGAAATCCACATTAAAAGGACACATGAGACCTTGGGATCACTCGCCAAGCTAACAGAACTCAATGGAAAAAACTGAGGGTGTTCGTAGGGTTGGCTCTATTGACCCATTTGACAGCAGACAAATTCTGACACTCCTCCCTGAAAGTAGCTATTGAGAAGGCACTGTTATTTGAGGTTTTCTTCAGGAGAGAATGATCTAACCCAAAGTAATTTTGTGCTCCTATAGACTTCTACGGTTTAGTTAAAAAACCAATTTTCTTACCAACTACTCTTTAATTTAGAGAACACAAACAATTGTGCGAAGAATTTTATATCTAAACTAGTAGTGATTCTGAGATATATGACTTTATTTGGAATTTAACCTACTTGCAATAAGAGAATTTGGCCTTTTATATGGGTGAAATTTTGTTTGAGATCACTATCCATGTGATCCGCTATACCCTCACCCCTCCAGGGAAGATTTTAACTGTGCTGATTAGAGAACAATATGAAACTAGTTTTACTTTTCAATTCAAATCAATGAAACTTCAGATACAAATCTAGTTTGCAAAGAAATTGAACACCATTTATGTTTTAAGACCCTGCCTTGAGTTTTTTCATTAGACCCTGTGCTGGTGTTTTTCATTAGAGTAGTATAAATGTAGTTGCACTTTACCCAGATTTATGAGAATATCACAGAGCTCAACTTATTACAATTAACATTCCAATTACATTTCTAGAAGTGTTTTAGAAAGGCCATTTTGAATGCTTTGACAGGAATTTGATGCACAGTTCACTACCACAGCAAATCACACTTGGAACGAGAGCTGGAAATTGTACATGCTTTGAATCTTGCATACTGATTTTGGCTGTGCAGTCACAATGGTTACCTTCCAGAAAATTCAAGAACAAATTGTCAGTGTGTGTTCCACCAGCTTTCCCTCTCTCTAAGTGGAAAATACAACTCAGCAGACAGAAAGTGGCATGTATGTAATTGTACTCACATGCACTTCAACCACACTGCAATCTCCACTGATGTACTCTCCTTACACAGCTCATTTGCAGTCTTGATTGAAAATAATGAAGAACTAACATACACAAAATGCTTCAGAATGTTATATACCTTACCCTTTATGTTGGGCACTTAAATTTGATCTCCTGACTACTATCCCTAATTATGTCTCTGGAGTTCAAGAGAGAGTGACACAGCCTGAAGTGCACCACTGAACCCCACTGAGCTCTGCCTCCAGCTCAGCACTGGTGCCAAGCCCCAAACCCGGGCTCCAGCTGGAGAATGAGGCCTTTGGATAATTGGGGCAGGCTGTGGAGGGATGCTGGGAGCTGTGGCCCAAGGCCAAGGGGCAGGAGCTGCCTCCTGCCCAGGGCTGGGGAGTGACAGGGGCTCGCCTGTGGGGAGGAGGCTGCAGTTGAGTTACAGACATGGAATCACTTCTATGTCTTCACATAGAAGACTTCTCAAGCTGGAGAAGACATTTGAGTGCAAGTGCTAAACCTGGTTTTGAAGACCTGCATGGTTTTTGAACACTTGAGGCAAAAGAGTTTTGGCAGAAAGCAAGCAGATTATAGCCCCAGGAAGGATGAATATAAAAGGAACGTGGTTTTAGACCTTGCAAGAAACCAATGATGCAAGGAGGGAAAAGCAGCTGGAAACCACACGTTAACAAATGGGGGACAGCTCACAAGACATGGAAGCTGGAACTTGTGGTTTCTATTAGCAGGAGAAATTCTCCCACTCCTCCCTCACGTGAATGTACAGGATCAGTTCAGTTCTTGGCAGCTAAAGCCAAGGAAAAGGGAACAAATTTCATGAAAGGAGGCTTAAAAGACATCTCAGTTTGTAATGACCACCAAGAATCCTCTCTTCTCACCTATGACATGAACTTCCAGCTCCAGCATTTTGCATTTTGCCAGCTGCCCCCTCAACTGAGCAGTCAGTACTGGATTTCCTTTCAGTAAGAAACCAAATCCTAAAAGCCCTGCACAATTTTAGGCAGTCTAATAACATTATGCTACATAGTACACTAGAAAAAGCCTTCATGCACCCAGCCACTGCCCAGTTTGAAAGTTTAAAGGATTTCCCAGCTCAGCCATGACTTCTGTTTTGGGTCCTGATGATAGCTACTGCCTGAAAAATTCAGTGTATGTGATATTTTCACATATGCCTTTGATTATTGCTTTCATTACTGTTCTAGTTTTGTTTTTCTTGTTTTTCACTAAGTGTGTTTTTAAGAAAATCTTCTAATTCATCATGTGAAAGGATTTTAGCAAGTTTCCAGAAGTTGTCTTAAAGCCAACACATAATTGGAGTCATACCAAATTATATTAGGCCTGATACACAGCATGTGCCTGACATGCATGGATCATTTTCCCCTTTGGAGTTAACTCTTGACTGGCATGAGTTAGTGCCAATGAAGAATAACAGCACTACACCAATTCCCAATTTCTAGTTCTTTAATGGTGCATAAGTTAAAAATAATACAGTCATCTACTTAGAGCAATGCATGATTGTCCAGATTTATCTTATTCCATCCTGAGCTGGGATTCACAGACCTTCTATGAACCATGTTCTTAGAACTTAAGTGGTTTACCTGCCCTCACATCACCACATTATGTATATGGAACCATGAAAGCATCTATTCTTACACATTAGTGAGAAGTTTGAATGGATGTAAATATTAGATGATATAACTCACTTTGAAATCAGGATGTATTTCAGGGGAAATGCCATTCACAGAGATTCTCTAATTGCCTTAGAGAGTTAAAAGATTGCCCTGTGGATTTCCCCACTCAAAACCTTTGAGTATTTCCTATGATCTGCTGCTTCATTAATTCAAGAAAAACATAGGAATACTAAGTTTTCAAAATTAGTTTTAAATTAGACAACAGCATAACAAGACAGAGTTGTTGACTGTATTTAACTTCAATGCACGAGTTTCACTGCATGGTTAAGAAGGGCACCTCCGTGGTGTGGGAAGTGACTTTCTGAAGCTCTCTGTCGTGTCCTCTAGCTTTTGTGCCATGCCAGGATGGAACCCGGACCTTTCCCGTGACTTTTTGTCCAACTTTCATCTTTGTAAAGACAAACAACAGTGAAGCTTGATTCCTAGCCACTCCTATAATACTGTGAAGTGACACCTCAGGCATGCAATTCCCCCCATCCTCTTGTGGCCTTATTCCACCAGGCATTTCAGAGGCTGCTGCTGCAGGTCCCATGCCCTGCTCTGCTCTAGAAGTTGGCAAGAGGCCTCAGTGAAATCAATGGCAAAATTATTCTTTCATCTGAAGCTCCATATGGCAATATCCAACTGATTGCCAAAAAGACAAATTATTCACAGCTATTAGCAGCCTCTTCTCCTGCCAGTTTTTTTTTTTTCAGCTGAAATACCTTGTCTTTTTTATTCCTTTAGCTCCCTATAAAACCATAATGATACCAAAGTTATAGTGAAAATCCATAAAGGTGTAATATCACATAGGTAATTATACTTTAGAAACTAAGATTCACAAATAAACATAATTTGAATGAAGCACTGAGAAATCAAGGTCTCTTTGATTAATCTATTTATATTTAGAAGTCTATGACTGATGTGTTATTTTTTTGAATGTCAAAACTTTTTTTCTATTAAGGTGAAAGTACATGCATATACAAGCAGCATTCATTATCTCTGGATAATCAGCACAGGAAGAGACCCTGAATGTCAAATTCACCTGTGATATTAAGAGAGAAAGTTCCAAAGAGAGAGCAAAACAAATCGGATATGACAGAGCATGACTGACACCTGATCATGCACTGATGGGTTTATATCTCAGTAGCAAACAAAAATATAATAAAAGTGCAGCACAGTGTGAAAAGAAAGACTTTATGTGTTGTGCTAATGAGAACAAATAACCTTTCGAGTACAGAGCCCAGAGAGAAATCCATTGAGCCATCCATTATTCAAAGAACAGCCAGCCCAGTCTTCTCAGGAATGGCTTTATGAATACACCAACAATGTCTGTACTGCTCCTGTCTCTCTAGAAATGCACCTCACAGCAAGTTCGAGTCCTTACTAGGAATGTTATGAGCCAGAATTTCAATTTTATATTTAATAACAATGACATAGGAGGTTTAGTGGAAACGCCTGGTAAAAATCTCATAGAAACTGAAGTCCATCAGACTGGCAGTATGAAAAAGATGTCAGGAAGTTATTGGCACATTTAAAATAAGGTTGAGCTGTTCTTTCACTAGTTTAAGCCATATATTTTTATAGCTTTTTATAATAATAATAAAAACCCATGGCAATATTAACATTTGTACACTATTTCCAAAAGAATGCAGTCTTTTAATCAATAAAATAAAAATCTATTTTATAATTAATAATGAAGTAATAAAGTTTTATCTTTATTCGCTGAAATTAATTAATTAGTGTTAATGTATATTTCACAGTCCTTAAATAAGTATTAAAGAATTAAATTACTATGTGATTGGCACTCAGTCCTTGATATTAGGGTTTTGGGGTTCTGAGTGAAGGAATTTGCTTTACACAAAGTTCTACAAAGCCATAGTGCAACAGCAAGGTTGTAGTTTAGAAAAGAAACAAGAATAAGTAAGCTTTTCCATATGAAGAAAAGCTTTATGAAGGATCTGAGAAATGTCTGTAAGTACTGTACCAGTTTGCAGCTTCAGTTTTTGTAACTGCACATCTCACAGAAGTTATAAGCTAAATCAATGTTTATTTGTACATGTTACCTATATTGCTGGCCCTGCAGTAAATAATCTTATAACAAATGCACTTACATGACCCTCTTTTTCATGTCTACAACACAGGGAAATAAAGACTCCAGAAAGAAAATGTTCTAATCCTTTCATATTGTGACATGCACACAACAATAACCATAGGCAGAATAAAATCCAAATCCATAATGCATGCTCACATCACAGTAGGACATGGACAAAATCCAACAGCATGAATTAACTTACTACCATGTCACTGCTTCATTATGCACTAACAAATAAAATTTTAAAAGCCATAAAACAGAACAATAGCTTTCCCTGTTAAAAATATAAAAACAAACCACCAAACATTAAAAAGTTTATATTTTTATCTTAAGGCTCTTCTTTTTTAATGCTATACTAAAAACTGTAGGAATAGATATTTTAAACAAGTCCTCCTCAGAGACAGTGGAAAAAAACCACTGGAATGAATGGGAGGGAGGGAGGACAGAGAAAAGAATCCCAGCAGATCACTCCATTCCAAAACCTTTGGATAAGCACGAAGTCTCATGGATGCAAAGATAAATAAAGCGTAACTCAACCCCTCTGTAAGCATTGAACATCCCCCTAAACTGAAAAGTTCTATTAGGTTTCAATATCCTTCATTTTGGAGAGAATTCAACAATACAAAGACACAAACAAAATAATATTCAGCAATGAGAATATTAATAATGTGCAGCTGTAACAAGTGATGCTATTTGACCTGCATAAGTCAGGTCATGTTGAATTCTAGCACTGGAGATTTTTATACCTGGAAGATATCAAAGAATGTCACAGTACTTGTTTTGCAGATTGCTAACTATAGATTATTTCAGCTTGAAATGCAAAAGTTACGTAATTCTATATAATTTCCATTTATGCTCATACTTACCAAGAAATTCTTATACTTCTCTGTAAATTCTTTTATATATAATTGCAGTAATTTCAACAAATAAACAAAGCAAACAAATGTAAAAAACCCCGACGACAACTTTGAAAAAATCTCCTAGTGGATAGAGATTTGCCATGACATAGAAACAAACGTTTTCCTCTTTTCTATTTTAAATTTGATGCTACAAGATCTTGTTGTAAATTCTATATTTACAAGTATTTTACAGTGAAATTTGTTTTCATCCATAAATGTGCATGAGCAATAAGCAAAATACATGCTGGTCCTTCCTATCAGTTCCTTGAGTCTCACCATAAAAGATATTTATATGCCTTCATTAAGGAACTTTTCCCTAAAATTTGCCATGTTATCAATGCAGAAAACTATGAAATTTATTCCAATAACAAACTCTTCTTTGGTCTATACAGAGTATGGTTTATGTTCAATAGTCTATTCTTTCCACACCTAAGACTCCTTTTTACCTCTTCTCTCAGTCCTAAAATATCAGGCATTCATTTGCCCAAAGGAATTTTTTCAGCTACTTTTTATGAAATTGTGTTCTTCATGAAAGTGTGGCCTACATTTCTCTCTTAGATGTATGCACTTCCATTTCTCTGTGCTGAGGTACAGTTAATTCTTTAATTAAATAATTCTTTCCCAGCTGGCTGAAGTCATAGCTAGGGGATAGTTACAGCCCAAGATACACAGCAGCAGTTCTCCTCCAGCACAGGAAAAAATCTCATGTGAAAAAATTCCCCCATGAATATAACACGAGCACAAAGAGCTGTTCCAAATTCCACTGATTTCAGCATGAAATGGATTCAGCTCAGGAGACCTAAAGAGAACAACACAATTTCAATTCTCTGGGTATCATAAGGGAAATGGAGGGGGGGTGGAACTCCCGCTAATGACAGTGTGGGAGTAGAGCAATTGTTTCCACAACTCTCAAATCAAAGCACACTAAATTATGTTTCAGACTGGGAAAAGCCTGAAACTGTAATGCAGAAAAGAGAGGTTTAATTTTATGTATCCAGGTCTTATCAAAACAAGAGGAAGAAATTCTAAACATGAAAACTCTAACCACACTTCAGGACCAAAAGTCCCTTAAAAAAAAAAAATCTAACGGATGGTTTTCATGGTGGAAATAAGCTTTTGAGTTTATTACTATTGTGCTATGAGGTTCTGGCTATGATGTATATGATATACTTTTCTTTGTGTGAAGCTTGACAAATCCTCTAGACGACCCGCATGCAAGTTAATATACTGGATGGTTTTAGAACCTGCATATTCATTTTGCCTACAAGTCTTTGACAGGACCCCTTTGTTTTGTTTGATTCCTTACATAAAAAGCTACACTTAAAGGAAGGTACAAAGGGTGGAATACCAGGTTTGATCAGACCTGCTGTTTCCAAACCTTCTTGGTTGAGTGCTTTGGTCTAGCACAACCTTCATCCATTGCCCCTTCCTTTTCCACTCTACAGTCTAAGAAACTGTAGAAGCATCCAAGAAATGATAATACAGAGTAACGCTGTTTGCCAACATTTCTTTTAGTGATGAAATAGCAATTTAAAACAATAACCGAAATTATACTGCAACAGAATGTAATTAGCTACAGCTACAGAAAGAACACAACCTCTAAAACGTTACAGACACAGGAATATTGTAATTTGGGCATAATGGGGCATGGCTGAAGCAAATCTATAGAGCTCTAAAACTGATTTATAACATAGTAGAAGAGATTCCAGCTCTATTTTCCCCAAAACTCTAAAAAACCCCTCCACAAATCACTTCCTAGTGTTCACACTGCACAAATATGGGTGCCACATGTACAATCCTACTTGATTACTTAAAAAACCAAACAAGAAAAATAATTCATATATTATTTTCCTCCCTCAATTAAAAAAAAATCTCCAGAGGTTTTGCTCAGATTACGTCCACCCCTGTGACAAAATCAAACACATCTTAAAGGGTAAACAACTTCACCCTGCTCACCCTCCACTACAGGTTTCCCTTTGTAATAATTATTCATGCCATGACAGGTTAACAGTGTGCGTGCTTGCAGATGATTTTCCTGTACTTTAGGGCTTTCATTCTGTTCACAGTTGAAACAACAGCCACAGTAACCTCACTGACTGAGCAAAGGACAGATCCTACTGGTGCTTGTTCTCCAGTCCCCTGCTATACCAAACTCCATGTGCTGGTTTGGCACTGAAGACAACCCAAGGAAGTGATTTTTTTTCTTCGAGGAGCAGCTAGGCTTTCTCTATGTCTGACAAAAAACAATCAGTGATTGGTTTTGTGAACTGACAACTGCTTAAACCACTGAAAGAGATGGACATGCCTCTGTGAGATTCATATTTTAGAATGAACAAACCCTGGGAATGTTCTCTTTCGTTTCCGGCCTCTCAGAAGGTAACTCTGGCCCTCTGCGCGGCCCAGGCCGGGCTGGGGTAGGTGAGCTTTGACACAAGGCTCAAGAAAGCCCACTGGACCCCATTTTCAACCAGGACCTTGACAGAAAGAGGGAGGGGAGGCCCACTTAGTTGCTAAGATCCTTGCCCACCTGGCCCAGGGAGTCTGTGGCTCGGCAGAACCCTGCCCTGCCGCCGGCCCGGAGCGGTTCTGGGGCAGCCGGGCCCACCCTGCTGTCCGTGTGGCCTGCAGGGAGACATAGCCGGGCTGTCCTGGCAAGGGCCCCCAGCCTGGGCTGCTGGGCAGGGGAGGGAAGAGCCCTGGCCTGCAGCTGGAATTGAATGCAGCAAGTGCTAGAAAACATCCATGGAGCCAGTAAACTCACCGCTTTCTGGCTGGGCCCTTATGATCCAAGTCCAGCCCCAGCGCGGCCTTGAAAACCTCTTAATCATAAATAGCTCTGGCCGCCTCACCTGGAAGAGAGCATAGGACCATCCACTGCCTGGGCTAGGTGTTAACTCTCTCACCGCCCAGAATGAGACACAGACACCTTGTTCTCTCTCCTGAGTGAAACAGGAGGACCGAGATGAAGAGACACACAGAAACAGCATGAAAACGCCAAGGTGAGACAAAGGGAAGATTCATGTTTCAGATGAGGGAAGGAGAAAAGTTGTGGACTAAAAATTCTCCTTTTTTAAGATATGGAGAAAAGACTCTTGATTCCCTATAGCACATAGAGATTATGGAGTGGATGAATATTTTAAATGTGTATATGACCAGAGGCATTGGTGCTAGAGTAAGCAGATATTGAAATGGCTGTGATTCCATATGTGTGAATAGAGAGGAGATGAAAATCCCTGCTGCCTTCCAGGGAAGAAGAAAAACCTCTCTTTTCAAAGATGAAGAAAGCTTTTGTTTGAATGGTTATAATCCTTAAAGTGTGCCCCATGAGTTGATATGGTCCTCTGTTAGTTGAGGAAGGGACTTTTTGAATAGTGATCAGACTTCCATTCTCCTAGGTGGCTGATCACTGTGACATGGAGGCCACGAAAAAACTGCTTCTTGTGGAGAAAAAACATCTCCATAGACTGAAGAGAAGTCTCCTCTCCCAAATACAGTAGTTTCACAATTATGAGCCGTACCATTTTGACTAAAATTTTGATCCCACACTGGAAATGCGCCTTACACTCAGGAGCAGCTAATATATGAAAAAAGTTCTGAAATTTCCAAACCTGGAAGAGCAAGCTGAGGTGCTAAGCCGAGTACCTGCCAGTAAAACCTGAGATTGCGCGATTATTACAAATTGGTTACTGTGGTGGGTGGAGGCGGGCTCCGTGTCTACCCCTCCCTCTGCCACCATGGGTGAAGGTGGGCTCTGTGCCTCCCTCCCGCCGGCACTGCAGGCCAGCGCCGGGCCAGGGCGAGCAATCCCGCGGATTCCGTTACTAATTTGTTACTTTGTTGCAAGTGGGTCCTCTCTATGAACGAAAATGCGGCTTATATTCCAGTGCGGCTTATACATGGACAGACCTAAACACTGCCGACATCTGGACATGTGGCTTATAATCAGGTGCGGCTTGTAAACGTGAAATTACTGTAAATTGGTGAAAGACTACTTTTTTTTAAAGATGGTAAATTGACTGATTTGTTTCTGTATGTTGCCAGTCTGAAAGAAAAGAAGTTGGAGGGGGAGGAGGAGTGTTCTGAAGTTTAGTCAGATTTTTATTATTTTTCCTTATAGGTTCTAGTAATAAAAGTTTTCTTTGTACGCTTCAATGTTTAAGCCTGTTTTGTCTTCCTACTAATCTTATCTCACAGCAGGAAATTAATAAATAATTCTAGTGGGTGCACTGGCGATTTGGTCAATGCTAAATCCACTACATAAATTGGTGCATTGGCTAGGAAATTTAAAATTGGCAAACCAAAATCACTACACAAAATTGGTGTTTCCGCCCAGTTAGACCACAACTGCAACACTCCGTTGCAGAATGTGGGAGATTCTAACAAGCACCTGAAATTTCTGTGAAAGACAATTTTATTTCCTCAGGGATGGTATATTAGTAGGAATGAAAGAGCTAAATGCCAATTTGCCACATAACAAGAGAAGTATGTTTTCAGAAGAGGCAAAGAAGCCATGCATTCCTCCTCTCCACTTCTGGTCAGATGCCATTTCCCCAGCATTAGCAAATCAGCCCTAGTGCACAAGCCTATCTGTGAAACTACTAAGAGAAAAAGCTACTAATTGTACATAGATATTCAAAGAAATCCAGCTGCTGCACTTAATCCATTCCTTGTGGAATTTATTGAATTCTAGGATGAGATGTGGCCAATTGCTTTCTGATCTCACAACTGAAAATGATGAGGGCTGCCATGCTTAAGCCCCATTCCCCAAAGTGACAGCAATTCTCCCTTATACAGAACAATTCCTGGTAGATACGGGTATCTTAGAAATAGCTAGGAGCACAATGTGGAAAATGAGGAAGTCCTTAGGGCTATTCTTAGAGGTAAAGGTGAAGTAGTTAAAATATATAACCATTCATTCATAACAAAAAATATTTTCTCCCTCAGTGAGAATGAAAATTGGATTCAACAGCAAAGCAATTTAAAGTGAATTTCCCACCCTGCAAAGTTTATATGGCATGCAGAAGATTATCTTCCATCTGCAGGTAAAACAATTAAATCCACTGAATAAAATTAAACTATTTGGGGTAGGCATATGAGTTCCATTGCTATTTCTCTACCAATATATTTAATGAGGAATTGTGTCCACTGTTGTGAGAACAAAGGACATTTTTACATTAATTCTTGTCAGCCTCTTTATTTGATAGACTTTTCTTCATCAGTCTAGGGATTTATAGGATTTAGTATAATGAATAAAAGAACTAAGTTATTAAGTCTGATATCCAAACCACAGCAGTGACTGCTGAAGAAATTATTTATTCTGTAATATCACGGAAATAATTTATTCCCTCAAGCATAAATATATTTTTTTTTGTACATTCAAAAACAGTTTTTCAATGCAATCATCACTTATTAAGGAATCTAGAATTTAAGAGTAAAAAAAGAATTTGAGAGACTATTTAAATAGACATGGAAACAACATGAGGCCTTTGTTCTATTCATGTTGAAAATAAAAATTGAAGAGAAACTGAAGACATAGTTTAAAAACTTCAGTTAAGAAATAATCAGAAGAAATATCTTGCTTTTTCAGAATTTTCTTTTCTCTTAAGAGAACTAGCTTATGGAACTAGGCAATAATGAAACACTAATCTTAAAGAAATTAAGTTTTTAGTTAAAATTTAAAAGAAACTGGGCTTGAGATAGTTACCTGAAACTTAAATAATTGATTGCCTGTCAATTTACAGTAGTTTCACGAATACAAGCCGCACGGATTATAAGCCGCACCCCCGGTGCCTCGACAATGTTGCTGTCTTTGTCAATAGATAAGCCGCACCCCGAATATTAGCCGCACTTTCGTTCGTGCGCAGCTTTCACAAATTGGCCAATTAGTAACAGGATCGCGGCATAGGGGGCTTTACTGGCTCGGGGCGGGGCCAGGCAGGCTCGGCCCGCTCATGGTTGCCGACGGGGCCGGGTGGCCCAGCTCAGCGCCACGGCTCGGCGGGGCTGGCCGGGTGGTGCTGCCGCCGCCGCCGGGCTCGCTGGCCCCCCTCTCCCGTCAGCACCGCCCCGCTGCCGCGTTCCCTAGCCCTGCCGGCGGCCTGCCGCCGCCCGGCTCGCTGGCCGCCGCCGCGTTCCCTAGCCCTGCCGGCGGCCTGCCGCCGCCCGGCTCGCTGGCCGCCGCCGCGTTCCCTAGCCCTGCCGGCGGCCTGCCGCCGCCCGGCTCGCCGGCCGCGGCGCGCCGCGTTCCCTAGCCCCGCCGGCGGGCTCGCCGGCCGCGGCGCGCCGCGTTCCCTAGCCCCGCCGGCGGGCTCGCCGGCCGCGGCGCGCCGCGTTCCCTAGCCCCGCCGGCGGGCTCGCCGGCCGCGGCGCGCCGCGTTCCCTAGCCCCGCCGGCGGGCTCGCCGGCCGCGGCGCGCCGCGTTCCCTAGCCCCGCCGCCGGGCTCGCCGGCCGCCCCCTCCCGTCTGCACCGCCGCCGCGTTTCCTCGCCCTGGCCGGCACTGCAGGCCCCCGCACCGCCGGGCTCCCCCACGCTGCTGGCCCCGATTCTGCTGGGCTTCCCCCGCTGCCAGGCAGCCCCACCCGCCGGCCTTCCTGCTTCTGCCATGCTCCCCTGCACTGCTAGCCCCAGTTCTCTCCGGCTCCCCCGCCATGCTGGCTCAGGCTCTGCCGCCCCCCCTGCCCCGCCCTGCTGGCTCAGGCTCTGCCGCCCGCCCCCCACACTGCTGGCCCCGCCTCTGCCAGGCTTTCCCACCTCAGCCGGGGCCGGCCGGGCTCCAGCTTGGCTTGGGGCTGCCGCGGGCTCTCACTTCCGTGTTGGCAGCTTTTAGAATTTTGTTAATAGATTAGCCGCCCCGGAATATTAGCCGCACTTCCGGGTTTCCACCAAAATTTTGGTCAAATTGGTGCGGCTTGTATTCGTGAAATTACTGTATGTTTGTTCAGCTGTGCTTGCAACGGGAAAGGATGAAACTAGCAGTTAGGTCCAAAGAACACAAACAATTGCAACCAGAAACTCATTCTTTGCAAAACTGGAGTTGCCCCAAAAGCCATTTGTATTGTCATTAATAAGAAGGTCAGGGCGAGAAAGACTTGCCTTACTTCCTCCTTCTAAGACCCCTCCCCACAAAAACGAGCCCAGACTTAATTCAAGAAGCCAACCACTCATGCTTAATAGCCATTCAAGCTAATTACCATAGGAAGCAGGGGATGGGAGGGGCTGGTATTATGAATATGTATTTGTTTAAACCTAATACGCAGTGCGTAGGGGGCTACCCCACGCTGCTGCCCAGCACTGAATAAACATACCCTTTCTCACTTTAAATTGTTAGAGAGTCTTTTGTCTGTCACACTTGAGTATCGGTATTAGGCCAATACTCATATTTTGGTAAATCATTAAAATGTGTTAAGCCCCCAAAATCCAGGGGAAAAAAATCAGCTAAAATATCCTGTCAAGGACTGCAGTCTGACGACTTGTTTTGATTAGATTTCTAATTTTGATGGTGAGCTACACTGTGTTAATGGGGTGAAAGAGTATTCTGGCATTCCACAGAACCTAAATATTGTGTGTCAAAGTAAAATGAAAACTGTGTGTCCCTCTTTTCTCCTCCTGATAGTCAATCTACCTGTCTTATCTGATTTAGGTCCTGTTCTGCAAACCCCCCTCTGATTTGAATCTAAAATGGGACACTCAAGGAACGAATAACAACAGCACAGTACCCTAAGCCTTCATTCAACTTCTACATTGAAAAATTTATTTCTACACACATAGTAATTTGAATTTAAGATTTCACTAAAAAGGTGATTTCTTGAATTTTAATAAAACATAGCCCAATTTGCTTTTTACGTATGCCTTACACATAAATTCAGAAATACTGACAGACTACTTTGGAAGTCTGGGGATCACAGTATAGGGTTTATTTTAGTTCTCTCCTTTTCATCACAAAGTTCCTAGATTGGATGATTGCAAGATGCAAACAACTGCCTGTTCTCTATTCTCTTGAAATAAATTAAAGCAAATGATTCAGTAACAAAAGAAAGGAGAAATGTGTCTTTCTTGCTATTATGAAACAGACAACTACTCATTCTTTTAGACACACAGAGTCATGTTTGTGGTGATGTATTTTGGCTCCACTTGTGGCAAACTGCAGGAGATGTGGCTGGTTACAACTCTGAGATACCCAGAGCGTCAGTGTGGGGATGATTAAGGACAAAACATTTCTAGGAAGCAGCAAAGAGCCAGTTGAGTGGACTGGGACAGCTCTGAAGGGATTATTCAGAAAGACGGTCAGAGGCAAGCGAGCAATGCTGAAGGCAGCAGGACACACACATGCAAGGCAACTCATCTACCATTCCTTCCCTATAGGACCATGCTATGAGCCCTCTGAATGCTCATCTTCATAAAAAGCATTCACATTTCTTGCTGAACTCAGCAGGAAAACTCCCTCTTGGGAAGAAAATGGGGATTACTTCAGAAACCTGAGCAGGAAGTGCAGTAAGCATGGAAAATAATTTTGCTTGGGCACAAAGCTGACAACTGAAGTATAACTGATACAAAGTTGCATTTCGAAGAATGACATAAAATTACCCTCTTTGCCCAAGAAATAGCTGTTTTTCAGCCAGGTAGCTGTGTTCTCACAGGAGGGTCTCAGGGGTTTCATTTATAGCTCCCCTTTTCAGAGGGACACCCTTTCCTATTCTGCAACCCAGGTGACAATGGGTGATGACATCAAATGAGCACAACAGAGAACCTTCTACCTAGAATGTTTTATACTCTGTATAAACTCTTGTCAGGAAATCCCTGAATCAGGCAGTAATTTGCAAAAGAGAAAGGGGTGCAGTGTTTGCTAAGTGTTTGACACTGTCTGAACAAGACAGTATGACTGGAATGAGTTAATATGATGGACTCTGGGAACAATGAAGTGAGCTACCAATATTTAACATTTCTCTTAGCATTTTTTTTTTTTTAAATCGTGTTTATTTACGACTTAGAGATAAATTTGACCCAACAACACAAAACTCACATAAAAAAATTAAAAGGTGATTTGATTCAAATCAATTACAGTAATTTCACTATTATAAGCCGCACTGTTTTGACTAGAATTTTGCTCCCACACCAGAAATGCAGCTTACACTCAGAAGTAGCTAATATGTGAATAATTTTCTGACATTTACAACCCCGGAAGTGCAAACCGAGGTCGAGCAACCTGCCAGTAAAACCCGGTTTTACGTTGTTGTTACATGTTGGTTACTCTGTTGCGTCACGGGTGGAGCTGGCTCTGTGCAGGCAGTGCCGGGGGGGAGGGAGGGGAAGGCAGGGGACTCCCTCCTGCTGGCCCCGCGGCTCAGGGGGAGGCGGGGGGCTCCCATCCCCTCCTGCCACCGTGGGAGCGGAGGGGCTCCATCCCCGCCTCCCACCACCGCTGTGGGCGCCAGTGGGCTCTGTGCCCCCCCCGCCACCGCAGCACAGCGTCGGGCCGGGGCGAGTGAGCCCGGCAGTGGCAGTGGGCAGCACCGAGCTAGGTCACTTGCCGCGCCAGTAAGCCCCGCCATGCTGCGATTCTGTTACTAATTGGCAACTTTGTTGCATGCGGGTCCTCGCTGCGAACGGCAGAGCAGCTTATAATTGGGTGCAGCTTGTGTATGGACAAAGAAGAAAATGCTGGCCAACACCCAGCGATGCGGTTTATAGTCAGTGCAGCTTGTAATCGTGAAATTACTGTAAATTCCTGCAATTTCATGTAAATAGTTACCATTCATCCAATGTCAACTAATATGATGATCTGTAGGGGATCTTTGTTTCCCCAAGGTATAGGCACTAATTAAATTACTTCAACTATGTTCACACTGTAAATGCTTGACTATAAAAGCCACAGCCAATTCTCTCAGGATTAGTTGGGCAGACTCTCCCTGGAAAAACCTGAAATCTCGTGGTAATTATGTAGTCTCCTTTCTTCTTCTTGCATTCAAAAATGCTATCAGACTTAAAAGGTCCTGTGCCACTTCATCACATTTCTAGCTGGTGCAAAGGTCCATCATTAAAGAATGACAGAGGAACTCCTAAGGTATTCTAATCTGTTCCCAGAGTTACACCTGCCCATGGATTACCTTGCTTTGTAGCCTGACACTTTTCCTTTCTTACTTTGCCCTTGGCTGAGCTGAATACAAATTCAAAGTAATTTCCTTCTCCTTCTTCTTGTAGATAGACAGAAATATCAATGGATTTCAACTGTCTTTTGAAATTACATTGATGAGTAAAATGCAACTTTTAAAAAAACCCAACAAAACAACAAAAAATCCTAACCCCAAAGTGAGCAAAAGTGAAATATGAAGGCTGCCAGCCTTTATTTAGAACTCTGAAGCACTTCACTATGAAAATTGGAAATTACACCCTTAGTGCATCTGGTCCAGATTTCTCTTTTAGTTCCCTCTCTAGTTATAGAAAGGAAATAATGAACAAGCCTGGAAAGAGTGAAGGCTTAAAGAAAATTGCACAGGAATTGGCAAAGATTCCTTTATGACTTTTGGATACTCTTTTGAGCCTGCAAAATAGGTTCAGCAAATGGCAGAGCCACAGTTTGGAAAGCACTTAGTGGAGAAAACTCCTGGACTGTTACACCATGATTTCAACTTTGATTCAGTGAGCAATGCACCTATGAAGGTCTATATATCTGTTTATAAGTACAGACTTGTGGGAGAAGAGATAAATTGTCCAGTGTCTAAAATATCTCCACATGAATTCTGCCTGGCTAAGCAAAGGTCACCTGAGAATTCTTTGAAAGGTACATTCTATTCCTGTTACTCAAAAATGTTCTTTAGTAAAGTAAGTTTAATCTAAATAAAAAGTAAACCTAACTGCTACCTAGAATGCAAAGAAATTCTTTCCCACTGTACTCTTCCCAATCACATCTTGAATGACTTTCAAAATTGCTTGTCAGATTAAAATTTTTCTCTTTAAGAAAAAAATATAGATTTTTTAGCACTCAATATTTTACATGCTGAATAAATATTTTATAGGTTTGACATTGTCAATGATTTTTGTATATAATTATATTGTTTAAAAATGCATTTCTTTGACACACTATACAACTTTCAAAATGTCAGAGGTTGCAGTGAAAATGTAGTAGACATTATTTAATTAATTGCATTCAAACAAAGCTTTGCAGAGCAAACATGAAAATATGGAACTTCTTAGTTGTTCTTTACTTTCCACAGGAACTGTAACAGATACAGAGTATCATTTTCTACTTATTATGAAAAGTAGAAAACTAAACACTACCGAGACCTTTGCAATACAGCTTGTAAAACAAAACCTTTTACCATATATCCATAAAATTTAGCAGCAGACAGAAGGAAAAGTTCTTCTCTTGCTCATGCATTCCCAGCACTAGACCAGATTCTACTATATTTTTTACTTATTTCCAATAATATCCTTGGTTAATCAATGGTCATTCTTACTTATAGCATTTATTTAACCTGAATTGTGGTATATTTTTAATAAATGGGTGAAATAAATATCCCTAGTTTGACAATGCTGCTGCCTATAGGAGCCAAATGCAGCACTGAAGTTACTTAGGAATATACTGCCTGACTCTGCAACTGTTGAAGTTAATAGCAAGATTCCCACTGAATTTTCACAGAGGATTTTACTCCAAAGTTCCTGGCAGGTCATCAAACTGCTTGAATTAACAGGTCTCTTCTCTTAGGGAAACTCACAGGGGGTTTGGAGCTCATTTTGTGAGCTGTATGCATGCAATTGCTCTTTGGGTAATATGAGCTGGTCATGCAAACTCCACAAGCAGACTTACTTGAGCAGAGTGCAATTCCACATGCACCCAAAATCAGCTTCTGTCATCACACATGCACAAATGCTCTGTTATAATACTATGATAATTATTCATAACCAATGTGGAAAATTACTCCATCTAAATGCAGAAAATATTAGATACAAATTTATGTCTCTCAAAAGTTGGGTTTATTCACTCATTTTCACTTAAATAAAAAGTAAAAAAATGCCAGTATCTTCATCCTCTCTGATCAGTACACTGTTTTCCAGTGCAATTCCTACCACTAAATGGCTCTGTTTTCAAGGAGATACTCATCTCAACATAAAAATGTAGATCACCAATATATCACATTACTGCATATATATGCACAACACAGAGGTGCTAAGAGAAAAGCCACAGCCTTTCCCTCCCTTTCCCCACAACATCCACAGCGGAATCCATAATCTAGTTTTTACTACGTATGTAAATTATTTCACTTTCAAAGGAGTATAACCTATTGGTGGCAACAAATTTCTTCCAGGGATGTCACTTCTGGGGATATTTGCAGAAAAATAAATATTTTCTTCAATCCTTAAGGTAAAACACCAATATTAGAGAAGTGCATAAAAATAAATAGAAGACATACAAGGCTACCAGTGCTTTGGCAGTGTTTCCAATTGTCATTGTATGCTCCCCCTCATTACTACTTTTTAGATGTGCTTGTAGAGAGGTTGCTGGGATGGCTGAAGAGAAGCAGGATTATTCTTGTTTGTAAGATTTGCACAGTTTTAACAACATTTCTTATGTGACAATTGGAGAAGGTCAAAAGGCAGGTTTCAATCTAATTCTAACGCTGGCAAAACAAGGTACTAACATAAGGAATGTGACCTTTATTAAATTACAGCACTTATTTGTTACATATTTGCACAATATACTAAAATGCCAAATACCACTGTCACCCACTTACTACACATGCTCCTGGAAAGACTAGCACGTTACTGGGCCTCATTCCTCAAGCCACTGTGGAAGCAAATAGCTGAAAAAAGCCAAAAGTATGACAGGATTTTGTAGTAAAATTTTAATCTATCTTTTCTATTAATAAATCATAAGAGTATAATATCTTAAAAGGTGTGTCAGTCACCCTGTACTTCCAGGTGGGTTAGAGCAAAATTATTATTCCTTAATCAGCAGGATCTCTGCTCTTTAGCCTAATTTATAAAAGATCTTTTTCAATAGATGTCAAAGTATTTTAAGGCAGTAAAATTTCTCTTTAAAATATGACAGAAAAAAATCAATACTATAATTGCAGTCTCACCGAGGGTAACTGTTCCTCTTTCTGTAGAAAGAGGATTCCTCTTTCTTAGGAATGCTGTGCTTAATACCAGCCATATTACCTAGAGTTGACAAACTTTCAGCTAAGTAATTTCACTTAGAAACTTTATCAAGCTGTTCCACATCTTAGAGTTGATTTAAGGTCATATCTTGAAACGAAGGTGGTTTACATCTGCTTACCCAGGGTCCTGAGGTGAAGAAACAAACTGTATGCTCAGAATCAGTTCAAGTTTTAAGATGTTTATAAGGGCACAACTGAACTAATACCATTTGGCCCCATCTCCTCCCAGCTTTGTCTGTCTCTCTCTTTCATCCCCCTGCAGAACTGACTTCCTGGTGCTCCTTCGCCTGTTCCATGCCCACACACATGATAATTCCAGTGTTTGTGCCATATGCAGCTTTAGCACTCTCTCTACAAAATCTAGCTATGAGGCCTAAAAATGTTCCTCCCTTGCTATTCACATCTGACACTGAAATAAAAAAAAAAGACCCAGACTTTGTTTTGGGTGGAAAACAGGGATCTGAGTTTACAGAGTGGAGAAGACAAGAGTTGCCAGTGCATATGGTTAAAAGTCAGAGCAGTTGCTTCTGCAGTGTGGTTCTGGGTGACAGCAAACACTGCTGCCAGTGCAGGGCAGAGTCCAAGGGAGACAGGACAGACTGAGACACCACATTTTGTGTGCTACTGCTGCTAAAGCACAGGAATTGAAAGTTTATTTGGAAGTGGCAACTACCAATATCAGGTGTACACACACTTCGATCATAACTCCAACATTATTTTAGTGTTTCTCAGTCTGCCAGTAAAGCATCTTTAAGGTGGATGTAACACTGCAAATGAGAGACATGGCTAAGTATTCTGTAAACAGAGCTGAATGATCTCTAACTTGCTTTAGTTCCTGAATTAAACAATGCAGGTGCTGGAAACCAAAGCTGTGAAACTCTTCACAGACTGAAGGCAAAAAAAATAGTAAGCTCATTTCTGATGCCACAATTATCTGTACAAAGCTTAGTTTAAAGCTTGTTTAATCTATCTACTTCAGTAGGGTCGAATTCAGCTTCTTTCAGGCAGATGGCAACAACCACCACTCCCCACCCCATCACCGTAAAGGAAGTTTGTACGTGAATCCACTGACTTCTTACCAACCAAGAAATTTTTGTGAGATAAAGGTTTTATATCATAAAGAAAAAGGCACATTTATTAAATAATTTGTTGGAATAGCTGTGTTTAAGAACAGTGAGAAACAGATATGGCATTACAGATGAAAACCATTCTTCCCGTGAACAATATGGGGGAAAATGCAACAAATGCTGTACAAGGTACGATAAATAGACATAATATTAGCTTAATATTCTCTCTTTGAAAAGGTAGCTGATTACAAGGCAGACATTACAAATCTGAATTTTAGTAATGATTTTTATATGATTGCACACAAATATTAGGTATGGTGGAGGAGAAGTAGCTTTAAAGCACCACGGATAATGTAATTTAATGAAAACATTATAATGAGTAGGGGAAAACAAAAAAAAAAAAAAAAAAAAAAAAAAAAAAAAGACCACAAGGAGGTTACCAGTTCTTGAAGGACTGATATGAAGATTGATATTTTACATATTGATATGTTACAATAAATAACATGAAGTAGGAATGCATTAATGGTAGTCATTATTGACAAAAAATGTGGTAAAATGTGGCATTTCAAAAACAAATGTGGATTACGATTTTACAAAGGTAGTCTGATTAGCTTTTGGAAGACAAAAAACAGAAATGGGATTAAATATGAAGGGACTAATTTCTGTTATTATGTGGGAAGCTCATCATTTGGGGATGATGGGGAGGAAAAGCTCACATGTGCTAATTGATAAAGAGTCAAATGCAAGTTTGAAAAAGGAAAACTTTAAGAAGCTGAAAAAGCCCACAGCACCAGTCAAAATGCACCTGTGATACTGCATGAAGTTATGTTCAAGAGACAAGAATTTATATCAGAAACAGAAGAGCTTAACCTACTTTGTGTAGTAAACATAAAACGTCAGAGGAGATGGAATTTCTGCCTGAAAATAAATCAGGTGGGTAAACTCTGGAGGAGGCAGAACTGGGGAGAGGACTATTTTATGGCTATTGCCAACCTAAGGCAGAAACAAATGATGTGGTAAACAAAAATTCACAATGTTCAGTTTGGTGTTTAAGAAAGGAATGCCATTAAACAGCCACCAAAGACTCTCTGGTGTCTCCAGATGCATCAAGCAAGAGGAAAAAATTATTTTTATTAAAAATCAAAAATTTAATTAAGCATTCTTAATTAGTGAATTAATTTAAAAGTAATTACTATTAAAATTTTATATTTTAATTTATTTAAAAATAAAATTTAATTAAGTATTATTAATTAGTGAATCCTGCATGTACAACTTAGCTATCGCTCTCCAAAGATATCTAGTAAATATTAATCCTCCAATAAAGCTGCCCAGTCTAAAAGTCTTATATACAAAAACTACGTGGAACATTTCTGACTTCAAGGGGGTAATGAGAAGAGGGCTTATACACAATTTTTTGAGTACTACTTCAATTTATTTTCAGGTTATTGAAAGTACAGCCCAGAAAAGTCACAACAATGCCATCTAAGTATAAATCATAGTTTCCTATTACATACACCATGAAGTTTTACTGCTCTTTATCACAAATAAAGTGCTCAGGCAATAGAGATTTCAACAGGCAAGAAAACTTAATAAGCATTTTCTTTTCTTATTTTCTTGTCAAAACAAAGAGACAATTAAAAAGCGTGTTCATAATGTTTCAAATATTCTAGTTGCCTCTGAATTGATTCATCTGGTGTTTATGCAACAAGAACTAGAAAAAAAATCTGATAAAACCCAAATCCAAATAATAACCCTTCTCAACTATACCCAAATATTTTAGTTCTAGGCAGATATTGGTAAGTACAAAAATCATGTTGACACCATGTGCAGTTTTTTCAAAGGAATAAACACTTATATCTGATGCAGTAATGTTTTCCTCAAAAGATTAAAGATTATTCTGTTATTCTGCTATATGATACTCTTTTGATGGTAGCTGGGGCACTAGCTAATCACTAGGCATAAAGAGACCGAAAAAGGTTTGCATGTAAACCATGCACATAATTCCAAAATTCCAGTGATGGTTAAAGGTAGTTGTATATAGTTTATCTATCATAAATCAAAATAACTAAAGGATGAACAAAGGTAATTAATTCTATTAAGATGTGTTAAATTCAGATTCTGAGAGAAGATGTAAACAAGCTGCTCCAAATTATTGGATTTTTAAATTGCTATCTATATTTATCCACCTTACAGCTATATTTCATCTTACATATATAATTTAAATCATAAAGATCTTGTATAAAATAAAGTCAAAATCCTCAACATCTGTAGCAACCTATAGGGGAAACAGAGAAAAATTCAGATCCTTTCAACAAAAATCTTTCACCTCTACACTCTCTCATGAAAGGGTTGATTGAAAGACGGTCATAATTTGAAAAGCTAAACCGTATGTAAATGCTAGTATGTTTTCCTTTCAAGAACTGGTGTTGGCCTACTACTACTTGCATTTAGTAACTGGTGGCATTTTGTTGCAGGGCAAACTACAAGTTGATTCAATTTGTTAATCTATAATAACCAACACAAGAACTGCCTGATCTGAAAAAACCTGTAACTGTGTTTGAGATCAGTGATGGAAGACAGAAGTAGTTACACTTTTATTTTTTTTTTTTTTCTTCCCACCCCTAACTAGAATTCCTCTGCTCTTTCCTGCCATCAGGTAATCAGGAAATATTTCACAACTACAAAATGTTACAGGACCACAATGTTCTTCCTGCTACCTACTGGTGATAAACTTATATTGATCTATGAAAGTTATCCAGACTTTACCCCCAAAATAAATTGGATCTGACCATAATATTCAACAAACAGATATTTATTAGGGTACTCAGTTCTAGGATTAAAGTAATTATTCTGAGAGCAATTCACTACTACTTCTTGTCTTGACTGGCATGCTAAGCCTCTGAGGAAAGCCAGCAACAGCCTCAAACCTTGCTGGGAAACTCCAAAGCTGGGCAGGTGCTCTTGGACCCTGTGCTGCTGCTCCCAGGGTTGGAGCTCTGTTGTGGCAGTTTGTTGTTCCATGTGCCATGGAAAGAGAGGAAAGGAGTCTGCAATGCACAGAGAGCGTGGTGCAGACAGAGAAAAGGTAGAGGTTGTGCCTTTAGAGGCAAAGCTGTATCTCAGTGCTCTGCCCATCTCTACTGAGTTCCATTTCCGGCAGTGCTCAGGCTGAGGGTGGAACTGACCCAGGCTCTAATGTTTTACTCTATAACAGAACTAATCTCATTCACCTCTCCCAAAAACCAGTGCAGCTACTGCAGAAACATTTGTGGCCCCAACCTTCCCAGACTGCCCTGACAGAATACGTATTCTCAGAACCTGACTGCTAGGTTAGTTAAATTTATATCCCTGCATTTCAAAAGTATTTCTATTTTTAGTATATTGGCATTTTTTAATCTCTGCTAGTGGGTTTTGAAACATAATGTCTCATTTAAATATATTAGCATATCAGTACCACAAGGTCATTTCAGAATGCAGGAGAAGAAAGCAGTTGTACATTCTGTTATTTTCCAAGAAAACTGGGAGATGCACAAGTGTAAATAGCCTACTATTTTGTTAAAGAAATCCCAAAGCAAAACAAAAGAACCCCAAAACAATTCAAACAATGCAATAAACAGTCATTTGATACATCTGTGTCATGGATAGCTCTGGTATGAACTGTTCTGGATCCTTTTGTTTTTATGGATATTATAAACACCCAAAATTGTTTTTCACATGTGAACATCACAAAAGTTCTATGATGACAAATACAACAAAATTAAAAGGACTCACAGTATTTTACTCATTGTTGCTAAGCAACTCTACATTCGTAGACCATTACATTTCTGGTCAGTATGAGTAGCAGAGCAATCAAAAAGCCCAAAACAAAAGGAGCAGCCAGTTCAATACCTCTCCTTTGCTGAGAGTGCACCATGGTTACTGGACTGGGCTTGCTTTGCCAGTCATTGCACTCAGGAAAATCTTTTAACCAACAGTGGTACCAAGACAGAGTTAATTACAGTCTCCTGTCTTTGTCAACTCAAAACCAGTCTACCAGAGATGAGCAATACAAGAAAGATTTTTTTTTTTCTTTAAAAGAGCCAATTAAATATTTATCTGCAATAAATTGGCAGATTTGAAAATTTAAAAAATGATATGCTGCATGTAATCATATTGTAACCCACAATAGAAATTCATGATGGTATTACAGTTATCCAATAAATTCCAGATATTCAGTGGAAGGCTAACAATTAGAGGTATCACGACACTAATTCTGAATTTGTTTTGTTCATCAGGGAAACTAACTAACTTTAAAATTTGCCAAGAAATTTGGTTTTGAACTTGCTCTCATTGTGCATATAGATACATGTCTATTGTTTGGATCCATCCATCCAAAGTACGTCTGAGAACATACAAACCTGGACAGGAAATGGACCGGTAGAAAACAGGAAGGTCATCATCAAATTATAATTCTTTTGATGTTATCAAATTCCTTCATCTTTCATTACTTTCATTATTCTTCAAAGAGACTTAAAAAATTACTCCTCCCCTTTTGATCAGTACAGCAATCAGAAAATGCACAAGTTAATATTTTCCACTAATATATTGAGAAATTAAGGTGAAAACTAATTTGTAAAGCATAAGGGTTTTTCTTAAATTATAGGATATTTCAGAGGGTACTTACACTGCTTCTTGAACTTTGAATTTTCAGGCTGATAGACTGAGCAAAAAAGCTTCTCTTTGCACTTTATAAGGTATTCATGTATCCAATTAAGATATAGTAAAGGTTACAGAAGTTTGTGAAAGCATCCAAGGAAATGATTTGAGGATTCAAATGAGGTTTTCTTTCACTTTTTGGTTGTGGTGGAAAAATAACATAAGTATGGCTCTTTAGGGAAATAGAAACACCCGCTTTGACCATTTAAAGCACAAAATCTAACATTACAATTTTAAAAATATTTTTAATCCTTTTGTATCACCAGATGTGCCCAACTCCTTTTGACAATGAGAAGAGCTGCTTTCCAGACTTCTGCCCACACAGATGCCCTCTAAAGTGTATGAGGTGGAGGGGATCATTCCCTCTCCTTGCTGTGCTGGTCGTGCTCCTGTTCACACAGCCCAGGTAGTCACTGCCCAACTTGTTGCCTGCTGCTTCTGGGATGTTTTTTTCTCTTGTCTTATATTTACAATATATATATATATAAATTTATACAAACAATGGCACAGCTGGAGCAGCTGTCTCAAAGCCTTTATTCCATCACAGCCATCAATCTCATTTTAGAAAACCAAGCAAGGGAGATGGAAACAGCTTCAGCTGCTTACAAGACAAGTTGTTCTTAGTTACATGATCTTTTAAAAATTTTTGAGCCAGTAAGATAATACTAAAAGTAGACAAGTGTTTGCTCTAGCAAATTAGTGTACTTACATGTACCTCTTGCTTCTAGCAATGCTTGCTTGCAATGGTTTAAAACAATGGATAAGGCTTCATTATTAAACTTACATAATTCTGCCATCTTACTTAACATATTTTTCTGAGGCCTGTCTCTACACAGCTCACAGTCCTATTGTTTCTTGTCCTTTCATCTTCAGCATTCTTGCGTTTCTCCATCTTAAGATTTACTTTCACACAACTTTCTGGGAGTCTTACACCTTTTCTATTTCCCCCAGCTGCCAAGGCACTTTCCTTGCCCACATCCCAGTGCTGCCCAGCAGGACCCCATGGTTTTTCCACAGCCCTGCTCCCCAGCCTGTGCCCAGCCTGCCCTGCTGGCTCCTGCCCAGGGCAGCACTTTGCCTGACCCTGCTGAGTTCCATGTGGTTCCCACCAGACCACTCCTCTCCCCAGCTGTGTGCCAGCTGCACACTGCTCAGCCAGCTCTCCATGGCCTCAGCCACACCTCTGGTTAAAAACTTACACAGGAGGGGGCCCAGGACAGACCTGTGCTACTGCTTATCTCACTGGCAGGTTGTACCAGCAGGATACATCCCCTCCTCTGGGTTTGAGCATTCAAACCCTTTTCCTACTCATCTGCTTGTCCACCCATCCAGACTGCAACATCCCAACGAGGAGAGAAGGATGCTGTGTGTGACTGAATGAAAAATCCCAGTAACATGTTTTTTAAGCTGGTGGCTTGGCCATCTGAGCGCTGAGAAACACTACAGGTTGACAATTATTAAATTATTTCTTTTTCTTTTCATATCCTTTTGTTTCTACCTGCTCTAAATAATTTTATGCTCATGTATACAGTAATTATTTTTCTCTCCCAAAGAAGAAAAATTAACATCTAAATTACTTCAAAAAGCTAATAACCAGTAAAGCTGTCTGAGCTACTATGACTGCAGCAAATTAGTAGAAACAAAACACCACAAGATGTGATTTGGACTTGCTTTTAAAGAAGAGTATTTAATTGAACCAGTTTGAATATATGAAGGCTACCTTTTATCTGACAGTGTGCATGACTCTAATCTATTGATATTTGGAAAAAACTTTCTCTTGTTACTATTTTCGTAATGAAGGGAATTATCTCAGCAAAGTATAGCCAGTTATCATCTTATATTCCAGACCCAAAAAGAGGTTACTTTAAAAACCTCTAATTAAGAAAAGGAAGGCAATTCATGAAGATTTTCATAGTTATTTTCATATCAGCAACTTTCAGTTAGCAAAAGAGAATTTTTTTGTCAAAAGCTAACAGAATGCACAAGTCCAGAAGCAAAGTGTTGGCAGCAATTATTTCAGTAGGGAATTACTAACAATGTTATATAAAATTTTCTCATGGGAAATGTAAACTCATGCTACATTATTTTAAAGTAAGTTTTAATGTCTTTCTCAGAACTAGAATTTAGGAGTTTATATATGTAACATTTACACATTACCAACGCATGCAGTTGTTACTATAACTAAATACAAAGAACTAAAACATACAGGGTGTTGCAATTGCTTTAGCATATTTTAGAAAGTTTTTCAATCACACCAAGCAGTGTGGTGCAGCTGACACACTGGAGAGAAGGGATGCCATCCACAGGGACCTTGAAAGGCTTGAGAGGTGGGCCCACACAAACCTCATGAAGTTCAACAAGGCAGGACAAGGTCCTACACCTGGGTCAGGGCAAACCCAAGCACTAAGGTAGACTGGGTGGAGAAAAGATGGAGAGCAGCCCGTGAGGGAATAACTTGAAGGTGTGGTTGACAAAAAGTTCAACATGACCTGACAGTGTGTGCTTGCAGCCCACAAAGCCAGTCATGTCCTGGGCTGCATCCAAAGTAGAGTAACATTTAATAATTTAATTTTTTTTATTATTTTTTTTTTTTTTAGAAAAAGGACACAGACGGAAAACGTACATAAAGAGAACTCTGGAAAATGTGAACCAAGATTTAATTATTTTAGCAAGCCTTTCTATGACAACTGCCTTAATACCAGAAAGTTTGAAGTCATCTGAAAAGGTACAAATGAAGTGTAGAGGAAATTATAAAATAGACCTCTGCTCTCATATATCTATATCATCTATATCAATTTATATCAATCTATATCAATATCTATCTATATCATATATATCTATCTATATCATATCTATCTGTATAATGATACCATGAACACATTATCTGTCCTAGTGTGTAGGACTATTGTCACACACAATTACACTATTTTCAGCACAGTATTTACTACTAAAGTTTATATGCCTCTTACTTTCTCTGAATTGAGAATTATTAATTCCTGTGACATTATTCACCACAACATCTCAAAGTGTTTTACAAGCATCACTGGACAGATGGGGAAGCTGAGACAGAATTGTGAAGCAACTTTCACAAGGTCAGGCAGCAAGACACCAGTAAAACCAAGAACAAATGTCATGGTCTTACCATCTATCTGTGAGACACACAGATGTACAAATACTACATCCTTCATCATTCCTCCTACCTTAGATTTAAAAGCAAAGATTCTTGTAGAGACTTATGTTTACCTTCCCTATATATATGTATATATATGTATGTATATTATAGTCCTTCATATATTAAAGATTAAGTTTGTCCTCACTTTTGGTTTTGTTCTGATTTAAATATTATAGAAAATATTGCCAATTTCATTCTTATAGCTTGAAAAATTAGCTCTGGGATCAGAGACTGAAACCCCCAAACTGATGGAAAACACAAGTTCTTATGACAGATCAGAGCCAGTCACAGGAGATTATCCAGCAGCCCGACACAGCTGGAAGAACACTGGATCAAAGACAGACAAAGAACAACATCTAACCCCGAGATAGCAGTGTTGTTTTGCAGAATGTGTTTCCAGGTGTGTGAGAGCCTCTAACCCTGCTGGTGCAAGGATATTCTGGGGGTGTACAGAACAAAAGCTCTGTGTGTGTGCATTTTACGGCCTCTGCTATCTGTGTACAGTCTGTCCCTGGCATTTGTTTGCACCCTGTGGTAACCACATCTCTAAGGAGAGCAAGATGCCCCTGGAATTTCTGCATACAAGCACTTCATGGACCTCTGTAGTTTTACCACTGAGCTCCCTTAGGTTGGTGTAACCCTTAAACCCCACCAGCAAACATCATTTGTATATGGATCTTTTTAGATTGTCCTGGGGAATTTATCCCATTGCTGACCTTTCAACATTTAAAATAGCTTCTCTAAGAATTCACAGCAGTAGTTATTTCAAATAATTTTGTCAGTATCTCAATTGCCTCTTGAGATGCATTTATCTTTTTTGCAAGCATGCTTTTCCTATAGCTTCTAGATAGTAGGGTAGACTACCTATTTTTCCAGAAACTCCATATAAGGATAAGAGACAGAGTAATAAGTTGATTAATATTAATCTGATTTACTCCTGAGGAAAAAGAGGAAATTGGGAGTTTAAGAAACTTCTTTCTAATTAAATTTTACACCTTATGGGTTGCTAGTTACCAAATATTTCTGTAGTTTCAGCTCTTTATACACATTTTTTGAAAGCAAGTTATGACAGTCCATCACAGAACCCAGAGTTAGTAGCCAGTCCATGACAAATACTTTCAGTATCATTTCATGAAGGTCAGTTCACCAAATGTGCATGTGTCTCTCTGCTTGATGCCCCAGCTATCCAATCTTCAATATATATGAGCATATTTAATCAAGCCTGATTAGCTTCTTCCCTTTGGTTCAAGCTTCTTAACTGCAGTGCCCATAAATTCTGTTGATACAGACAGGCTCAAATTCTAGTAAGATAAATTCAATTTCCCTTCATCTAGAAATACATTAAAACAAAATACAGTGAACAAAGAAATGAGAGGAATATGGAGAAATAAAACTAAAAATACAGCTCTCCATGAGTCTGAAATTAAATTAAATTTGCAGGGTCAGATTGGGACTTGCCTTATGGTAAGCACAAAGCAGATCAAGGTTATACAAGCCATTAGTCTCCCACAGAGACCTTCTCTTTTCTTTATTCCAGTGAGACCTTTGCTGTGTGATATCTCAAAGACACAGCATGAAAACTTGAACTAAAGATTAGTTTTCTAACTCAGCCACAAGTGCATATTTATATATTCCCAAGTGGGCAAGCCTCTCAGAGCCTTTGAGCAGTCCTGAGAGCCATGGACATGCCCTGTTTAGAACCAAGCCAACTGCCCTTAAGCAGAGAAAAAGTTTTCAATATATTTAAGATAAAGAACATCATTAATGACTGACTGCGTATCTGGGAGTTCTAAAATACAACATTGCTTACATGTTTAATTCTTCCTCTGTAAATACTATGCCACAGTACAATAAATAATTTCCAATTGCACTGGACCCTAAAGTGATTGAAATATTTATACAGTGGCAGAGTTAAATGAATTATTCTGTAGTGAAAGATTCAATTATCTTGAGAATGGTTCCCAAAACTGAATGGTTTGAAAAATTACCTTTTTTTAATCCATTTTAGAGATACTATTAAAATCTTGATTAAAGAAAAGACAAAGATTATTGTGACAAGGTAAAGCCGCCACCAAGATGTGGATTTGTTTAGATACAAACGTTGTGCAATGAGTAATTACAAAGCTAAGACAAATTATATTTTCTTCTTCATAGAAGATTCTAGTGCTTGAGCAGATTGAGTATATTTGCATGTTTAATATAATCTCCTCTGCTCCTCACTTCAATGCATTCTGATATGGTCATTATTATTTACTATATCCACAAACCACATTTAACCCCTCCAGCTCAGAAAAGTCATGAAAAGACTAACATCTTTTAGATCTCTCTGAATTTCAACATATTCGTTTTACTTTCCTGACATCTCCCACACATATGAATTATTTTAATTTTTCTAAGCAATTTTTAGCAGAATGATGAAGAGAAATGTGAGAGAAAAGAATTGTAATGTCCCAAAGACTGTTAAGTATTGCTATAATTGCACTAAATTACAATCACATATATTCTTTCCTAGTTTATCGGCAGTCAAGAAAACAGATATACAGTGTGCACACCAAAGTGTCCTTAAGTGCCCAAAGCACAATTCAGAATAATACATGTAGAAGCCAAAACGTCCTTTTTAGTTAAGACATAGATTCAAATGAGATACAAGCCGGTTTGATAATATTTTAATGACTTTTATAGAGATTCTTATTACCTGGTTAGTTACCACTGGTTATGTACCTTTATTATAGTTCATGTAGTATTCTGAGGGGCAATCCTGCCCCAGTTTTAAACTGGATTTGTCAGCAATGGCACAGATGGGAGACTATTTTTCTAAAATAGAATGATCAAGGGAGCTGTCACAGTAGAAATAGAAAAAAAATTGAATAGAAATAAAAAGGTACACAGTGTTGTGAGTGGTGTTTACCTTAATGTGCATGATACTCTGCATAGCTTTGTAGCCCCACTTCTACAGTAAAGATAGCATCACTTAGAATTTGGTACCTTAATAATTAATGTATACACAAATTCTTGCAAGATATGTAAAATCTACTGTGCATAGGAGGATAGGGAAAACATTTCTCAAACACAAACAGGCACACCTTCAGTGCTGAAAACCAAGAGCAGCAAAACACAAATGAGACTGTGGGCTCCTGTTCTCTCTGCACCGTTTTTGCCCAGAGTTTTTGTGTTAAGCAGGTCTCACACACATCCACTTGTCAGGGAGTCACTGTGGGCAGATGTGCCCTGTTGTACTGGTTTACATGAGGTATTAAGATCAAAGACTGCCAAAAGGAATGGTCTTTCCCACCAGATCCTCTATACAAACACGAAGACAGCAGGTAAGAGCCATCTGTTATTTTGCCAGTACAGATGTTAGTTTGTTTTATAAGACCTTTACTGCATATCCACTTCAGCTGGGATAAACTTCACTTTGTTTACACTGGGAACAAGGAGCAGTGTGTACATTCTGAAAGGCAGCTAATGGCTCTTTAATGGAACTATAACTAGTGAGACAGAATGGCAGGAAGTGCACTTCCAAAAACAATACTAAAAATAAGAACCAGTCAAAAAATCAGAGTTGGCAAGAGCTTGTGTCACTTTTGCCAAGAATTTGATTAAATGTTTGCTTGAAAACTTGGTTTGTTGAATTTTGAATATAGCCTGATTAGCAAGAATATTCAGGGGATCTCTCAGCTACATGGATATTCCTTTTACTTCTATTTTCCCTTGTTTCTCTTTTCATTATCTTTTCTTAAAATTATTTTTGCAATAAAAAGTCTTACAGCTCCTCTGTTCCTTGTTATATACGAACCAAATCATCCTCCCTATTTTAACCAAGGTTTCTGCTTTGAGTCTTGGCTTTCTGTTATGAATTCTATCCCATTTTAATGGCACATGTTTTTTATCTCCCCAGTCAGAACTGGGGAGATAAAAACCCAAAAGGAAAACAACTAACATGAAGTCCCACCTAGAGAATCTGTTTATCCCTAATATCTCAAAACTGATGTTATGATTTGGTCTTGGTAGTAAAACTGGGATAAAAGTTAATATTCTAATAAGAGCCTAAAATATGTATATGCATTTGCAGGAAAATACATAAACATTTTTTTGCCTGCAGCCTAAGGCAGCTAACATAATTTTAAGCATACTTTCTTAATACTAGCGTAATTATCTTCGAATGTTTTGTTTTCATACTACTAGGATAACGTAAGTTCTTCTGAGTACAACACTATTAAGTGCACCAAAAGCATTTGACCTCATATTGGCAAAAACTTACCAATAGACTCATTGCTTATTAAAGCCCCAGTGGTCATTTGAAGAACAGGCAGGAAGGTCAGGAGCACCACGTCACACCACCAAGATGCACATTTGAAGAGTTTGTCTCTAGGAGGCACAGGTCAATTCTGAGCCTCAACTCTGCTCTCTTTAGATGCCCTGTAAATTCCCCCGAAATATAGCTACAGTTTTACTCTGCTCTCAGGGACAACAGACACACATTGCAGGGCAAATTGAGTGCACATATGAAACATACTTTGAGATTCAGAGACTACAGTTTCATTTCTGCCTTGATTTTCAAAGCAGAAAAAAAGGGTTTTTTCCCCTCACCTAAAATTTAAATTGCCATGCACCTTTTATCTCTTTTCTTGCATAATTTCATGGCCCACCAGTCAGAAACTCTCATGCTGGTTGATTGTGAGACTAATGAACATTCCAGCTCTGTTGACCTGTCAGGTACATACAGAAGATCCTTTACATGAGCCAAAACTTACATTTCTTTCTTTAGGGTTTCCTTACTACGCCATAGATCAATCTCTCAGATTCAGAAATCTGCAAGAGACTTTGATTTCACACATTATGAATCCTTTCCTTTTAAATTGCTACTAGTGACATTTCAAAATAACTGTCTTTTCTGACAACAAGCTTAATACTTAGAGAAATCTTGGAAGAACACAGATTTTTGGTATATCAACTAGAGAAAATTATTGCACATACCTGAGATCATTACATGCCATACCACTTTTCCTTAGGTCAAACCAACCCAAGGATCAACATGTAACCACAAAACACCAAGGTCAGCACATCAGGAATCTAAAAGACACTATGAAGTAGCATATTTTCACTTTCCAGTTGGGCAGATTGAGACACAGCAAGTTTTTCTCTCGGTAGATCTGCTCTACATTAGCTTTGAACCCTGCTCTCTAAGACATTCTCACATGATGCAAGTCCTATTCCAGATGTAGAAGCACAAGCTAAACTTCTGATGAGAATTAAATAAAATATGTGAATCATGTATTTCCAATCATTACGTTATTTTAATTTTTTTGCAGTATTCACATTGAAAATAATGCAGTAACATTTTGGAAGTTGTGTGGAAGACCAGTTGTCACATTAATATACACTTGTTCCTTCGTAGTTTCTGAAAAATGCATCTCTTCTGCCTGTTGTCAAAGTACTGAAAATAATTAGTTGATAATGACTAAATGTGGCAACTCCAGGACTTCAGACATGTAACATTTCCATTTAACCATCTCTAAATACAGTCATTAAAAGTAAGTAATTATTCCTGAGTGATTGTCACTTAGCACATGTGAGTCAGACTTCAGAAATACAGAAAGATCTTGTTTCTACAAATGCCTGGTACAAAAACATTTTAAATGGTGTTCTCCAACAGAACTACAGTACAAAGACAAGGATATTGTTGCAGTGGATATATCTGGCAGCTAGTAAACTTTATAAGCCAATAAAAGCCTCAGTTGCATAATACTCCTTTCTGAAAGGGAAGTAAAACAAAAGAAAAAGGAAGCTGAGAAACCTTTCAGATATTTGTATTTCTGTGTACAATTACAGCTCTCCAAGAACTCTGTCCATGCTCCCAGTCCTTTGGGGATTGCATTTATTGAACTATTAGATCTGCCCTGCCGCCAGCCTGCTGAGAAATTCTCACAAAGAAGTTCATTGATTAATTTTGCTGTCTTGCAGAGATTTTCTGGTAGATATCTTAGTCTAGAAAAAGACGAAAAGAATGACAAGTTCAGCACCACCATCATCAACCTGATATTTTGGTTAGAGTTCAGCCCTTGAATGAAAGAATTTAGTCCAATAGTGTGAAGAAATATAGGAAAGTACAAAAACAAGCCATGTTACAAAGGTCTTCGTTATTAAGGATGCCTCATCCGAACAGAAAAACAAGAACTTCTCCCCTTTTCATTTTCTCTCAGTTTTTCTCAGCCCAGATGTACCACTGAGTAGCCATTTACTAAAGAAACAGTAGGCACAGGGGCAGATTGGCTAAATTACATGCCATGACAAACTCCTTCCCACACATCAGCCTAATTTATTGTAGGAATGATCAGTGAGGTTCAGCACTCGAGAGAAGATATCTGAAAATTATAAAAAATGGATTAAGTTCTACACTTCCACAGTTCCTCCTTTTTGGGTTATACCTGCACTTAAAGTTTTCATTTCTAAGTAGGAGGGGAAATAGCTCACTGCCTTCAGAAAGTTCTGTTCACGTACAATGGAAGTTGATATCCTGTTCAGTTACATTTGTTAACTGAGAAGGCTTTTGTGGGCATGGTCTTTCCTTTTCTTCCTCTTACTACAGAGAAAATATTATTTGCTGAAGGTGAGAGAGGGCTGTAGTAATGAATTCAAGAAACAGAACACTGAGTAATTTCAGAAACAAAGAATTATGACTTTTCATACCTGAAAAAGTGCAGTTTTAATTTTTGATGGAAAATTAAGTAAACACTTCCATTTCCTGAAGAAAGATGATAGTGGTAGATATGATCAGCAAAGACTAAGGAATTAATAAATCTGGACTATGATTCAAGCCCTTGCTATTCTCCAGCATTACATTTAAGATGTTGTAGTCAGTCATTAATGCAACATCTATTTTCTTTTCCAGGTTTAGGAAAATGCAATTGTGCTGCTCTAAAATTTTAAATTCTAAAAATTTCTTGTTTTTAATCCATTCTAGGTTTATGGATTAGAATTTATGCAGTTATATAATACTGTTTCATGCTATGAGTATCCTGAGACGTGGAATTGTATGTGCTGAAAGGACTAGGTAAACTGAAATTATCAAAGACAACATATTCTCACTCATGTTTTAGTCTCTACTGCAAGTCCTTCTGTGTGTTCTGTGTGATAATTCCTGGGCCACCCCTGGGGATGAAGTATCTCATTTCCACAGCAGGATTGGCAGCTGTACAGCTGGTGTTGCAAACAACACATAGATCAACAATACTCCAGAAGTGATTAAGTTCAAGTACAGACATGACTTACAGTAATTCTGAATTTTTGTTACATCCTCTAACACTAGAAAACAGTCTTAAGTCAGATGACAGAAACCTAAGGAGTCAGAAAACAGATGATATTGTGATCCCTGATTAGTGTTTAGTGGGCACATGAGATTCTTATAAAAAGATTCTGCTGGCATTACAGAAAAGCTTCCTGAGAGGGGAAAAAAAGAAATTGTAGCTAATCATTATTATATTTCCAGTGACATCCAAATATGAACAAAACAGAGCATGACCAATTGATGTTCATCACCAGAAATCACAGAAGAAACAAAGCACCGTTGAACAGGTTTTTGTACAAGCAGACTGCTTCATGTAGTTTTGCTGAAATTATACATGAATAACCTTGCTGAGTATTAATCTTTTTATAGACGTTCAGACAGTCATATAAATATATAAAATATATGCATTATAAAATATACATGAAATATGAGTCTATGAGTGCACAAGAAATTCTGAACAAAGAAGTGCAAACAGCCCACGGAATGTAAGTCCTGATTTCACTACATTTGTCTTCAGGGATATGCTGCAAAACCTTCCCTCTTCATATTTACCAGGAAATCTCTAGCCATTCTTACAAATATTCAAAACCCATTCAAACATCAAGGGCTACATGCTTCCACTATTTATAAAGTGCATTTCAAGAATGCATGCAGTGAAGCAATTTGTGACTTACTTGGGTAAATAACTAGTGTTTGTCCATCTGTATTTTTTCCTTTGTATTTTTTTGTTGTTGTTGTTGTTAACTGGTGTTAAACTTTCTGTCTGCTTTAGGAACTTTCACCACTTGGAAGAATTAAGAATGTGCAAATTAGCAGAAACTGACCTCAGGAAGAGCAGGCATGAAATGTAAACATACTTACTAACTAATGCCATTTGAAAATCTCAGCCAATATGCGATTCCTTTTTTGATGTTTGAATGCTTTTTGATAAGTCAAAGATTAAAGATTGCGTACTTTTTTCATCACAGAATATACTAGATGCAATCTTATTCTTACATGGAGAAAAACCCCAAAGATCCAAAGAAGTCTTCCAGCAAGGTCATATCTCTCAATGCTGCCTGGCCTAATATAAAGCAACAGTGAAAAAATGAAGCTGCTCTTCCAGCTCTAACACTGATCTGTTGCATATCAGCAAGAAGTGAATTCATTATACTGCTGCATCTTTTTACCTCTTTGACTTTATACAGATTACAAATTCCTTTAAGTGGATCTTGTTTCTCCCTATACCTAAGACACAGGTTTGGATAAGGATTTCATGCACTTTTGCAATGTGAAAAATAAAGACAAACATAACAAATAATGAATTTGCTGAGCATGCTCACATTTAAGTTTAAACTGAGGGCTCTTAGGCCCTTACATCATACGAAGGTGCAGCCATCAGAATGACTTTTAAACCCAGGTCAGGTCTGCTTACAAACACCAATACTTTGCATCACAAGAATATCTATTAAAGTTAATGGAATTTCTGACAGGAAAACACAATGATCACATGAAAAGTAGGACCTTGTCCTATAAGATTATCAGCAGAATCAGGACTATAAACTCCTTATGCATTTAGGTGTTTGTTTTTTTTATTTCCTCCCAGGATGAATTAATTATTAATGTTGAATCTGTATGAATAAGCTGTTCTAGGTCAGCCTAATAAGATACGTCAAAATGGCTTGTTAAATATTGATAAGGCACTCAAAGCTCTATTTCTTCCAGGACTATATGTATACAGACTTTCTGGGTTTGTTGTTATTTCTATTTTTAAGAGCCCTTAGTGCCCTTTTCCAGTTACTCTAGCAAGATATTTATATACCATATTAAATATCTAGGAACTAGAACTAAAATCTCAAGTATCTTGAAACAGAAATAAAAATGGAGGGACAAAGACAAATGCTATTGAAGCCAAATGTACATCGTTTTCAATTATAAACAGAGAGGAAAATAAGCCTACAAGTTGGTTTCACCATGCTCAGGTGTGGAAAATATTTAAGTTTGCTGAGGACTGAATTTTCAAAGATTTTTTGACAAGTGACAGTCAGCTGTGGCATTGTCACCTTCTCTTCCCCCACACATACACACCTGTTGCTCACCAAAGCCCAGAGAAATAGGTCCCTGTGTCATACAGATCATTACTCAGAATCTTCATAGACTTCTGTGTTACCTCTGCACTGGGGAACTAAATATTTTAGATAGAGATTATTCTCAGTTTCAATCAAAGGGTGCTGAATCACAGACTTCCCTCAGTACTCTGAATAGAAGGGAACAGAGAATGCCATTTTCCCTAAGGAGAGAAGGATCACAACACTGACACTTTTTTTTTTTTTACAGTTTAACAGCCAACAAAGACTATTTTGGCATGGCATCAGAATTCAAGGAATCATCTTACACTGTTTTCAACAATGCAATACAAAATGTTAATCATTGTCAGCTCCTAGAAGATGTTATGCAACACAGACACAATATCTGCCAAAATTAATAAAATGGGTGGATATCCTGTCAAATCCTGAAGTGTCTAAAGCACAGAATGCCTGGAGTTGGAAGAAATCTTACAGATCAAATTCCAGCATAGTAGTTGTGTTCACATTAGAATTATTTCTCTGTGGCATTTCCTAGCTGGAAAAGTTACAAATTATGGTCTATTATTATTATTCTGCACTTCCAAATTCATGTACTTTAAACAATATAGAGATGGTTTAACACAAAAGCAAACTTACAGTAGATGACTGTTCTTTCAGTGTCCTAGCAGATTGCGAATAAGTAAAAATCAAGAAAAATCTTCTAAGTGTTGGATGAACATTTCTCTGGAAGCCAGAGCCCAAAATATAGATCTTTTTCTATATCCTGCCTAAGCCCTGAAATCAGACTTAATGCTCAGACCTTCCCTATGCATAGATCTTCTCCTGCTCTTCTCTTTCACACAGGATAAATCTTCACAGGTATGTGCAAGGCAGGCATTATAAAAAGGAAAAAAAAAAAGAAAAAGGAAAAAAAAAATCAAACAAGTCCTCTTGTTTATATGAATTTATATTATTCAACTGATTCCCTTACCTGCCTTTTTTCCTCTTACCCCCAAAAGATGGGAAGGACATTTTTCCAACTGTTCAATTAAAATTTTAGACCAGAACTTTTGAAAGCTCCAGCCAGTGGAAAACTTTAAAAGCCACTTTTCATGAAGAACAAATTTCTGTTAAAAAACCTGCAATGAATTCGAGTAAAGGAGAGCTATGGTGAGGTTGCCAGGTTGACAGAAGAAAGTGTACCCTGACAATTTGTCCTGGCCATGAGAGACAGCTCAAGTTTGGTGTTTAAAAACTCAGCAATCTCCTGTCAAAGCAAGAAAGGAGGTGGAGTTTCAATTTATACCAAAGCTGTGAAAATAACACTGAAAGTTTTAGCATCAGTGGGAGGGAAAATCCACGGCACAGGTCAAAAAACACCCACGTCCTCTCGGTTTCTGGCTACCCCTGTAGCTGCCTGGGGGATCACTGCCTCCAGTATTGTCATCTGCTTTCTTTTGTCCCACACCAGCAGTCCCCACCTCCCTTTCAGTATTCAAGGGGTATCATTTTTCAGTACTACTACACAGGACCTTACCCATAATGTCCTAAGCACTTTTCAAATGCAAACCAGACAAAAACATTTTCCAGGGAAGGGGGGAAGTGCCTTCTCTTAATTCCATTATGTATAGTTCTGATTTTGCAGAAATCACTTCTAGATACCACAGAATCTAATCCTAGGGAAACTAACACACAAGAACAGAAAAAACAAAACCAAACCACTGCAGCATGTTGAGAACATATTTTGAAGACAGTAGTGCACAGTGACCAAGAGCTTCCCTATTTTCCACTCCACGTGTGCACCAAGATTCCACACTAGTATTTGCAGAACTCTTTCCCTTTTCAATTTGATTCAATGCAGCCTTTTATTCTGTTATGTATTTCTTCTGAAGAGCACAAATTAAATTATATACTGGAACATTAAAGCATTTGATTTCAGGTTGCCAACATGTTCTCCGAGTGATAAAGAGAATGGAATGTCAAGACACCTTAAAGGCCTGCAAGTGTGCCTGGGCAGTCCCTTAACTACAGCCTTCCCCTAAGAAAGAAGTATTTACTGACTTGTAGTTGCAACATTTGAAACACATTTTTATAATTAATTTTGACTGTGTATTTTTGGTCTTTTTCTTATTTACATTCCACTTTTCTTTTTTCTGGTCCTTTTCAACAACTGTCAGTTTTTCTCCAGTTCTGCCTATGTTTTTCACTCTTTCCCTCACATTTACCTCATCATCTACTCTAATGAAACATACACATTTTCTTCTCTTTGCCAAAATTGCTACATCTGAATTCATAAAATGTTTAAAAAGATATAGGATTGCTTTTGGTGGTTAGGGACACATAACACCAGCCATACAGTATATCTAAATCAATACACTTCCACATATCAGAACAGCATGTGGCAGTACAGCATTATGAAATTTATAATTGCATCAGATCCATGATTTCCCAATAGCTCTGCCTCTATAATAACTAATTTTAAGCTAGAAGTCCCACTGGTGACCTACAAAAGAAAGGGAGAAAATGGGACATTTCACTGAGGAATGCTAAGCTGATGCTGCAAGGACTATGCTCCACATTGTAGAGTGATTTATTGTACCTTTTTGTTACCAAAAAATGAAATTAATGACTTAATGAACATTTATAATCTGACCTTTGCAAATAATTTTAAGGGTTTTATTTTCTTTTTCCTCCCCTTTATTTACAAAAACAACCCTAATCCGCTACATAGAACAGGACAAGGAACAGAACATAGTAAAATAATAAAATATTTAAACAATAATAAAAAAATATAAATAAATATATATATTTAAAAATAAATAATTCTCTGACAGCATGGGACCTCTAAATACAAACCTAAGACTTAAGCACAGCATTCTTTAGTTTTTAAGGTTACTTCAGAATTCAGTCTGAAATGCACATGGAGAACAAAAGGATCCATAACAGACTCCTGTCATAAATAAGTACCCCATCTCCTTTCCCCAAGAGGGAAAGGTACAGTCATTCAAAAGGTAAATGTGCAGTCATAAAGAGAAAGTAGGGAAAATTTCTGACACCAGTAAAAATAAAAAACATACATGGTCAAACATTGCATTCTGTATTCTGAATCACAACATTAAATTAGTTGGAGGAAAAACCTTTCAATATGATTTGGTTATAGACAAATTGGTCACAGTGGTATTGTATCCTGTCACACCTGCCTGCCTGGTATAAAACATGAAATATACTCCATGCAATTGTATAGTTGGTCAGACTTTGTGGCTATATATTAAAATTACAATAATATTCACGTGTGACTATCCTTCAGTAAAAAAATAAAAAGTCACACAGCTCATGGCTGGTGTCCCCCTGTCTTGTGGAAGCCACCTTGCCACACAAGCACAGCACACTGGCAGCCAGGGACTGCCTGGAGACTCCCTGTGCCTCCCCAGCCCAAGGACCCTGCAGAGGTATCTGCTGTCTCCTTTGGTCTACATATAACATGTATATGTATATAAATATGCATATGTATGTATAAATACTCCAAGGTGCACCAGCCCAAGGTCCCCACCCGGACAGAGGCATGGACCCACAATCCAGCTTTGCTCAATTGGAGTAACTCATGCTCCAGCAGGAAAGCATCTGTCCTGATGGTGGCACCTCTTACTCACAGGGTACACTTCACCCTCAAACTCCAGGAAAACTGGTAGCCAGAAATTTTGGCACAAAGCCTGGGGGCCTCAGGAGCCACAGTAGGGTACAAACTGAAATATAAAAGCCCCTGAGCTGGTTTTGGTTGGGGCAGGGTCAATTCAATTCACAGTGGCAGATATGGAGCTGAATGTTAGGTTTGTGTTGAGCACAGAGTTGATAATACAGAGATGTTTTTGTTGTTGCTGAGCAGGGCTTGCACAGACCCAAGGCCTTTCTGCTTTTCACACTGACACACTGGTGAGGAGTCTGGGGGTGCTTGGGAGGCTGGGAGGAGACACAGCTGGGACAGGTGACCCAAAGTGACCAAAGGGATATTCCAGACCATGTGGCACCATGCTCTGCAGATAAAGCTGAGGGGAATAGCACTGTATGCCACAATTCAGAGTGAGCTCCTAATGTCCTTGTCATGGGACCATTGATGGTGCTCCTAAAAACAATCAATCAGCTTTTCCCCCTGCCAAATGTTCAGCACAAATGTTACAACACAACTTTTAAAGTACAAGTCGCTATAGAACCTTAGTTTTGTTAAAAGCCCAAAGAAGCACTTACCCAGAGCACAACTATCACATTACACAAGGGAAACCAAAGAAACACAATTCTGTAGACTGAGGAGAAAGAAATTAAATCAGCGCCATCATAGAGATGACCACAGGTTAAATTTTGTTATAGGAGTTTATGAAATTACCCATACAGCCCCATTACTAAGAGGAATCAGGTTTGCCTTCATGTCAAAGCATTATATGAAAAGCTCCCATTCTTGTAATATTTGCCTCCCATATATTTATGTATCTATTAAAAGCATCACTAATTATTTGCTATTAAGAATGAGCCAATTAGATCTTGCACTGTGTGAAAGAGATACACTGTGTGAAAGTATGCAACTCATGTTCCATTAAAAAGTTGCAAACAAATGAAAACGCAGAGAATTCCAAGAAAAATTAAAGAGCTGACAAACCAGCTATGCTTTGGTTACCTTGGATGACAAACTAAATTACAAACTTACAAAGAATATAAATATAAACAACAAAATTAAAACAACCCAAATCTATCATATTTAACTTTTGCAAATGTAATAGCTGAACAACCTGCAGGGAAACACCTCAATTACATTACATTTATTTAACAAATACTTTGTTCTACCTCCCTAGTGACTGTATTTAAATCAAGGAGTTATAATTACAGAATTTATAAAAAATAATAATCCACCAATTACTATCGGTTTACTTTGTTAAAACTTATAATTGAGGTCTAAAAGGCTAAAATTATTCAAATAGAATAAGACTGCCTGGAGTAAGATATTTTTAATTGATAAATAAAATGTTTTGAAACAAATCCCACTGTACCTGCAGAACCAAATTTCACCAGGCACCTTGGGAAAGATGTTATGTAGACATGGAATCCACAAGTGGATTTTTGTTTGTTTTAGTTTTGATAAGCATCTCTTCCCAGTTCCATTTTTGAGAATAACAACTTTTATGTAAGGACTTGAAGTAGCCTCTCGTGAGTCACCTTGTGTCTTAGCCAGCACCCATGCTGTGCTAGAAATCATCCTTGCACTGTTTTGGAGGACAAAAGAAATTTTTAAAGCTCACCCTGTTCTGCTTTGCCTACAGTGCAGTTTTCAGATTGCTACAAGTGCCAAAAAAGCATCTTTGATATGATCTCCATTTGTTGATTAGTTATTTATCCTTCACAAGTAAAAAGTCGCAACTAATAAGGAATCTGCAAGTGGAGACATATCAGTGGTCTGAAGGGTATTAATTGCCTTTTGGCAAGGCTCAGACTCCAGTTCTTCATCTATCTAATAAAACCTGCCCCATTAGGAGCTCCATCTAACAATTCTTACCTGTTCAACATTTTCTTACAAGAAGATTTTAATTAAGTATTGATTTTTAATGCACTCCTAATGTCGGAACACTCACAGACATAATTAGCACCTCTATAAGGAAAATGAAACTCAATAAATAAATGCAGTAATGGAGAAACATTGCCTTCCCTATGTACAGAACCTGAGCTGTTAATGCTTTCACGCTCTGATCCCTGAGAATACAGTGAGTTGTATGACTTAGATCTTTCCAAACTACACAGATAAAGCCTAAACATGCCAAGATTTTAATAAGGCAGCTGTGTAATAAAAAAAATGCCTTACTGAAAGGTTATATTTATTTCTTATATCCTATAAGTTATATCACAATTGGATATTGAACGCATAACTTTATAGAGGATAACTTAAGAACATAATTATGGATATTCCAGACCACATAGCCCTGTAAACCAACAGCTCAGCTCAAACACCTAAAGGCAAAGCAATTGCTAATTAGACACCAAACCAAACAGCAGTCGTGTATTAGTATGCAAAAGTTCTCACAGGTGGAGAATAAAGGAATAACAGCCCAGTTTTGTAATCAGTTCTATACATGTTTGTACATAAAGGTGTAGGCATTAGGTTTTCTTTCAGACAACAGTAAAAACACATGCCTCTACTCCAAAGAGCTTCTGGTGGAGCAGCATTGTTTCCATGCTAAGAGTACAGGAAAGGAATGCAATGATAAGCAAAATCCATTACATGAAATGAACACAGGGTCTCTTTTCAAAACTAGTGAAGAGTGCTCACGGTCAGGGAGAAAGCTCCAAAATATTGTTCTTCTAAACTAAGAAAATTAAGGTGATAAACATCTCCACAAAAGTTTTTGGCTTTTTTGAATTAACATTATTTTGCTGTTCAAAACAGAACAGCACTTTAAAGGTCAAACATCTGCTGAAATGCAAGCAAAAAAAGTCCAAGGAGAAAAATGGTACTGAGTCTGAAGGACACATTGCCAAGATTTTTCTGAAGAAATTTATCTACTCATCCATTGAATATCTACAAAGTTATCCTCACCAGAAGGTGAGGGAAGATGTTCAGAATTAGTTCTATTCTGATGTTTAGCTAACCAAAGATTGATTAATGTGATATTGATTATTAGACTGATCAGAGGAAAACCTGTGGTTCCCATCCCACGAGGTTTCTCAGTAACAGCCATACCAAGGTTTTGATTTTACCATGACAAAACACTTTAGCCAAATTTAATAGTACTTATTTTACTGCAATTGGTAATAAGATTGATTAGTTTTGTTAGCATTTGTGCTGAAAAAAATCACACCAGGTCAAGCTAAACTATGAATTAAGGTTTTTGGTACAGAATACATGCCTCAAGGTTGCAGTTCCAAATGTCACTGTATTCATTTTATTAGAAACACTTTTTCAGAGGAATAAATCTGTTTTGCAGCCTGCACAATTGATGTCAGTGTTATATAAAGGTAAATACTTCTGGTGTGAACATCTGATAAAGAAACACATTAGTAAAACACGGTACGTCACTGCCATTGTACCATCTGTCAGGTAGTTTGTAATTATGGCAACATCATTCTTTTCAAACTCTTGGAAAAAACGAGTGGATCTGGCAAAGATAGTGAAATAAAAGCAGCTTCAGTCTGTAATCATTAAACCAGTGACAGTTTTGAAATTCATTCATAGCTGTTTCCACAATTGCAGCATTGTGCCAGTTACAAGCAATGGCTTTTTGAATTATAATTTATACCAGGTAACCTCAGAACTGTCATAAGTGTCATGGTCATAAGTGAAAATTTTTAAAGTCTCTTTCTGTCAAAAAGCTCTATATGGAGGAAAAACAGGTCACAAATATCAACACTAGCTCCCCCTCTGTATGACAAACAAGTTATCATCAGCCATGATCCATACAACATAACAAATCTGCACTTTAATGTATGTGCATATGTTTTTCTAGATATAGTCAAATACAAATAGATGTGCCTATGCTTAGCTGAACAAACACAGATAAACAGGTGACTCATTCAAAAATATATATGCAAAGACATCATCACATAACTCCAAAGCATGATGTGCTAGTCACTTGGTATGTCACTTTGTTGATAATTTAAAATTTATTATTAACTTAAAAAAAAATATAGAAAATAATGTGTTCTCACATTAACTTTTCAGTATTAGGGACTGAGCATAGGCTTGAAAATATGAATGTCACTTTGATTAAAAGTGGAAAAAATTATGTTCTTGAAAGTTTTTGATTACCAGTTAAAGATGACTTAAGGAGATACATAATAGTATCCACAGTACAAGGAAATAATGCCTAGGAATTTGAGAAGCAGAGTACCCAGTTATAAATTAAGATCTATTTAAATAATCACCTTCATTACATTTGTATGTGAACAGAACTGAACCATGCATTCCAATAGGTTAAGCTGGAAGTGTCAAATCTCAATATGTTTTAAATTCCAGAAAGCTGAGTTCTTCTTCCTTTTTTTTTTTTTTTACTTACAGTCCTTTCAGAAGATGGTTCAAGTTGCAAATAAGAGCATTTGAAACCTATTATTTGACATGGACATATTTTTACAGATTACTTTCCTCCCTATGTACTACTCCTTGGAGTCCTTGTGTGTATGTACATATAAAAATCATGAACAAATTCTATCTATTGATAGCTAATAAATGCAAAAATTCATCTTTTGCTTGTAGAAATAAAATAGATGCATATAAAGTCTGTAGAATAGACAAATGTGTAAAAGGCACTGAAATACTCACATTAGCTGTGAGTGGACACCTTTAATGCATCCCTCAGGGATTTACCTTTCTAAGAGGTTAAGTGTATTCCTGAGTCAGTTCCACACCAAACTACAAACATCATTAAAGATTACCCTGTTCAAGCACAGCTGCACGTGTCTTATATGAGAGTAAACTGCTGGGACAGCCTCAGCTCAAAATTCAGCTTTAAACTGGGGAATCAGTGCCATTGAAAGCAGTTGCTTTATTTATTATTTATCAGGATTCAGGTTTAAATGCTGTAAATTGAACATCCTGTCCTATCAGATATGTCACAAGGCAATAGATGTCCATCCATCCTACGAGAGTAAAGACTGTTTTGCTGAAGGGTTTTGGGCTCAGGCTTTTCTCTTTTTGCGGTGAGGATTGTTTGGTGGGATTTTATTTTTTAATTGTTATTTTGGTTTGCTTATTGTTGTTTGGGAGGGTTGTGGGGATTTTTTTCTGTTTTGGTTTTTGGTAGAGAATTGCTTCAGGTGATAGTAAATAGCAGCAAATGAGCATTAGTTAGCTTTCATGCGCTCTATTATCTAGGAAAAAACCATGTTGCTTAATTAGTTGTAGGTAAAATAAGTTGCTAAAACATTGAAAGCTCCTGTTAGTCATACACTTCTAATCAAAAAAGCTACTCTCACATCTATTAATTTTTAACCTTTTTTTAATTTCACAAGACCCTAGATAAATCAGTGAAATATAAACAAATACTTCAGAATGGTCAGTGAATACTGCATACTCCTTACGAGAGACAGATTTATTCTCTGCATTCACAGTGGCCCATCATTCCTAATTTTGAATCAAAATTTGGTTGAGCCTCATATCACTGGACTGAAATAACTGGAGTCTGGATATCATTGAAACTCAGTGAAATAAGCAGTGCAATTCAACACATTTGCTGAAGATTCTCCACATGCAAGAGACCACTGTTGGGGTTTTTTTGTTTGTTTGAACAGCTTCCCACTGCAAACCCCGGTTTTAAATGATTTTTTTTCTTGTTAGACAGTATTTAGACATAAAACTTCCTAATAATATGATCAAAGGAGACATTGGAAACTCAACTTTACACAGGGGAAAAAAATTAAAAGTTTTGTTTAAGGAATATTTTTTTAATATTATTTATGAATGGAAGTCTGGTCTTGTATCTTTAGCTTGGACTTGCACTATGCTGCCTACAATGTACCAAAATGCTCTAAACAATCACCTTTATATCACACACATATGAGAGCTGACTATTAAAAAAAGCTGAAGCCAAGAAGAGAAAAGTGATTCTGCACTAGATCCATCCAAGTCGATTGCTGAAAGAACAGCTTGGAGAGGTACCCATGATAAGAATTTCATTTGTTCAACTCGGACTTCAAGGGGTTTCAGTCTAAATTTACTGCAATCATATATGAGAAAATCACGTCCCACCAAGAGCATTCCACGTTTGGCTTCCTTGGTGCAATCTATGCAATGTCTCTGCAGATACATCCTTGAATTTGATAGTAGCACGTGTAGCTCTATGCAGGATCTGTAACTTCAGCATCCAGGCTCATTACCAATCTCCTGAGCCATCCATTCTTCCTCAGTTGTGAAAATGTAATAAATTGCTTTTTCTCCCTAGTGTATTTAGCACTCATGAAAACTGACAGATTGACAGCTGAGAGGCTGAAGTATTCTGTTTAAATCACAGAGAAAAGGGAAGAGGTAGCAATGACAGACCAAGGAACCAAAACAGAATTAACCCTTTGCTTAAGTAGCCAGCTGAAGACAGAATGGCAAGGACTCAGTGGGGCAATCAGTGCCCTATAACAACAGGGATCTTACTGGGTGAGGGCAGATCTAAAATTAAATAAATCCTCCACATTCCAACATAGATTTGCATATTCATGTGCTCAGCAAAATGTCTGACCAGTTTATGGTGAAATTATGAAGAAAATCTTAACCCATCAAGTATTTGAAACATCAGCTTGTTCAAAAAGTAAAACTTATCAGTTGCACTGTAAGTGCAGTGTACTTACTCTGGAGAATAAGTTCAATGGCTAGAATATAAAAGAAAAACAAATACTAATGGGAAATTTTCACATTTTGCCTATTTTTGTGTTTTTTTAAAGCAACTTTTAGCCAATCTAAAACCTACTATCTACAAATTCAATATTCAACACTCATAGCTCTTTATAAAAGTTGGATTTTGTAGAATATCTATTCGTCAAAATTTATGAAAAAGTCTTGTCTCCACTTTCATCACCAAGACGTAGTACTGAGTCTGAAATGGTAGAGCTACTTGTTTATCTTCTGATGTGGAAAAAAATAAAATCTAAGCAGGGAAAGGGCTTTCTTTAATAAATTGCAAAATTTAGAGGCCTTCAACAAATTCATTTGGACACAAACTAAAAAGAACTAGATAAGTGAGCCTTCTGCACATTAGCAAAGGACTGTTGTAATTTAAGCATTAGAAGCAAATTCTCTGCGGTCTAACACTAGTGGTCTTTTTTATACGCTATGGCCAAATAATCTTTCCCTGTGAAAGAGGATGAGCCTGAAAATTTGCTAAGAGCATCCCAGCCAGTCCCATTAACGTACCTGACTCATCACATGTGTCCTGAAAAGAGGCTGTGGTCTCCAAAAGTGAAAGGTCCTGTGCCAGCAAGGACACAGACACAGACAATGCCTCAAGTACTCAGCCTGGAATTGGAGCTGCCTATTCTACTCCCATTAAAAAAGGACTCCAGGACCTATAGGATATCTCAGGAAAGTTAATGCTACATTAACACAAGGATCTGAAGGCACCTCCAGTGTCTGGGTTTAGAGTTGTGGCCAGAATTATTTGTTACCAAAGAAACACCCTGTGACAGACCTTTAATCAGTGCTCTTCTACAAAAGGGCCTCAGAACAAACCTAACTTTGAATGGCTACAGAGGGATGCAGAATTGTCACTGAAAATGAATTTAAGCTGCTCCAAAAACAAAGTCCATGACAGTGACAAGAATAGCAAATCAAACACTTTTTAGACAACAGACTGGTAAGTTAACCATCAGCTTCAAGAACAGTAACATATGTCACTGAGTCTGAAAAATACATGGTTTTCCACAGTCCCTTTTCACATCCTGCACAGGAGAAATATGCAAAGGGCTATTGAGGCTTAGAGAATAATTTTGAAGTCATTTTCAGCTTTATTTCAACTGTAAAATCACAATTGTGATCACACTTACTAATCAAAAAATATGACCAAATTTATAAGAGCCATGAAGTATTATTCCCTGAAATAATATAAAAGTAATATTCAAAACTGCAATTCCCAACTTGAAGTTTTAATTACAGCAAAGGAGAAAATACATATCTATGTCTGTCTGTCTATCTTTAAATAGAGCACAAGCAAATTATCCTGTCTTTCAGGTTCAGTAGAAGAAGCTGAGACGATCTCTTAAACAAAAATTTAAAATTAAGAATTTCTTTCACCAGAAGGAATTTGACCTGTAAAGTTACATCACAGAATTGTCAACACAGGGGAGCATGAGAATATTTTTTATATTCTCCCATCTCCTCCCCTACTGTGAATAGGCTCAACCACTTGTTCTACACCAGCAGGCATCACTCATGTTCTGCAGGAGCAGAGATTTCACTACAAGGGATCTTCTCTTGGGAATGAGCCTTGGGGTACTGATATGCACACCCAATTAATATAACAATACAATGCATGGGTCACTGATGCCACTTGTCACACTGCTCCTTCTTTATCCCTCTTTCCATGAAAATGTAACATAAGAAAATGTACAAAGTTGTCCAAAACTGTTTTTTTAGATTAAGTTTCTTCCCTTCTGTTATATTTTAACTTCTCAAGTGGGTGGCAAAAGCAGATGTTACCACACACGTGTGTGTATATATATATGTCTCCTCTTTCTCACATCATTCCAAAAGGAACAGGGTATAACTATAAGTTTATGTGAACATGTGCATACGTGTTCAACACATACATATCTTTAAATACATATGGCAATGCCACATACATCTATAATATGATAATATTATCAAAATATAATATTATATAAATAATATTATTTAATGTTATATTTTAATATTATATAATAATATAATCAATGTGATTATATTATATAAATATGTTTGCATAGGCCAACACATATAATTTTCCAGATTGAGCCAAGTCCAAAGCTTAATGTGTTACATGTTTCAGAGTATTTAGCATTCTGGGTGGCATAAACTATTTTATAAATACATCATCCATGTGGAAAAAAATTAGACATCTCTGCAGTAGATGGTGGAGACACTTATCTAGCATCACCTATTTTCTCTTTCTCCTAAAATGCCATCTCTTTTATGCATTCAAGGAAAGCTCAGGGAAACCTGAATGACAAGCAGGGCCTGAAGACTGACCACAGAGAACACCCTTGACAGTAAGGTTTCACTGAAGTGATTTTTTATATTCTAGCAAGTTCACCGCTGTCACTGGGATTGCCCCCTGCAATGCTATCAAAGCTCAATCTAACAAATTAGTGCCCTAATTTCCTTCAGGCTGCTGATCCCTCTCTCCTTCAGTCACTGAGCATTAGAGCTGCCAAGATGCAGCGGGAGCAGAAAGCAGGAGCAGAGGATGTCTGGAGCAGCACACCTGTGCATCCCTTGCACTGTAAGGATGACACACCTGGTGATGTGCCACTAAATTCCTTCCAAGGCTACCACTTCTCACTTTGTGTGGCACTTCAGCTGGCAAAGCAGCCAGCCAGCAGAGCAGCACCCACCACAGCACAGATACAATAAAGTGCAAGAACTGCTGTTAAGTCTGTATTAATCAAATCATTTTTCAGAGTTCTCTGTCAAAAATCTTCATAAATTACTGTAGCAATCTCAAGAAAAGAACAGAAGAAGAAATCTAAGCTTTATAAAACATAGGCCAATATTATAAAATTGTTGTGGCTGGATAGGGTCCTGGGTTTTAGAATGATTTTTTTTTGATTAATAAAAGCACAATTCAAGTCTGCCTTTACTACTAAGAAAAATTAGAAATTACTAACAGACCTTTAAATATGTAATCAACAGTTTCATAAGTAAAAAGCAGTTTAAAAACATTGTGCTTTTATTATCTTCTGTATCAAGCTTAAGTCCTACCATGATGAAATGCAGAAATTGTGATTTACTAAATGTCAACTTAAAACACTGCTTAGAGTTTTTGTTGCTGTTGTTGGTTCTTTGGAGTTCAGAAAACCTTCTGCAAAAATAAGAAACAAAAATAATTTGAAGTGCTTTAAAAACAAAAGAAAATTCACGTGGAATGCCTGACAGCTACAAACGAAAATGACATATAATTCAAAACTGGCATTTGTATTACTTCCGTATTGTACTGAAAATAATACACTTTTTTTCAAGAGATATAAAAATTAATAAAGTTGAGTCCTTTAGTTTTGTTAGTAGCATATGCTGAAAGGGAGAAAGTCCAAGACTAAGATCGCTAATTGCCAATGATTATTTAATTCGTAGGAGAAGAGAGTCAAACACCACTGGCTGATATGCCAAATGTGCATGAAGGATGGATATGTAAAAGCAACACACACATTCCAAAGGGTAGGTAAAGACACACTTTTTTCAGACTTGTAAGTAGCATTTGTCATGGTGGTAAGGAAGCTGATGTGGCATTTAACAACATTTTATAGAGAATATTCCAGTCTGAGTTCACCTGCTTGAATGAGCACTGCTATCGGCACACTGAAAACACCTCCATTCATTCACAAAGTCATCCATGTTTGGCTTTTCTCTAATCATAAAAAGAATATTGCAAAGGGATTGCAATGCAATTTACTGCCATCAACTAACCTCACAGCTTGATCAACATCATTATTTTGAAAATGGAAAAAATACTTCAATGTGAAAAACACAATGACTGAGATTCCCACTCATAAACCCCAGCAATAGACTGAGAGAAGAGACTAAGGGCTAACAGCCTCTCTAACTCTTTCTAAAGAATACTTCAACAACATTAATAAACAATGTATTTTCAGTCAAAACAGACTTGTTTACTCCATTGCAATGATTTTTTTTGTGGTTTAAAAAGAATAATTTTTAATGCTATTTAAACATAATATTTAAAAATTTTCCCCAATAGCTTGATATTTAAAATTTTTCAGAGACACTATTATGTTGTCCTTCCGATTCTTACATACAAATATGACTTCTACATCCAATATCATTCAGAATTTCTCAAAAACAAGGTCAAAACATGCATAAGTTGTTTCTAAAAGAAAGCTGAATGTTCAAGGGATTAGAATATGATGAAGTCAGGTTTTGTTCTATCCCAAGGAGCCATCAATAAAGGCAAGAAATAGAAAGTGACTCCACAAATTCTCTCTATCAAGTTTTCTGTCATCAATCAGTTAGGAAATGATATTAAATCTCTTATGAGTAGATTCTTCCCCATAATAATGAAGACTACTACTGCAGATAGAGATAATTTGTTCATCTGTAATCAGGTTTAAGGTGTACTTTTGCTTGCTGCAGAGTTTCCTTGATAATAAAGATAAAACTGGACATTTGTTTATAAAATATTAATTTTACATAAACAACAAGATTATCTACCTTCTCATCACTTGCCCACACACACAAATTTGGCATTCCACAATCTGGGTAGGGTTTTGCTTTCAGAGGATAATGGGCATATGCACAGCTATCAGCACTGGAAGCTCTGCCTTAATCAGCAGGTTCTTTAATATTTAAGGCTCTTATATTTTTATTTGTTCAACAATTGGAAGTTGCAACATTGACTTATGTAGTGTGTATGATGCTTTTGAATGGAGCATTAAAACAATCAAGAGAATCCCCAAATCATGAAGCAAATAAAACAAATGTTTTTTAATATGTTCTTCATTATACATCCTGTAACAAAACTACCTTACAAGAAATGTGATACTAGCACAAACTAACATAAGAGTTGCACCAAAAATCACTTCACAAGTTTTCATGGTAATGATTCCTGTACCTATTGTTATGTAGCTGTAGGCCCTGCACCACTCCAGTGACTGGTAGGCCTTGCATCTATAGAATAATTTCCATGCTTATCACAGGCTTAGCAAAGAATTTTTTCCCTTTTTTTTTTTTTACACAATAGAAATCTGCAAATATCTCCAGTCTCAACTGACTTTCACAATTCAGTTGCCCACATATCTGACTAATATTGCCTGCAGAAACAACAGTGTGTGAGTGGCTGTGCTGATTGTTTGAGGGAGCCCCATCTTCATTTATTCCTTTCTGATCAAGTTCAGCTGTGCAAATCAGCAACCCAGAGCTCACACTACAAGCAGAACCACACAACACCTTTACATCAGCTGAGAACATCTGCATCTTGTTTTCCATGGTGAACTGTCCTAGATTTTATAACAGATGCTTACACCACTTCTTCACATGTGTGAAAATTCACATCACTGATGTTCTGATTTGAAAACATCCTGTTTTTTCTCTGCATTCATTATACTGAAGGGGAAAAAATTATGTTCAGAGCCTTTTCATGTATTTTTAGTAATCATGTAAAATTAATAAGATTATTATTATTTTAAATGGATTCTGTGGCATTACGTGGCTGAGGTTTTATCTGTTTGGGTAATTTCCCACGTGAAGGTAATCTTCCACTTTATTATCCCATGTATTAAAATAAGTACCCCAGAAATCCAGCTGAAACCTCAGAGCACTTACATGAATATAAAAGTGATGTAGTAGAATATTGTCAGAGGATTGTAAAAATCAAAACCTATTTCTGGTTCTGCTATAACCCAATATCTCCATCTCTTTCCAGGTTCTCCTTTTATGTCTCTTGTCTATTTAGTCCATAAGCTTTATCTGTCATTATGAGCATCATTAATAATCAGTGTGTTGCTTTAACCACAGCAGATGATATCAAGATTATGATATCAAGATATGAAGATTATTTTGTTCAAAATAGAAGATGGCTTTACATGAATAGATACCATCTCTATTATTATTCTGAACTTAGTACTTCTGAAACTGTGAAGAAAAATATCACATGGTCACAAAAATGGTTAAAATATTTCCTAATATTTCCAGGTGAAAAGATCTGAAGCTGGAAGCAGTCCCCACATTCCTAGGATTATTTTAATCAGAAGCAGTTCTTGGCTGGGCATTTTTGTTCCACGTGGGTTCAGTTTACTCCACTGTGATTTTAGAGAGCAATAAGATTCAGGAAATACTAATTTACAAAAGCTATGTTCACCTGACACATGTGAACTGCATACAGTTTTTTGTTGCAATAATTAAATATATTGTTTAGGATTCAGTTTAAAGAATTCCTGAAAAGTAGTCTAAAAACTGCTGATATTTATTATTGTTTGCTTTAAAAATTATTTCAGAGATCCCTTTGTACAAGAGACCTTCCCAAATTCTTTAAACAATGCTTAGTGCTGTGCTAGGCTTCTACTAATTTTCTACACACAAAACTCAGCTTCAAAATCAGATAGTCAATAGGTTCTTTAGGAAAAAAGAAAGATTAGCTAATTAACTAAGACAACTGAAATTTTCACGATCTACAGCACGAGAGGAAATAAGTGTAGGTGGTGTGGATATTAATAATTTTCCTGAAAAATATTTTTGGTGAGGAGGGAGACAGACACAGAGATATGGACAGACATGACATGACCCAGAGCTGAAATTCTCAGATGCTAAACCTGGTTAAATGATTTTGTCAGCATTCCCACTGGGCCTGGCAGTGCCAGACTGCCAGGGCTCCAAGGCAGAATGACTCAGCTGAGCAGATACTGGCCAAACATGCCCAATTTCAACCCCATGCCATGGTTATGAGCCTGTGCTGGCCTTTTTCTGCCAATTTGGTGACTACAACTTGTTTCATTTCCATGCTGTATTTGTAAGCACAGGAAAAAGTACAGTTAATATCTTTTTGAACAATGTCTATGACTTACTATCTTTAGAATATAAAACACACACTAAATTCTCATTAAAGGATTCTCAGTACTGGATTTTTAATTTTTTTTCTTATCATCTAGGTAAATAAGTGAATTAAATAAGTACAATCAATTTTATACTCAAGTTGTTTTCAGAGTAAAATTTATATTTTTGGCTCATCTATTTAATTAATCAGAATACATTAAGTAATGCATCAAAGAAATATTAAGAAGGTGGTATTTTTTCCATAAGCGGAATAAGCAGAATAAGCCCATAAATCCATGCCTTGTTCTTCTGAATCTGACTGAAGTCTCTAGTTTGCAGTACTTTATGATCCATTTTTGTCTCATTCACTATATTGCTAAACATTACACAGAAATATAGAGCAAGACATAGGAGCATTTAACCCATAAATGTAAGTGAAAACATCACATATTTCAATTGTGGCAGTTCTTTAACTCAAAGGCCCTACCTTCTCTGGAATTAGGCACCTCTGTGAAAGCAGCCTTTACTCATTTTCCTAGGTCACTTGTAGGAAAGTAGCGTTTTCCTGAGGTTTGCCCTGGGAGATGTACCATACAACAAGAAATCCCCCCTTTGTTTGAAGTAGATAAAACTTAGACAAAGCAGCCTGAGAAATGAATCTGGTAAACTGAAGCAAAGGATTTAATTTTGACTATAGTATTGATTAGTACAGAGTTTCAGTGCAATATTCATTAATTTCCTTGCCTGCAGCCAGTTCCTTGAATTTCAGAACCTCAACCTAAATTTGAAGAGAGTTCAGGTACAGTACAACCCCTCACTTTTATGAGCTCTCCATGCCATTTGTGATAACTAAACAAAACTGAGTAAGAAGGGCTCCTTGGCCTTCTGCAAACACAATCATCTACCCTCTCTTAGCAATCTGTTTACTGACAAAGAAAAGTCAATCTGCTGTGACAGCAGCATGGCACATTCTGTTTGAAACAACTTCTAATAACAAATTTTCCTCCTTAGCTCTGCCAATTATTTGAGCAATAAAATGTATTACTAGAACACCTTTTTCTTTCACACTTGGCACATTATGGCATATTGCCCTAAATATACATGTTTATTATTAAAACTAATATATTAATAACCATGATGAAAATAACAGACCTTTAAAACTATTCTCATTGTTATTTCAGTTCTTTCCTTCTTTTCTCTTACATCCTAGAAGGACAGTGTCTATGTACTCTCGCTTAGAGGTCCCAGTGCTTGCTTTACCATTTTGCAGCATTAAGCAAAATGTTTTCTATTCCCATCTGATGACCCACATAAGGAAGGCGAGTCTTGCTTTCTGACAGAATTTTCACAATGAGAAATATCAGCCCTTGGAATGATCTCCTCTGGATAGTCACATTGGATACTTGAGATTCGGCTAGACAGGGTTCTGGGCCATCTTGTCTAGACCCTAAATTTGGCAGGAAAAGGTTGGAGCAGCTGATCTTTGGGGCCTCTTCCATCCTGGTATTCTATCATTGGAAATTAATAGGGAGCAAAACAGCCAAAATACTTCAAAGATTTAAGAAAAAGACAATAAAGACACCATAATCCTGATCAGAGCTATTATGATTTGCTTTAGGTCATAAATTCCATCCTGGAGGTGCAGACACCATGGTCATTTTACACGGCTGTGCAGTAAATCCTAGCTCCTAACAGGCTGGTGCTGCTGTTGGGTCTAAGCCTTACAGACAGTGCCTGTTCTGGGGAAAGCTGAAAAACTCGTTGCCTTTGTTTGCTGTGAGTGTCACCTTCCTTCAGATACAGGCAGGAGTGAAACTAAGTGGTGCCAGCAGCAGCCTGGCTGATGAACACTGTAAGGCAGTCACACAATATGGGGAAAAAATTAGAAAGTCACTGCTTTGGTGAAGCACCACCTTTCCAGCATTCAAACAAGATTTGAAAGTTATGGAAATGACAGACAAAAAACATCAGGAAAGAGGCCAAGAACTGGGGTAACAGCAATTCTCTATCACTGCCAGTTCCATCACCAAACTTTCCAGAACACAAACAGTCTACCAGGAATTACCTCAAAATATCAACTGGGCTGCTCTGACCTCAAGTTCCAGATGCAGTATGAAAATTTGCAGAAGTGAAAGGAATATAAACATTTTATGCAATAGTACTTTGTAAGGATTTCTACAAATTCACACCAAATGAAGGCTCTACAAAAAAAATGTGTATCATCTATATAACAAGTTAATTCTTCTAGTAATACAATCATGTTTTTTTCTTCTGACCTCTTTTCCCAATCGAAATCACCCAACCTAACTTGAATCCTGTTATATTCCAGTGCAATTCTTAGCAATGCACTTTTTGTAAAGTACTTTCTAACTGGAAGAGCACGAGTCCAAGTCCTCAAATTCTTTGTGCACCACTATACACATAATAATCTTAGGTTGCTCCTATATAGCATAAATAAATTCAGGAAACCTGAAGTTCTACAATATTCTCCCTGCATTTCCAGACACGTTGTTATTTTCAATAAACCCATGCAGAATTGTTTTATATGTCACAGATATTCACACCCATAAACTGAAAGAGAAGTTATAATTTCAACTTGGTTTGACCTAATATAGAACAGAAGCATTACAACACTAATTGACTGCTTACCAGTGCCCTGAAATTGCTAATTGTCTGGTAAGGCACTAATTTTTTAACCTCACTCATTAGTTAGGAAACTTTTGGCTACAAAATGACCCTGAATAAATATTAGTATCCATTCAGAAAAGGTGAGATACTTTGGGCTTTTTATCATTACATTCTAACTGCTTATTTATAAACCATTGAATTTCAAAGGCAGGTTATTCTTAATGCACTATCTGGCAAAAATGTTTACTACAGTGTCACAATTCTCTAATATCAAAAAGAAAGAATATTCCATACTCTTTCAAACAGGAGCAGCATGACTTCACATTATTTCCCAGACTAGCACGAAAATCACTGGATGTCTTTCACTCCAAATCAAAGGGAAGAGCTTTCACACTAGGTCCATTCTTGCTTCCAAACCATAAACAGACCAACCCACTGCTGCTTTAATTCCAGTAGCTTCAAATAACAGGCAGTGGTGGACTATGCCCAAAAAAAGGAATAATTAGGTGTTTTCAAACCCCCTAATTAGCAAGCCAAATGAAAAAAATGCACAAAAGTTCTGATTTTACAATTCTTAGCCAGAACATGTTCAGTCAATGTAGACACAGAGGGAAGAGAGGCCAAACCTCCTCCCTCTGTATCAGCTCTAAAAAGCATCAAATTTCCAATGAAACATGGATTCTCCCTGATCAACATCTTGCAGCACAGGGAATAATTTGTACAAATCATCAGCATCACAAGAGCAAATCTTGGTACTTCCTTCTCCTTTTTTACATCCCTGAAGAAGCACAT